>NC_067398.1:61254006-61599006 GCF_016432865.1 Antechinus flavipes
AGTCTTAGCTTTTCCTTCACAGAATCCCAGAGCTGGATGGGACTCTAGAATCACCTACAGTCAACCCATATATGACTAGGACTCCCTACAACATCTCTAATGAGTATTCATCCAGCATCTAGTAAGACCTTAAGTGCTAGAAAACCTATTACTTCCTGTAGTAGAACACAGGATAATAGGTTTAGAGGAGAAAAGAACTTTTGCATTTGTCATTCTAGTGAAACTCCTCTTTTTACAAATGAGGGAAATGAGGCTCAGAGAGGTATGACTTTCTCAAGGTGATACAAATACAGGGAGTAAGCAGCAAAACTAATTTAAATCCATTCTTTCCAGTGGACCACATACCACACAATAAGATTATATTCTATTTTCCAACATAAAAATGTTGGAATATATTCTCCATTGTCTGCTTCTAGACATACTGAAGAACTCCTCATTTCCCTTTCCTATAAAAAACCAAAAAATTAGGAGATAAAGAGTCTATTTGAGTAGGAAAGGATATGTGGAATATTAGACTGTGCAGTTATGGGTCATTCATTTTTGATTAACCAAGAAACATACCTCTTTTTCAGAGCCCTTAAGGAAGTCAATAGATCAGGGAGGATACTTTCCCCCCTAAAGTAAACAGTTTTCACTTATAATGTTCAAGTTAACACATTATACCTAATGGTAACAGAATATGCTCTAAAAGTCACCCCCTACTCAACATTTTCCTAGAACTGTTCAAGACACAAAATGAATAAGATGTGATCTAGATGTGATCTCATCAAAGAGCTTATAATTTAGGAATGGAGGAAAGTCATATACTACTGACTACCATACAAGGAAGAACAGAAAATTCAGAAAGAGAAAAAAGTTCAGGAGAGGTAGCTTTTGTTTCTGATAAGCTGGCTGAGTCAAATCCTTTGATGTTAAAAATATTTTTTATAAACTATCCTTCATTATCAACTATGTCTTCCCTCTGATACTATGCTTAATTTATCTTGTCTATACTATTGTTTTCTTCCCCATTAGACAGTGAATTCCTTGAGAGCAGAGGCTCTTTTTTTTTTTTTTTTTTTGCTTTTCTTTGTACCCTTAGGACTCAGCCCAGGACTTGACAGATGGTAGGAACTTAATGTTTGTTGTCTGACTCCACAAGCATTCCAGAACATCATTGTAGCAAAAAGATGGGTTTCTGAAGGACATGCCAGTTGCACATAAGTTCCACCAGGCTCTACCAACCTGGAAAGGCTTCAAGTACTGTTTTAGTGAAAGACTATCCAAGACTAGATAGCTAAGTTTGGAAAAACTCATTGCCATAAACTTGAACACTAGATGATGAGTCATTTTAGCCAAAATAATTCATGAAAAGAGATTGATTAAAAGTGTCTCCATGCAACATTCTTCTACTTCCACTGTGATGGTGGCAGAGTACCAGAAAAGTGGGCAGAGAGTGCTAAAAATCAGTTTTTAGACCGTCTAAAAACATTCCTCTAATTTCTGGCACTCTTAATTGTATGAGCTTTATGAAGATAAATGCCAACACTTTTTGTTGAAAAATCTGATACAGGGATAATTGGAAATTAGTATGGCAGAAATTAGGCAAGGACCCACACTTAACACCACATACCAAGATAAGATCAAAATGGGTCCATGACCTAGGCATAAAAAACGAGATTATAAATAAATTAGAGGAACATAGAATAGTTTATCTCTCAGACTTGTGGAGGAGGAAGAAATTTGTGACCAAAGATGAACTAGAGACCATTACTGATCACAAAATAGAAAATTTTGATTACATCAAATTAAAAAGCCTTTGTACAAACAAAACTAATGCAAACAAGATTAGAAGGGAAGCAACAAACTGGGAAAACATCTTCACAGTTAAAGGTTCTGATAAAGGCCTCATTTCCAAACTATAGAGAGAACTGACACAAATTTATAAGAAATCAAGCCATTCTCCAATTGATAAATGGTCAAAGGATATGAACAGACAATTTTCAGATGATGAAATTGAAACTATTATCACTCATATGAAAGAGTGTTCCAAATCATTATTGATCAGAGAAATGCAAATTAAGACAACTCTGAGATACCACTACACACCTGTCAGATTGGCTAAGATGACAGGAAAAAATAATGATGAATGTTGGAGGGGATGCGGGAAAACTGGGACACTAATGCATTGTTGGTGGAGTTGTGAACGAATCCAACCATTCTGGAGAGCAATCTGGAATTATGCCCAAAAAATTATCAAATTGTGCCTATCCTTTGATCCAGCAGTGTTTCTATTGGGCTTATATCCCAAAGAAATACTAAAGAAGGGAAAGGGACCTGTATGTGCCAAAATGTTTGTAGCAGCCCTATTTGTAGTGGCTAGAAACTGGAAAATGAATGGATGCTCATCAATTGGAGAATGGCTGGGTAAATTGTGGTATATGAATGTTATGGAATATTATTGTTCCATAAGAAATGACCAGCAGGATGAATACAGAGAGGACTGGCGAGACTTACATGAACTGATGCTAAGTGAAATGAGCAGAACCAGGAGATCATTATACACTTCGACAACGATATTGTATGAGGACATATTTTGATGGAAGTGGATTTCTTTGACAAAGAGACCTAACTGAGTTTCAATTGATAAATGATGGACAAAAGCAGCTACCCCCAAAGAAAGAACACTGGGAAACGAATGTGAACTATCTGCATTTTTGTTTTTCTTCCCGGGTTATTTATACCTTCTGAATCCAATTCTCCCTATGCAACAAGAGAACTGTTCGGTTCTGCAAACATATATTGTATCTAGGATATACTGCAACATATCTAACATATATAAGACTGCCTGCCATCTAGGGGAGGGGGTGGAGGGAAGGAGGGGAAAAATCGGAACAGAAACAAGTGCGAGGGATAATGTTGTAAAAAAATTACCCTGGCATGGATTCTGTCAATATAAAGTAATTATTAAATAAAATAAAATAAAATATTAAATTAAAGCACTAAAAAAAAAAAATTAAAAAATAAAATTAAAAAAAAAAGAAAGAAAAATCTGATACAAGATTATTCTGAGTGAATGTTAACGGTGAATATATTTTGTACATACTGATTTCAATTTAAATTAGAATTTTTAAAAATAGCATACTCATGGTCTGTTTAGATAAATATCAATAGATAAAATTATTTAATTTCTGTATAACTATGTATTGTGATGAGATGTTTTTAGATCAAGAAGTAATTTTGCAAAGATTTGACTTTTTTAAGTTAGAGGAAGTTATGCAGCAATCCTATTTTTAGGGTAATACTATAAAAAGATTAACAATAGAAAATAACTACTTGTACAAAAATATTGATGGAGGTATTATATGTAATAGTAAAAGAAAAACCAGAAACAAATTATGTGCCCAACAACTGAGAAATTGGGTAGTATTATGGATAGGATGCTAAACTCTTGAGAGTCAGGAGGACCTGGGGTCAAATTCTATTTCAAATAAAAATGATGATGGCCAACACAATCTCATTTCATCCTTATAATAACCTGGAGACAGGAGCTATTATTATTCCCATTTTACAGATTAGGAAATTGAGGTCAACAGGATTAAGTGATTTGCCCAGGATCACACAGCTAGTAAATCAGATTGGATTTGAACTCCAGGCTCAGCACTCTGTCTTCTGCACTGCCTATTCACATAATAACTCTGGGACCTGGGCAGGCTTCTTGACTTACTTAGGGTTTCAGCTCTTTATCTGTAAAACGAGAAAGTTAGCCTCAGTAACCTCTCTGGAACTTTGGACTACTTGGTATGAATTTAACATTATTTCACTGTGAGACGCCTACTCGATTTGCACCCTCCTTCTTTTCCAGTCGAATGCCTTACACTCTGCTATGTGCTCTTTCATCCAGCGATAGTGGTCTCCCAGCAGTTCCACAAACAAGACCCTCCTTTCTACTCTAGGCATTCTCTGGCTGCCCCCCAAGACTGGATCACTCTCCTCCTCCTCTCCAACTACTAACCTTCTTGGCTTCCTTCTAAGTCCCACCTCCTACAAGAAGCCATCCCCAGCCTTCTGAATTCCAGGGCTTCCCCTCTGTTAATCACATGCTCTTTATCCTGTACATAGCTTATTTGTACATAATTGTGTGCATATTGTGCAATAACATCAAAATGGGACGGGGATTGAATTCCAGTTTGGCCCACTGGAATCCCTCCTTTCATGAGGATACAATAAAAAAGAAACACAAAAGGGGATATACAGTGCACAAACTGGAAGGAAAAAGTCCAAAAAGACTAAAAGGAAAGAAAAATAATAGCAAAGCAAAGGACCATTTCTTGGAAAAGGGCAAGAAGCTGGAGAGTGGGAAGGAAAATGCAGGATGTCACATTTGTGCAGAGGGAAAGAGAAGGGTCAAAAGAGGGAAAGACATAGATAAACAAAAAGAAAGGGAAATGAACAATGTCAGTTAAATTCAAGGAACTTAGGGTATAGAGTTAAATTGAAAAGTAATGACATTTTGGAAATAGATTAGCATAAGTCAATCATGTAAACAAAACTAATTGTAGTGACAAAATACTGACTCAAAAAAGTAGAGAGATAAAAATCAATGCTAAAGAAACATAGGAAGGAAAACCATAATCTTAAATGTGAATGTGTAAACATTCTAACAAAATACAAGAGAGCAACAAAATGCAGAAATACATCTCAGAAATTTGTTTTATGCAGGAAACATGACATAGAAATGGGCACAGGCCAAAGGACCATGATCCAGCAATAGAAGGAGATTCTGACCCTCTAATCTAATCTGCTAAAAGAGAAGGAGGGGGAGGCTCCAGAAGGGAAATGCAGCATACAAGGTCACATGAGCAACACAGGTGGGATGGAAAACCAGGTCTGCAGCCTCCATTCTCTCTACACCCCGGAGAGGGACGTGCCTTTGGTTGGAAGACACGCTGAAGGCCAGAAAAGAAGGCAGCTCAGTTCCAGGAAGGCCCACGAGCTGCGAAGCAGGAAGGTCTTCCTTCTGGGAGGTGGTAAGAGCCTAGGTCCAACGGGGAGCAGACTGCTGGGATTAGACTAAGTCAAAAGAAGTGGGCCTGAATCCTCACGGAGGAACCAAAGAGAAGAACTGACAATGAACATTACAGAAGCATCCTGACAGAACAGAAGCAAGGCCTGCATTATAAACAACACCACATCGAGAACAAGAGGAACGAAGCATCTGCAGGCTGCTGTTGAGATGAGACAGTGAGTGTAAGGACTGGACCTGGAGCTGCGAGGCAGCTTACAGCCGGTGTACTAGCAGCGTGCCCCTGGGCACAATTAGCCTCGTTTCCCTACCTAATGGAGTTATTTTGAGAATAAAATAAGTTATTTGTAAAGTGTTTTGCAAACCTTAAAGTACTATGGACACTAGCCATTACTATACAAGGTAGCCTGAAGCCAGGAGAATATGTATAGCGTCAAGACTCTTGGATTTGAAGTGAGAGGACTTGGTTGGAATTTTGGCTCTTCCATTTATTGTTTGTTACCCTCTCAAGGTCCAGAGTGTGCAAAATTGCACTATTGCAATTGCACTAGGTAGCCTCCAAGTCCCTTCTCAGGCTAGACCGATATCTCTTTCTCCTTAGAATTAAATATTTAGGAAATCTCAATATTCTAGCAATGATAAGTCAGAACAGAGAAGTTAGAAAATTTCTGGATTTCAGTTTTCCAATTAGATGACCTCTAAGGTCCTTGCCACTTCCTGCTGAGAAGAGTAGTACACATCCTTTGCAATCAGATTGAGAATAGTGGTGGAAAAGCTGAGACCCAGGAGCCAAATGCAAGAGAGAACCTGCTCCACACAAATAAAGTCAGACTTAAATAATTGGAAAAATATTAAGTGCTCTTGGATCGGCCGAGTGAACATAATAAAGATGACAATACTCCCTAAACTAATCTATTTATTTAGTGCTATACCAATCAGACTTCCAAGAAAATATTTTAATGATCTAGAAAAAATAACAACAAAATTTATATGGAACAATAAAAAGTCGAGAATCTCAAGGGAATTAATGAAAAAAAAATCAAATGAAGGTGGCCTAGCTGTATGGCCTAGCTGTACCTGATCTAAAATTATATTATAAAGCAGCAGTCACCAAAACCATTTGGTATTGGCTAAGAAATAGATTAGTGGATCAGTGGAAAAGGTTAGGTTCACAAGACAGAATAGTCAACTATAGCAATCTAGTGTTTGACAAACCCAAAGCCCCTAACTTCTGGGAAAAGAATTCATTATTTGATAAAAACTGCTGGGATAATTGGAAATTAGTATGGCAGAAATTAGGCATGGACCCACACTTAACACCATATACCAAGATAAGATCAAAATGGGTCCATGACCTAGGCATAAAGAACGAGATTATAAATAAATTAGAGGAACATAGAATAGTTTATCTCTCAGACTTGTGGAGGAGAAAGAAATTTGTGACCAAAGATGAACTAGAGACCATTACTGATCACAGAATAGAAAATTTCGATTACATCAAATTAAAAAGCCTTTGTACAAATAAAACTAATGCAGCAAACAAGATTAGAAGGGAAGCAACAAACTGGGAAAGCATTTTCACAGTTAAAGGTTCTGATAAAGGCCTCATTTCTAAAATATATAGAGAACTGACTCAAATTTATAAGAAATCAAGCCATTCTCCAATTGATAAATGGTCAAAGGATATGAACAGACAATTTTCAGAGGATGAAATTGAAACTATTACCACTCATATGAAAGAGTGTTCCAAATCATTATTGATCAGAGAAATGCAAATTAAGACAACTCTGAGATACCACTACACACCTGTCAGATTGGCTAAGATGACAGGAAAAAATAATGATGAATGTTGGAAGGGATGCGGGAAAACTGGGACACTAATGCATTGTTGGTGGAGTTGTGAACGAATCCAACCATTCTGGAGAGCAATCTGGAATTATGCCCAAAAAATTATCAAATTGTGCATACCCTTTGATCCAGCAGTGTTTCTATTGGGCTTATATCCCAAAGAAATACTAAAGAAGGGAAAGGGACCTGTATGTGCCAAAATGTTTGTAGCAGCCCTATTTGTAGTGGCTAGAAACTGGAAAATGAATGGATGCTCATCAATTGGAGAATGGCTGGGTAAATTGTGGTATATGAATGTTATGGAATATTATTGTTCCATAAGAAATGACCAGCAGGATGAATACAGAGAGGACTGGCGAGACTTACATGAACTGATGCTAAGTGAAATGAGCAGAACCAGGAGATCATTATACACTTCGACAACGATATTGTATGAGGACATATTTTGATGGAAGTGGATTTCTTTGACAAAGAGACCTAACTGAGTTTCAATTGATAAATGACGGACAAAAGCAGCTACCCCCAAAGAAAGAACACTGGGAAACGAATGTGAACTATCTGCATTTTTGTTTTTCTTCCCGGGTTATTTATACCTTCTGAATCCAATTCTCCCTATGCAACAAGAGAACTGTTCGGTTCTGCAAACATATATTGTATCTAGGATATACTGCAACCTATCCAACATATAAAGGACTGCTTGCCATCTAGGGGAGGGGGTGGAGGGAGGGAGGGGAAAAAATCAGAAAAGAAACGAGTGCAAGGGATAATGTTGTCAATATAAAGTAATCATTAAATAAAAATTTAAAAAAAAAAAAAAAAAAAAAGAGAGAACCTGGACAGATCCTGGCCACCCGAAGAGTCTGGGGTGACAGACGTCAAGAGCCTCCCTCCTAAGAAAGAATTCCAGTAGTGTGGGAAGGTGACAAAAGCATGAATAAGAAATCTAGCAAGAGTGGGGTTAGAGAGCTGCTAAATGTGGGGGATGCTTGAAAAGAGACACTTAAAAGTGAATAATAAGGAAATTGGAGGTTGAGTCATGTACAAGCATTTGATTAGAGAGGCAAATGCATAGTTTTACTCTGAGAAGAAGACACAGAAAGCAGGTATTATTACTAAATTTCTTCCTCAAAAGACCATCTTTTCTATTCAAGACAAGTTAGAATGGAAAAGGTAAAGTAAGAAAAAAAATGTTAACCTGCAACTTAAGATACGGTTGAATGCATTTTCTCTTTTATTTTTGTTTCACTCAGATTGATTTCTTTTTTTGAAACTCCTATAGCCTTTTTTAGCAAAAACAACAAATAAGGAATTAAAGAAACCTTACCTTCCATGCTTGTTGTAGGAACATTATTGTTTACTGAGAAGTAAAGCTGTTCACTTTGTGACAAGACTCCTGTAGCCATTGCAGTTCCTGTTGAAATAGTAGTAATTTTTGAGTTGATCTCTTTTGTTTATTGAAGACAACTGTTTACTTAGTGTATAGAACATACCTAAAAACAAGGCAAGTGAAATTGTAGCTTCTTGCTGACATTCAACAATTCCTACTATTGTTGCCTTTTGACCAAAAATGATAGATTAGAATAAATGGGCCTTTACCCAAGATCCCAAAAGTTAGGACCCCTTTGTAGGTTCAAACAACGGAATTATCTTAGCACCTTGTACAAGTAAGTTCCTTCCCATTTCCTCCTTTAGAAAAAACCCATGTCCCTCTTTTTTTATCTCTTGCCAGGTTAGTGCCCCAAGATCTCCAGAGGTATTATTCCCTGACTTGAACTCCCCATCCCAAGAGAACAACTAAGTTAACTTTTTTAAAAAAGCAAATTAAAAGCATATTTAGTGCTACTTACTCCAGTGACATTTTTGTAACTAATTTGTTAGTTAAAATTGTAGTAAAATAGTAAAAAATTGCTTGTTTTTTAAAACTCTGTTCTCCAGGGTAGGTAGAGTCAAGATGGAACAGACGCAAGAAAAGGTACAACCCGGCTTCCCTACCCTCACCATTTTTTTCCACAGAGAGCAAGATATACTAGATTGAATTCTGGTTGAGAAATTTTTTTTTAAGTTTTTTTTTAAATTAAAAAAGAATTAAAAGAAAAACAAAAGGAAAACAAACAAAATAAAACAAAACAAAACATAACATTATCATGTGCGCAGCAGAACATCAGGAAGGATTCAAAATATATAACAATAAATTATCTGGTTCAGAAATTTCAAGAAAAAAAATCAATGAGTCATTTTTTCAATGTAGTTCCATATGGATACAAACAAATAGATCAGTGGTCATGGGAGACAAGAGTCTGAATGGACATGCTGGGCAGAGCAACCCAGTGCCCAGAGACTGAAAAGACCACCAGAAGATGTCCTGGGGCATGAAAGAAGTCTTAGGGTATTCCTGAACTAGTTAGTGCAAGAAGTGGCAGTTCTTTTGCTTACTACCCAGTTCCAGGGCAGATCAAGGAGGGGTACAGAGTGCAAGAATGGCACTCACTGTAGACTGGGTAAGGAACAAGTTCAACAATAAAAAGTAGCTATATGGCTCTGGTTCTGGGAGCACAGTAGCCATTTAGTTCTAGCATTTAGCCCAGGCTGAAGTCTGCAATGGAATAATTATGACCAAAAATCCCTTACTAAGCAGGTTCTTACTTGCAACCTGGGACAAGGAATGGTCTTACTGAGAGCCAAACTTGGGTCAGAGACATATAGAGCTCGGACCTGGAAGGCAATGAGCAGATTTTGTCAATTTGGGAACACCAAAAGTTTGCAGGTTCCCCAGCCTGAGCTACCACTGAGAACCTGGTATAATACAACATTTAATAGCCCCAAGAAAGCAGAAGAATGACCCAAGAAGAAAGAAGCTTAGCCCAGACATTCCCAAAAATGTCTTGAAAGTATATAGAACTCAGTTCTAATATAAAATTCAAAGTCAAAAAATAAGCTAGAAGAATAGACAGACAGATCTACTACAAAGATTTATTGTGATGAAAGAGAAGCTTAAAAACAAATTCTGAATAAGGTTTCCAAAATATTTAAAAGCCTCAAAGAAAAATTTAGCTTGTGCACAAATCCAAACAGATTTCCTAAAAGTAACAAAGTAAAAGTTTAAAAAAAAGAATGCCAAGACTAGGAGAAAGGAATACAGTGGGATTAGAGAAAAAGGGGGAGAAAATGGGCAAAATTATCATACATTATGCAATAGAAACCATATTGTAAAGACAAAAAAAAACTTTGAAAGACTCAGGAGTTCTGATTTATACAATCACCAGATATAATTCCAAAGGATTAATGATGAAATGTCACCCACTTGTGTGGTTTTTTTCTTCTTTTGTATAATATAATGGTTCTCTAGGGGAGCAGGTTTCTTGGGGAGGTTTTCTGGAGGCAGTCTTAGTTTCAGTTCAGAGTAATAATCACTCCAAATACAGACAGCTGATAAAATCCAAACATTTATTTCTTATCTCTTTCCTTGGTTACGAGAGTTCTTGCTGCTAATCTTTTGCCTCTCCACGCTTCAGCGTCTCTTCTTCCAAATGTCTCCAGCTAGCACCAAGGTGAAAGTTAGAATGAATCTGACTCCCCCTCCGAGAATGGGCTTGTGGGCTTCCTCCCAGAGTGCTCTGTGGCCCTAAGAGCTTCTTGCTTATATGAGCTCTCTAAAGGTGTGAACACAAGCATTGTTTCTATCAGTTCCACTTACCGTGTTTCCCCGATAATAAGACCTATCCCGAAAATAAGCCCTCCCCTTACTGTGTAAGATTCCTCTAAAATAAGCCCTCCCCCGAAAATAAGCCCTCCCCTTACTGTGTGAGGTTCCTCTAAAATAAGCCCTCCCCCGAAAATAAGCCCTATTTAGATTGCTACTGTAGTGAAGGTGATCCCCTGCGCTACACGCTACATTACGGTACCCTCTGTATGCACCGTTCCCCGCCCGCGCCCCCCCCGTCCCCCCCTCACCGTGAAACGCACGGCGCGCTCCGAGCTGCATCCAATCAGAGCTGCAGCAGTGAGTGCGTCATGCTGTTCTTCCCCAGTGATTTGCTTGCTGGCGCCATTGAGAGCATTAAAATAAGCCCTCCTCTGAAAATAAGCCCTCTGGTGTTTTTTCTGTCCAAAAAAATAATAAGACAGTGCAGTGTCTTATTATCAGGGAAACACAGTAGTACCTTATTTCAAGTTCTGTCCCATAACATCTCCTTGTAAGATCAGATCAATGATACTGAACCATACTAAATTAGATAATTATTGTCTCTATCAACTCTAATGACTTAACAACTTGTAAGGATTCTAACACACTTGCAAATAGAGAAGTGATGGATTATGTCGATAGAGATATATATTTTTTCCTCCATGGGAATTTGTTTTCCTTGACCATATAGGTTTGCTGCCTTCTCTGTGGGAGAGGAAGAGAAAGGAAGGTGAGAGGGAGAGAATTTGACCCTAAAATAAAATTGAATTTAAAAAATTTCCCAACTCTTGCTGTTGCCCATGCCTAGAATCTTTCCCCATTTCCAGCTCCTAGGCTCAGCTGAAGTCCCACCTTCGAAAGAAGCCTTTCTAAGACCTCTTTAACTGTACTTACACACTACCCCAAAATTATCCTGTATTTTTAAGCTTGTTTGCCTACTATCTTCCCCATTAGATTGTAAGCTCCTTGAAAGCAGAGTTTGTTTTACCCCTTGGTCTTTGTATCTCCAGCATTAAGAATGGGGCCTCGCACATAGTAAATGCTTCATAAGACACAAATAGGTGGTAATTAATAGAGGAAAGATTTTAGAATGGGGAGAGCTTGATTGAGGAAGGCTTCCAGTAGAAGAAATTTTGGTTGGGATTTAGGAAAAGCTAAGGAGGTCAGCAGGTGGAATGGAAGAGGAAGAGCATCACAGGCTTGGGGGACAGTCATAGAAAATGCCTGGGACTGAGGGATGAAATGTTTTTCTCATGGAACATCTGGGAGACCAGTGTCACAGAGTCAAAGAGTACATGTTGGGGAGTGTAAGAAGCCTGGAAAATTTGGGGGGCCTAGGTTAGAAAAGGCTTTGAACACCAAACAGTATTCTGTATTTGATTCTAGAAGCAATAGGGAGTCACTGAGTACCGGAGTAATGTGATCAAATCTAAGCTTTCATGGCTGAATGGACAACAGAATGGAGAGGGCTTAATGACTATTAGCAATGTAATGCTCAATTGTACAGGACACTACAAGAAGCCCATGGAGCTTTCTATGAATGTAGTTGAGGTGAGGTCTTATTGTCATCTTCTTGGATTGCTGAAACAGTTTTCTAACCAGTTTTCCCAGCTGGCATTTCTACCTATTTCAATCTAATTTACATATAAATTCAAAATTTTCTACTTCAAGCACTATCTTTATAGTGACTTCTTCTTGTCTACTGAATCATTTACTCATTCATGCATATAATCACCAAATCCCTACTGTGCATTTAATATAGTCAATGTACTAAGCCAGGGAACTGTCTCAAATCTAAATTTCTAAAAAATAACAAAGGTTAAAAATACTATGTTGTTGTCTACATTTAGTTCCCATGATCCTCTCTTTGGGTGCAGATGGCTCTCTCCATCACAAGTCTATTGGAACTGCCTGAATCATTTCACTGTTGAAAAGAACCACTTCTATGCCATTTGATCATCACATAATCTTGCTGTTGCTGTGTACAATATTCTCCTGGTTCTGCTCACTTCTCTTAGCATCAATTCCTGTAAGTCTCTCCAGGCCTTTCTGAAATCATCCTGCTGATTGTTTTTTATAGAACAATGTAATGGAATATTACATCCATATATCATAACCTATTCAGCCACTCCCAACTGATGGGCATCCACTCAGTTTCCTCTTCCTTGCCAATATAAAAAGGACTGCTACATAAAATACATCTTTTATCTTGCAATTGAGAATTCTTCTAGGTTCTGTGAGAGTTTATATAAAGGAAGAAGAAAATGACTTGAGATGATGAAAGGAATTATGAATGTGATTTGGAGGGCCTTGGAATTATAAAGGCCAGAAACTGAATTTAAGGAGGAAGAAATTAGGAGAACTTGAAGATAAACATTGAAGGAAGAAAAAAAGAAGGACTTATGCTGGAGAAGAACCTGAATGAAATAACTTGACGAGGATTACAAGAATAAATGATTTAAGGAGAAGGACTTAAGATAAAAGAAAAAAGATTAAAAGAGGAAAAAAGGAAGACAAAGTGGTAAGAGTTATAACTAAGGGACAACAAAACAAGTTTCAAAGCCAAGATAAAATAAAAAGCTAGTAAGAGAAGGGGAAGGAAGTTGAGTACAAATTTCAAATTACCATGGGAGAAGTAGAATGGTCACTCTAGAATTGAGATTCCCTAAGGTAGTATGACATAGTTGTGGTCCAGGAAAACTAGTAACAAAAAAGAAAAAGACTATCTTCCTTTCAATTAAATATAGGGAATAGGAAAGTTTTGCTATGACATGAACAGAATATATACAGGTCTCTAGTGTAGAGAGCTGTGTTTGGTCCTGTGACAACTAAAATTTTTATCAATTATTCAATTTTTTTTTAAAGAATGTCTTTTATGGCCCTTTTTGTAGTGACTAGAAACTGGAAATTGAAAGGATGCCCATCAATTGGAGAATGGTTGAATATATATGAATGTTATGGAATAGTATTGTTCTGTAAGAAATGACCAGCAGGATGATTTCAGAAAAGCCTGGAGAGATCTACATGAACTGATGCTGAGTGAAATGAGCAGGACACTTCAACAACAATACTATATGATGATCAATTCTGATAGACATGGCTCTCTTCAATGAGATGAACCAAATCAATTCCATTTGTTTAATAATGAAAAGAACCAGCTACACGCAGCAAAAGAACTCTGCGAAATGAGACAACATAGCATTTCCACTTCCTCTGTTTTTGTCCGCTTGTATTTTTGATTTCCTCCTTAGGTTAATTTTACCTCAGTTAATTTTACAGATTAATTTAACTTATTTCTAAGTCCTATTTTTCCTGTGCAGCAAAATAACTATATGGATGGGTATACATATATTATATTTACATATATTTTAACATATTTAACATGTACTGGTTTACCTGCCATCTAAGGGAGGGGGTGGGGGGAAGGAGGAGAAAGGTTGGAACAGAAGGTTTTGCAAGGGTCAATGCTGAAAAATTACCCATGCATATATCTTGTAAATAAAAAGCTATAATAAAAAAGAAAAATAAAAAGAATGCCTTTTGAAACTATAAATCAAATATAAATATAAAGAAGAATACCTTTCAAAATTATAGATCAAATTTTTTATTTAATATTTTTATTTTCCCCAGTTATATGTAAAAACAATTTTTTATATTTTTTTTAAAACACTGAGTTCCAGATTCATTCTTTTTCTCTCCATTTTCACTTCCCATTAAGGCACATGTGAAGTTATACAAAATATTTCCATAAAAGTCAGGTTGTAAAAGAAAATATAAATCTTGCCACCCCTAAAAAAAAAAAAACTTCAAAAAAGATAGTTTTTTTTTTTTTAAGTATGCTTCAATCTGTATTTAGATATAATCAGTTTTTTCTCTGGGTATAGATAGCATTTTTCATCATATGTCCTTCAGAGTAGTCATTGTATTGCTAAGAACAGCAGTTATTCACAGCTCATCACCCCATAATATTGCTATTACTTTGTACACAGTACCTTTCACTTTGCTTGAGTTTGTGGAAGACTTTCCAGATTTCTCTAAGAGCATTCTGCTCATCATTTCCCAAAGAACACTAATATTCCATATAGATCAATTCTTTAAAAATTAATGGTTTTCATATTTATAGATCAATGATAGCTAACACATTGGACAAATTAGGCTCTAAAAAGATAGTGAGAGGTTAGACTATAGGCTTGGATCCAATAAAATTAAATGTATTAGGGATAAATATAAGATCATATATTAAGATTAAAAAACTAGTTTCACAAATACAGAATAAAGAAGGTATAACTAGATAGTATTACTTATCACTTGGAAAGAATCTAATGATTTTAGAGGATTAAAAACTCAATGTGACTTAACTGTGATATAGCAGTCAAGAAAATTAATTCAATCTTAGGCTAAAACAACTGGGGATATTTAGCCTGGCAAAGCAGAATGCTGAGGGAGTAGGGAAAGGATTACTGTTTTCAAGCATTTGAAGAGTAATTGTGTGAAAAGGAAGATAAATTTGTGTGGCTTGTCCCTAGAGGGAAGACTCAGGAATAATGTCCAGAAGTTACAAAGCAGCATATTTTGGCTTAAGGTAAGGAAAAACATGTTATGTTTTGTTGTCATTCAGTTTTTTCAGTTATGTCTGGCCCTCCGTGACTCCATCTGGGATTTTCCTAGTAAAGATACTGGAAGGGTTTGCCATTTCTTTCTAAGTGACTTGCCCAGGGTCACACAATTAATACATGTCTAAAGTTGAATTTAAAGTCAGGAAGATGAGGAGATGAAATATCAGGTTTCAATTACAGTTCTGGTGAAATGCATAAAATAACCATTTGTTGAATACAGAACTGCTTCTTTCTACATTGTCAAATTTTAAACCAAAAGGGCTCCATTTTGAACTTCATGTAATCTTTTGGGCCCCTGGCAAAAATGCTAAGACATCAAAGCTATGTCTTCCAGGGAAGCCTCTTTTAACTAAATCTAAGGGAAAAAATCAGAGAAGAACTTGCTGTGTTACTTATATTAGATGTTAAATACATTTGGAAAAAAATTTCAAACCCTAACCCCATAAAGTACAGTTAAGAAGGCAGGTCTAATGATGAAAAATTTGCATGTGACTTCTCCAACATTAATCCAAAGGAAATGCCAAGGAAATTAACCTTAAAATTGGAGTGATTTCTCCATGTTTGTGGTAAATAAAATTGTCTGTGTCTTCCTTTGTATATGACTCTTTTTGATTTCAGTGTACTTCAGTCTCAGGGCACAGGGACAGAAATTTATATTAATGATCAGAAACAATGCTCCTACTACCATCCAACTATCTTCCTAGCCACTTAAGGGAATTCCCATCTCTCACTCTGCCAAATTATCAGCAAGGCAAAGGATTGAGTTCCAGGATACTTTTTATTTTCCCACCAAGATTTTGATGCTTACCCCAATACTCCCACGTTCTTCTCTACTATAAGTGAGGGACCATCATTAATCAGCAAAGCAGCATTTGTACTAAGTGCTAGGGATAAGAGTAAAAAAGAAGCTCCAAGAGCTTATATTCTACCAAAGATGCATCATATTCACAGAAGTGTAACTATCAGATATATTTAAAATAAATATGCAGTGTTTGGGTGAGTTGGGTACTAAACAAGGGAATTAAGAAAGGCCTCATGAAGGACAGAGTGCTTGAGCTGAGTCTTCTTAATGGAAACTACAGATCCAAAAGGCAGACCTGCAAAGAGCAAGAGGTGGGAATATGGGAGACACCACATGGGCCTGCCCACCGCACAGAGGACATGACTGGGGGTGGAAGTAAGGCATAATCAGTCTGAAAGGCTGGGTGGGCAGCAGAGTGTAAAGGACTGGTTCTAGAGGCAGTAGGGAGCCAGTGAAGCTTCTAGAGCACAGGTACTTTAGGAGGATCACTGTAAAGATATGTGGGAAATGAAGTGGAGAAGGGAAGGATAGGATGTGGGAAGCTCAAGAAGGAGATGGGGAAGCAAGGAGGGTCTAGCCTAGATTTGGGGCTCTCTTTCTTGTAATCCCTGAGCCCTCTCTTAGTTGCCTTCCCTGAAAGCCCAACCAATGTTCCACTTTCTCTATGAAGTCTTCCCTTACTAATCCAATCTCTCCTGAATTCTTATAGCATTTGCTGAAAGTACCATTGATTTTTTTAAAACAACACTATTTGGTCTTCCTACTTTCCTTGGGGGGAAAAAATCAAACTCTGGGCATTTTCATGCCTATGTCTGTCACCTGGAAATCTCCCCCTTTTAATCTGCCTCAGGGATTCCCTGACTTCCTCAAAGTACTAACTAAAATATCACCAACCCCAAGAAATCGCTTCTAAAAGCCATTAATGCTAGACCTCCTAATTATCTTGTTTGTACTTATATGTTGGATTCCCCTTTAGACTGTGAGCTCCCGTTTGCTTTTTGCTTTTCTTCACAACCCCACTACTTATCCAATGCCTAGCAGAATAGTAGACACTTAACATATGCTTTCTGACTTGATTCAAAGTTGATGTAAGAAAAACTACTCATTAAAGAATTGCAATGTTCCATCTAATAGATATTTGTGACGTTCCTAGAAATCCAATATATTAGCCATATATTTTATCTACTGCCTTATCAAGTAATATACCCAATTTACTTCTTCTGATGTCATAAAACTCTCTGTTTTACTATACCCAACCCTTTAGTTGGACATTTTATTTTATGTACTATATGGTTCTTTTAATGAAATCCTATTCTACTAAATCCTACTCTAAAACTTACACTATGGGATAGACGAGATCTTGGTTTCTCAAAGACTGTGCCAGTAGAGTGGAAGATCTGAAAGGTCATACTCCAGCCAGGAAGGCTTTACATACTGGACTGATTATATCATTTGAAGATTAATCTCGGTTCATGAGTATCATTACTATAAAGCTGACAGACTGCCAAGTGATCTATAATTACAGATATATGTATGTATGTGTGTATATGTATGTATATATGTATTATGTCCACAAATTGTCTATTGACAACTGTTTCTGTATCTATTGAGATATAGAGTGAGTAGTGAATAAAATACTCCTCAGAATCAGGAAGCCCATGGAAATAGTAAATTGTCCACTATTCACTTAGCATGTATCTCAAATAGGCATTAACCACTGATTCACAGAATTTCTCCATGCTGCTTGTAAGGAACTATATAGATCCTGAATTATCTTAAGAGTCTAGCCTAGATGATTTCTATACTTGCTTCTAGCCCTAAAATATGATGCCTTTAACATATCCTTCAAAGGGGATTCAGTACAATCTGATTAGTGGAAGAATCAATACTAATTTCAGTTGGATACAATCATCTTATAGTTGCTGCATTTTGGTTTCAGTTTACCAAATTTCCATTATTTTCAGAAGAAAAATTCTTAAATGTTCTCTAAAAGTAATTTTCTTTACTAAGTTTAATAGGCAACATTAATTTAAATTGCATTTACTTTAGTGTACTGTACAGCGTGTTCTGTGCTAAAGATGCTGGGGCTGCAAAGACAAAACAGAAACAGTACCTCCCTCGAGGAGTCTACTTTCTTTTGAAAGGAGCATATAAATAAGCATAGTACAATAAGAATAAGTAAGCAGGTAAGTGTAGTATAAGGAAAATTAAAGAGGGAAAGGGCACTAGTGACTTGGGAGGAGCAATCAGAAGTTGTTTCCTGGAGAAAATGGCAGCCTTGGAGTAAGACAAGGATCATGAGAGGGGTTACAGAACATGGAGTACCACAGGCACATGAAACCAAAGAGGAAGTCAAGGAACAATTGCCAGCCCACCTAAAAAGGAACATAAAGTCTGTGATGTGAGTAGTATGAAATAAAGTTGTAAGGCAGATGGGACTGTCCTGCAGGCAGCCTGCAATGCCAAGGGAAATTTATATTTTATCCTAGAGGAAGCTTAAAGAAAAGAATGGGAGGAGGATACTCGAGCAGTCCATATGAGAGGTGATAGGGATCTGAATAAGAAGGGTTGTGTGTACAGAGAGAAGGGATATGTTGGGAAAGATACCATGCAGCCTTCTGTGTAGTGGCCAGAAACTGGAAACTGAATAGATGCCCATCAATTGGAGAATGGCTGAATAAACTGCAGTATATGAATATTTTTATTGTTCGGTAAGAAATGACCAACAGGATGATTTCAG
Organism: Antechinus flavipes; assembly: GCF_016432865.1. Lineage (NCBI taxonomy): Eukaryota > Metazoa > Chordata > Mammalia > Dasyuromorphia > Dasyuridae > Antechinus > Antechinus flavipes. The sequence continues at coordinate 61,272,700 of NC_067398.1, forward strand.
AAAGGTCTGGAGAGATTGCTGAGTGAAATGAGCAGTTCCAGTGGAGCAGTAATGAACTGAACCAGCTATGCCCAGCGAAAGAATTCTGGGAGATGACTAAGAACCATTACATTGAATTCCCAATCCCTATATTTTTGCCTGCCTGCATTTTGGATTTCCTTCACAGGCTAATTGTACAATATTTCAGAGTCTGATTCTTTTTGTACAGCAAAATACGAGTTTGGTCATGTATACTTATTGTGTATCTAAATTATACTTTAATATATTTAACATCTACTGGTCATCCTGCCATCTAGGGGAGGGGATGGGGGGAAGGAGGGAAAAAATTGGAACTAAAGGTTTGGTAATTGTCAATGCTGTAAAATTACCCATACATATAACTTGTAGATAAAAAGCTATGAAAAAAAAATTTTTAAGGAAAAAATAAAAAAAATTTTAAAAAAAAGAAAGATGCCATGTAGACAGAATCAATAATGGGTTCTAGTGCTTTTAAGTTTACAGAGCTCTCTACCTACATAACATTTGAGTCTCACATCAACTCTCAGAATTATTATACCCATTTTTCAGACAAGACAGATTCAGAAACTCATCAATGAGTAAAAATTTTTTGTAAAATTTTGTAAGATAGTAATACTAGCAAAATTTTGAACACATGGTTTGTATCCAAGTCTTTACTGATTTTAAGCCTGGCACTTTCCACAACATTGGCTCAATGGTGAACTCAGATGTTATATTTATTAGAAATTATGTTTCCCGTGCAATGTTAAAATATTTCAGTTTAGAGATAGACTTCATGTATTTTATATAAAAATAAACAGATCAAGAAAAAATATCCTTCATATCTCCATTATTTGTTTGTCTTTTATCTTAAAAGGCATCTCCTGAGATTGACCAAATGTTTAACAGCATGGTAGGAAAATCTTGCTGGTAATTAGTTATTTCACTTGGGGCTCCTCTTGAAGATTTACTGAACATAGATTGTCTTCATTTATATACTAAATTAACTTTAAAGCTGCCAAATTGCTGAGTAAAAAGGAGATTATCACTATAAACCTCATCCTTCTTGGTATATACAAATCACATTATTTAATAACTTCCTGTTTCAAATTATAAAAATTCTTTCCCCTGTAAACTACATTTCAATTTTGTTTTTTTTTAAAGCCCATTATTGTTTCATCTGTTTAAGCTTAGTCATAAGCTTACTAATTGGAACCTAATATTTTTAACTAATTGTACTTAGAACATTACTCATACAGTTCAAAATAATAGGGAGGAAGTAAAAGATAAGACATATTCATTGTTAAAGTGATAAATTATGTAATACTTTGTAAGAAGAGAGAAGCCCCTCCAGCTTAGATGTTTACTTCAAAGAAGAAATCAGGCTCTGGGGTAGAATGAGGAATTATATAAGTTTTAAGTTACACAAACAAAGCAGTGGTTAAAAATGGATGGAGACAATGCTAATAAAACATTGTCATCCTGGTATAGTAATTGTTGAGCTGACAAAATATTTTCTCCTCCATTATCCCATTTAAGCATGATGCTTTTTTCTATGGACAGAGAATTACATTTCAGTGGATTTATTAATGATCTTGTGCAATCCAATGATTTCACATTTTGAACTGGGAAAAAGCCAAGTCTTAGCCTGTATAATTTCCTAAGCTCAGAGTTGCTTAAGAACTTATTAGGGTGAACACATTAAAAATGAAGAAGTGTACAGAGGCAGAGCTGAGAAGCATTCAAGCAAACTCCAAAATTTCTCTCCAAACAACTCTGAAGTATCACTTCAAAGTCAGGTGAGGCTATTTTCTACCCCAAAAGGTCAGCAGAAAATATCTGTCACACCAGTTGGTGGAAGGCCCCGAGACGTACAAACCATGTCTTGTAGGCTGCTGCACTGGTAGCATCGGACTTCTGGGAGGTGGGCCTTCAGACAGCAAGGAGGCTGGAGCTAGACCTGAAAGAGGCTGCCAGGGACCCTTTGCTGGAGCTGGGCCAAAAGGAGTAATAAGATTGGCTGTCTAGCAGAGTGAGGTTTGAGGTGGTGCTTCCAGAGCAGGGAGGAAATGCCTCTGGCTGCTCATGGCAGAGGAAGGACCCTGGTTGCAATTTCAGGACAGAGGAGAGTTCAAGCAGTTGCATCTGCATGGGAGCAGGGGAATTGGTCATAATCCCAGGGCCAGAAGTGCTAGCATTGATGCTGCAAGGGAACAGGGTTCCCTTCTGGGAAAAGACCAGAGCATAGACAGAGAGAATAACCACTACACCTCCTCCATACCACCTTGAAAACATCAAAAACCTACAAACTCCCTGAAAAAAGCAGCAAGAAAGGCCTAAAGTTGGAACAGTGTCTCCCTTTAATTTGGGAGCAGAGCCCAACTTTAACAAAGTTAAACATCAGGAAAAAGGCTGGAAAAATTAGCAAACAACAACAAAGAATAAATAATAATTAACATGATGACAAGGAAAATCAAGACACAAACTCAAAAAACTTCATCAAAGCCACTACAAGCAAAGCCTCAAAGAAAAGTTGAACTGGATACAAACCCAACAATAATTCCTGGAAAAATCTCAAAAAGGATTTTAAAAATAAAAAAAGGGAAAAGAAATGAGAATGATACAAGAAAATTATGAAAAGAGAATCAGAATCAATAATTTGGTTAAAGAATCAGAAAAATCCACTAAAGAAGACACCTTGAAAAACAGAATTGACCAAATGGAAAGGAGCTTACTGAAAAAAAAATTCCTTAAAAATTAGAATGGAAGCAATAAATTTATGAGATACCAAGAAACAATAAAACAAAATTGAAAAAAGGGGGAGAAATAGAAGAAAATATGAAATATTTCACTGGAAAAACAACCAACATGAAAAACAGATTAAGGGTAGATAATTTAAAAATTACTGGACTCTCTGAAAGCCATGACCAAAAAAGAATCTGGAAGGAAGGAAAGGAAATTTGCCTCAATATCTTAGAACTTTATAAAAGGTAAAATGGAAATTTTAAAAATCAACCAATCACTTCTTAATAAGAGATCTCAAAATGAAAATTCCTAGGAATATTGTTGTCAAATTCCAGAGCTCCCAGGTCAAGGAAAAAATATTGTATGAAGTCGGAAAGAAACAATTCAAATATGGTGAAACCTCTGTCAGGACCACACAAGATTCAGCAGCAGAAGGATTTGGAATAATGATATTCCAGCAGGCATATGAGTTAGGATTACAACAAAGAATAATCTATCCAGCAAAACAGTATAATTCTTTAAAAGGAAATGCATATTTATTAAATAGAGGACTTTCAAGCATTCCTGATGAAAAGACTAGAACTGAATAGAAAATCTGACTTTCAATTACAAAACTTTCATTAAAGTTTTTTTTTCATTAAAGTTTTTTCATTAAAGAAGCATTAAAAGGTAAATATGTAAAGAGAAATCACAAGGCATTCAATAAGTTTAAAATGTTTATGTTCCTAAAGGAGAAGATGATAATTATAACTCCTAAGAATTTTATCATCATTAGAGCAGTTAGAAGGAGTATCAACAAATAAAGGGCATGGTTGTGAGATAACTCTGATGGGATGATTTTTTTAAAATTAAAGAGTAAGAAAGAAATTCTCTGGAAGAAAGGAAAAGAGAAGAAGAATACAGAAAATTATCTCACATAAAAGAGGCATGAAAGGAAGAGCTGTTAAAATAAAGGGGAAGATGGGGGTGGTGATGGCAGCAGGCAATGCTTGAACCTCACCCTCACTGAAAATGGCTGGGGGAATAACATACACACTCAGTTGGGTATAGAAATCGATTTTACAGGGGGAAGTAGGAGGGGAAGGGAATCTTTAAAAAAAAAAAGAGAGAAGAGAGACTAATAGAACAGAAGGTAGATTAAAATAGTTAGTAGATTTTGAAAACAAAACAGAGAGAGACAGGATAAAAATGAAAGGAGGACAAGTAGGGGGAAAAATAGAATAGGAGGAAATTCACAGTTAATAATCATAACTATAAATGTGAATTGGATGAACTTTCTCACAAGCAAAATGGATTAAAAAACAGAATCCAACAGTATGTTGTTTATAAGAAACATATTTGAAACAGAGACAGGACACAAAGAGTAAAAATCAGGAGCTTGGGAAGAAGCTATTATACTTCAGCTGAGGTTTAAAAAAAAAAGCGGAGAAAAACTGGAAAATAGGTTAGCAGACATTAGGTATAGATCAACATCTCACATTGTATACTGAGATAAGATCAAAATAGGTTCATGATTTAGGTATAAAGTGCGATTCTGTAAGGAATGTGGAATATCTTACCTGTCAAGATTTATGGGAAAAAATAATTTATGACAAAAAATGGAGAAAAGCAAGCACAATGGCAGCAATATTTAATGATCATCAATTGGGAAATACTTTGCTACTCTAATTAATGTAATGATCCAAGACAATTCTGAATGATTTGGGATGAAAAATTTTATCTACTGCCAGAGAGAAAACTAATGAATTCTTGAGTGCAAATTGATGTACAATTTTCTCATTTTGTTACATATTTTTTGCAATATGGCTAACATGGAAATTTTAAAAAATGATTTCACATGTATAATTGATATCATATAGCTTGCCTTTTCAGTGGGAAGTAATTTGGAACTCAAAAGTTTTTTTTCAAAATAAAGATTGTTTAACATAAAGGAAAATGAGTCAAATTTATAAAAAAAAAGTCATGCCTCAATTGATAAATGATCAAAAGATGTGATCTATGCCCAAAGGGCTATAATTTCCTCTGACCTAACAACACTGCTACTTAACAAGAATACCAAAAGATTTTTTGGGGAAAAAAAGAAAAATGACCTATATGTATGAAAAATAGTCATAGCAACTCTCTTCTCAGGTTAAAAAAGTTGGAAACTGAGGGGATGAACATCAATTGGGGAACAGTTCAATAAACTGTGATGTGTGTTTATGATGGAATATGATTGTTCTATGGGAAATGATGAGCAGGATGCTCTCAGGGAAAAAAAAAACTTGGAAAGTCTTCCATGAACTCGAGCAAAGTGAAATGTACTGAGTACAAAGTAATAGCAAAATCATTCATATTAAGTCAGCTCAGAACAATGCTATCTGTTCTCATTATTACAATTATACCTGATTATTCCGAAGGACTTATGATGAAAAATCCTATCCATATCCAGGGAAGGAACTGATTGTATCTGAATACAGATTGAAGCATTCTTTCTTTCTCTCTATTTTTTAAACTTAATTTTTCTTGAAGGTTTTTATTTATGATGACTTTTAAGGAACTATTTTGCATAACTTCAAGTTTGATTTCTTTATTGTGGGTAGGGATAAGAAAAAATCTAGAATTCAAAAATTTTAAAAACAAATGTAAAACAATATTTTTGTTTTGAATGTAACTGGGGGGAAATATTAAATAAAATAAAACAGAAAAAAAGAATTAGCAAGATAATTTTAGAAAGACCCAAAAAGATTTATGTGAACTGATACTAGATGATGAAGGGAATACAACCAAGAGAACATTGTACATAAAAACAATAGGATTATGTGATGTGATTATGTCTCTTTTCAACAAAGAGGTGATTCAAGGTAATTCCAATATACTAGTGATGGAGAGACATCTGCATCCAGAGTGAGATGACTATGGAAACTGAATGTGAATCACAACATAATATTTTCATCTTTGCTGTTGTTATTTGCTTGCTTATTTTTTTTCCTTTTTGATTAGATTTTCCTTGTGCAACATGATAAATATGGAACTATGTTTAAAAGAATTGCATGTTTAACCTATATCGGATTGCTTGCTGTTTAGAGGAGGGGTTTGGGGGAAAGGAGGGAGAAAAATTTGGATACACTGTTTCCATGAAAGTTCAATGTTGAAAATTATCTTTGCATGTATTTTGAAAAATAAAAAGCTATTATTATAAAAAAGATTATTTAAACATAATTAAAACAGGACATTTAGAAGCTAATGACTTCATGAGATAAGAAGAAATATTACAACAACAACAAAAGACTGAAAAAGTAAAAGAAAATGTAAGGTATTTCATAGAAAACAATAACAACAAAAAGCTGATTCAAAAAATAGATGTAGAAAAAAACTACTAAAAATCTTTGAACAACCTGAAGCTATGATGACCTCTTCTTCTCCAAAAAGAGCCTAGATATCATATTTCAAGAAATCTTGAAAGATGCATAGATCTCTTAGAACCAGAAAGCAAAGTGAAAATAGAAAGGTTTCACAGTTCATCTCCTGAAAGAAACCTCCAAATGAAAAAGAAAAAAGATAGGAGAAGAAGAATAAACTAGTGAGAGTAGGAAAGGACGTTAAGGGGAAAATAACTTAGATCACTGGGATATACAAGCACAAGTCTCTAAATAAAAGAGGACGACGTAGGGGGAGCAATTAACACTTGAACCTCACTTTCATATGAATTGGTCAAAGGAAGGAACTACTGAGACTCAAGACAATTGTCTACAAGAATACATTTCATTCAATAGGAAAATTCAGATAGGAAAGGAGAGAACATGAATGAGAAAAAGGATAGTTGTAAGGGAAGGACTAATCTAAAGCAAAACTCTCTAACAAAAATATTTGTGCCCTTTTTGAGCTGACAAAGAATGGGAATCTGTAGCAGCAGTTTGGTTATTTGGTCATATCCAACTCTTTATGGCTTATTGGGAAATGGATGAATAAGTAAATTACAGGACATAAATGTAATGGAATATGATTGTACTGTAAAAAAAAATGATGAAGGGCATTGTTTTAGAGAAACCTGGGATGCATATGAATTGATATAGAGTAAAGTGAATAGAACCAAGAGAATAATTTATATAATGATGACAATATAAGACAAATAAGTTTGAAAGAGGAGGAACTCTGATCAGTGTCATGACCAACCACAATTCCAGAAGAGTAATGATGCAACATGTTACTCACCTCCTGAGAGATGAAAGACTCAAGTGAGAAATGCAAATAAATAAATAAATAAACACACACACATATACATACTCACAAGATAGTTAGTTGGCTATACACACACACACACACACACACACACACACACCTTTTTCTTTTAAATATGGCCAATATAAAAATTTGACTACAACACACAACTGTAAAAGTGTTTTGCTTTTCTTTCACTTTCAATAAAAAGGACAAAGGGAATTGGAAAGAAGAGAAAGTGGATTTTTTTTTTTTTACTGATTTAAAAAATTAATTTAAAAAATATTTTAGTTTACAATTATATATAAAATATATTACAATTCAGTGCTTTCCTGATTTATGAGTACTCATTTTCTTTGCTACCACAAAAGCAGTGCTATAAATATTTTAGTATATATGGAGATTAAAAAAAATCATTGATTTTCTTGTTATTTATGTGTGTGTGTGTGTGTGTGTGTGTGTGTGTGTGTGTCCATGTCTCTCCTCCCCTTATATACACTTATTTCATAGTCATGCTTAGAGGGAGAGTTCTTAGCCAAAGAAAGAGGAACAAATATTGAATAAATGCACACTGTACTAAGTGCTTGCCAAATATTACCTCGGTAGATTCTAACAACCCAGTGATGTAGGTGCTATTATTGTTCCCAATTTACATTTGAAGAAAATCAGACAATCATTTAATGATTTTCCTAGTGTCACTAAGATAATAACTATCTGAGACTGAATTTGAACTTAGCTTTTCCTGATTCAAGGCCCAGTGTCCTATGTACCACACTACCTAGCTGCCTCTGGACATATAAGGAATATAAATGACCATTTAAAAAAAATCATTTGGAAAGGGAAAAAAAGCTTTTGCACTAACAATACAATTCTACAAAGAGGAGCACACAAATACATTGCTAGTGGAGTTGTGAATTGATTCCTCAATTTTGGAAAACAATATGAATTTTTTTAAAGGAACTAAAATGTCCTTATTTTTTTAACCAGAGATTCCACTGCTAGGTATATAGATATGTGTGTCTGTACACACACACACACACACACACACACACACACACACACACACTCCTACACATTTTATTTTATGCATTTAAAAACATTATTTCAAGAAGGGATATATATATATATATATATATTTCACCATACTGCCAAAGGGAGCCCATGAAACAAAAAAAGGTGAAGAACTCCGACTAGAAGATGTCTTAAGGTATCTTCTAGTTCTAGATTTATGATCTTATTAACATATTTGACAAGTAGACTTCAACTTTAGCTTAAAGACCAATACTGATGGGGAATCCAATAGTAAGCATTAATAAAGGAAATAATAAGATTTAAAAGTGATTTTATGAACTTACTACCTTTTTATCAAAAACAAGCTATACCTATTAGTCTTTGTCTTTTTGTGACTCCTTCAACATTGAATATGCAATATGCCCTTCCTTTGTCATCTCTGCCAATGTTCTGCATTTGTGCTGACTTACATTTCCTTTATTATTAATGATATTACATATTATATATTATGAACTGATATTTCTTGTGGCTGCTAATAATTTATATTTCTCCTTTGGTGAATTGCAAACTATTCTTTAAAAGCAACTGTTCACAATTAATTAAATCTATACATATAATATTTTTCATTTCTACTCTAAGAAAGTCATTTAAAATATTCTGAAATTTGAACTCATTATATGAGCCTATTAAAAGATATCAATAGCCTTATTTTTTTAAAAAATGAAATGGAAATATCAAAAGGGCTATAACAGATCAAAAGGGACACAATCAATTTTACTATCTAGTCAATTTCCAAGCAAAAATCTTAAAATTTTTTTTATTTAAACCTCTTCCTAAAAAACTAATCATTACTTATTATTTTCTATTGTAAGAACCTCTTAGATAATATCTACTTAGATATTACCTAAATCAAAGATGAAACAGATGTCAAAGCCATGCCTAGGCGGGGTTAAATCACTCCATCCATTTTTCATTTTGCTGTTGCTACTCCACTTTTCAAATCATACACCAGAGGTCATTCCTGGGAGGGGCCAAACCCCTTCTGTACTCCCTGGAACTAAATATCCTCTTGGTCATTCTTTTGCCTTGTTATCTTCTGGGTACCCTTTTACCTCCTCCCCAGTTTCCACCTCCTTTTCTGAGAATTATAATCAAATAACCACAATTGTTTCTGGAAAAGAAATTTGTTAATGGATTGTTTCATTGTTCTGTTCACCATCTTTGCACCTGCCCAGATCAAAATTTCCTTTTATAGCTATCACTCCCTTTTATATCTCCCACATTTGAACATAAGCTACTTGCGGGCAGTAGTCTCACTTTTGTTTTTGTACCTTTGGCACTTAGTATAACATTAAGCACAGAGAAAGCACTTGGTAAATGTTTTTTGTTCAATCATTCATTAAAGGTAGTATGAGGCTAATAATAATTGTTATTGTTGTTATTAACAAAGTATGACACAGTCTTTGTCCTCAAGGGAGTAAAAGAGACAAGATAAACATGTGATTCTAAAGGCAATAACAGAGTAAATAAACAAGCTATTATCCCCCCAAAAAAGCATGAGGCAATATAACATTAATACAACCAAAGTTAAACTGTCTTTAATTGAAGAAGAAAGATAACATTATGAGAATCTCACTTTGTTCTACTTGAAAAGCCTTTGAAGGGTGAAAATAATTGACATATCGATCAATAATTGATCAATTTTAGAGTCAGAAGCAACTTTATAGATAATTTATCCAATACCTTCATTTTAAAGATGGGAAAACTGACATCAGAGATTAAGTAATTTGCTTAAGCTAAACACAGTAATTAAACAGCCATATCATCAAATGTACTTGGCCTGGCTCTCTGACATCTGGTGCTTTTTTCATAATGCAGCCTTCCACCTATCAAAGCCTTCCATCTTTCATTGGACTAATCATTAATCTGCATTTTAAACTCAAAGAATCATAGAATTTGAGAAATGGAGGCGACCATCCTATATAGCTATCTAGTTCAGCCCATACATGAAGGAATCTTCACTAGAGCACATTGGGTAAGTGGTCATCCTGACTCTGGAGGCAAGGAGAAAACTCACCAGCTTTGGAAGCAGCCAGTTCATTTATGTGCAGGTCTAATTGTTAGGAAGTCTCTCTTGACCCAGTTTCTTCTATCTCTTTGTTATTTTATTCAAAAGGACAGGAACAGAACATAGGAAACTTACTGAAACCATTAAGGAAGGAAGGGATGTGATCCTCGGAAATGAATTATCACCCTTGAAATATGCAATGTTATAAATGGTGGGGCTAATGGGGTATTCCCATGACAAGAAAGGTAAAAAGCATTAAAACTAGAGAACTTGTGGTTCTTCAGCAACATAGATATAAGGGTGTTTAATAATATCTAGTTTTCAAGAATAACCAGTTACAATAGGAAACCAGATGGCAATCAGGCTGATGTACGCTAACTGCCAGACCCTACTCTGGCCTCCTAACCCATTCCTTTAACTCCAGTCCCTGCCATAACACAGAGCTTACTTCATGATGTTTGCTGCAGACACAAAAATTCCTAGTTTGTCTGCCAGGAACTAGACAAATATTTTCCTTAATAACAGTATATAGCCAAAGTTAACAGCAGGCAAATGAGCTTCTTTTAAAGAATATTTTACAGCACTCCACAGAACAAAAAAGATTGACTCACTAGTTTCTTCCCACCCATCAAAAGAAATATATCCTCCAAAGATGGATTGTGGTCCTCAAAAACAATTCCACTTATTTCTTTAATAATATAGAGCGTAATTCCTTGAAAGCAATTACAGTTTATATGTGCGCACACACACTGCTTAATAAATATTCAATTATTTTATGGCATAAAATAAGTTTTCAGTATCTCAACTAATTCTCCTAACAGTTAAGTAAATAACTAAAATGCATTATTTATATTTGACAGGGGAAAAACAAACTCAGATGATTTATCCATAGTCACATAATGGCAGAGAGAGAATTAGAATCAGGTTTATCTTAACATCATCTTTCTGGTCCCAGGCAGCTGCCTCAGTTGCTGAAAATTTACAAAACTCTTAACCAACCATCACCTTCTGAAAGAGGTCCATTAACCCTGGATTCTAAGTAAAGCAGCTTAGAAGTGTGCAAATAACATATGCAGATGAATGAAGATCATTCCTCTTTAGTAGAATAGTTATATCACTGCTCACAAATAGGAGAGTTCTTTATTGTAACCACAATGTTCTTAAAATGTTAATGATACCAAATTTTGGGGAAAAAATTGTAAATTTTGCTTCAGTGTAAGACCATGTAAAGAAATTACAAAGCATCCAATCTTTTAAAAGAAAACTTAAAAGAATATATTTTAAAATATCAAGAATTATTACTTTTGGAAATTATTCTCAAAATACATGATAGATACATTGCATTTTCAGTCAATTTCAAGCCTAAAATACAAATATTTTAAATATTAGCCAAATATCCCAAATATCACCATCCTAAAGAGTTACATTATTGTAACAAGAGATTTATAAAAGGAATACTTTTATAATGGGTATATTTTGCAAGAATTGCATTTCTAAAAAAGAAAAAAAAACTGCATTTCTAGCATAGAACAATAAACTTACTGACCTTTATCTTTAGTTTTTTTTTCTAGTTTCTTCTCCAGTAGTTCACAGCGAAAGGAAAAATAAAAAGCAATATTCAGCTACATCAAAGTAATACTAGTGAGGAAGTGCAATTTTAAAAGAGGAATATTAAAAAACAGGACTGATACACATTTGTACCTTTCTTTCACATTAGAATAGTAATTATCGCTTTGGAGGAAAGGACAAATACAACAGAATCAAATAACACAGAGTAAGATACTCAAGTGGAACAAAAGGATACAGAACTCAACTGAAAAGAAGGTGTGGTTTAAGGTAGTAAACAGGTATGGTTTAAGGTGGCTCTACATCAAATCGTAGTCTAAGGCAGGCATCAGCTCAGCATTAAATTCTTAACTATTTTCACCATGGCTATCATTTCAAATATGGACTCTAACTGATATTATGGCACAATATTTAGGTCACTGCCCATATATTACAAAAAACATGATAAACCAATCTGAACTAGTGAAATGCTCGTCAGTTGCACTGACTCATCAGTCTAACACTGAATAATACATGCAGAGTTCAATTTTTCCCAAAACAAATTACATTTTAAAAGTCTGAATTTGCTATTTTGTTCTATATTTGGTACAACTTAAAAGCAATACACATTCTCAGATGAAGAGTGTTAATTGGCCTCTGAGGTCCCTTCTAACTGTAAATCTATGTTCTGCACTTATTGTAATACACATAGTAATTAGAATAAAATCATGGTGTTCATTTGCTATAGTTCAATTTTCATAAGTAATTCATTTCTGCTTCTTGCACCTTACCTGTTTACTCAGGAAAAATAAAAAAGGACAGTTATAGTCACTGGCTTTATGTGAAAAGATAGCTTTATAAGCAACGAACAAAGAATTTTATTCCTTTCATTTTTAACCCAGTAATTATAATGAGCTTCTCCAAATTACTGATGCAAGTCCAATCCAGTTTTTCCCATAGCCATAGCCATTTCCCATAAGGCTGGATGGATTGTTACCACAAAAACAGCTTTTTAAAAAACTGGTTCAAAATAAGGAGATTCTGAGAAATGGACTTAACAGTTTGTCAGAGACTACCCATTCCTCTTAAATGTCTACTTCATTTCCTAATTAATTTAGCTAGCTTTTGCTTTAAATGTGCTGAAAAAAAAAGAACATATCTAGCCAAAACCAAAATTTCTTGTTAAATTGGAGCTTTAAAAATGCTTTTGATAGTGATATAACCAAAAAGATTTACCCAGACTAAGAGGAATTTTTACTGCAGATGCTAAAGTGATTCAATTTTAGAAAAGCAAATAATATGTTGAAAACAAAAGCAATTAAAATCAAATGATTATATAAATGCAAAAACAAATTATTAAAAATCCTGCAAAGCCTTGAATTCTGGGTCAATGACCCAAAAAATGAAGGACTAAACACTTCTCTTTAGGACCTCTAAAACTCTCCAAAACAGGTATTATGTGCAAGGTCAAAACATTCAGGTGTCTCCACAGTTTAAGGAACCAAAAACCCTAATGAGATAAAAACCAGATGAACTAAGAGTAGAAAAGACTAATCCCTAACTTCTAATATTATCAGCACATCTAACCCACTAGGTTACATGCTCTGCACAAGCTAACTCAGTAGGCTTGTAACAGAACCTTCTCCCTGTATTGGGGAAAACCAAAAGACAGGAGCAAGCTTTGGCTGGAACTGCAGCTAGGTTATACTGCAAAAGTCTTCAACTGGAGAACTGAGGAACAGAGGAAACTGCAGCAGGGCACCAATGTACGTGACCCTCAACCAAGTCTGAGGGAAGGGGTCTAGCAAGAAGCTAGTTCTGTCTCCCTAGAAATAACTTGAGGTAAAGACTGAGGTCAATGAAAAATGAATTCTCCAGCACAGGAAGAAATAAGAAAGCTCTGAGGTTCCAACCCCAAGTTAAGCACCATTAAAGGGAAGTGGTCAGAAAATAAGCAATATGAAAAAATAAGGGGAAATTATCAAAGATCTCAAGAAGAATAAAATTGTAAAAGACTTTAAACATAAGCAGATAAACCAATAGCAAATAAAGAAACTCAAAAATAATTCTGAGCTTTTAATTGACACCATTAAATTGGCAAAGATAGGAATAGTCAATACTTCAGGGACTGTGGAAAGACAACCACACTAACTTGATACTGGAGAAACTGAAAACTGATGGAAAGCTATACCTCTTAAGATCTCATTGTTGGGCAAATAACCCCAAGAAGTTCAAAGAAAGCAAGGATTCAGAAATAAAAAATATTGATAGCTGTACTCTTTGTAGAGGCCAAGAATTAGGAACAGAGTTGTCCATTCCTTGGGAAATAGCTAAACAATTACAAATAAATTTAATGGATTGTTACAGCAGCATAATAAATTAAAATAAGAACAAAGTATGGAAAATTATATAAAATGATAAAAAATTACATTAAGTAAAACCAGAAAAACAATATAATGGAAAGAAAAAAGTAAACTAAACATTGTGAAATTACATCCACTCCTAAAAATGAATCAACAATGTACCTTTTAAATCTCATGTTTTTTTTGGTATAAGTGAAGGATTGTGGATATGAAACCCATGAAACTTCACACTTATTTAATGTGTTGGTAAGTTTTGCTGAATTGCTTTCTAATCCCTTCCTATTTTTATTTTTTGTTACAAGGGATGATTCAATTAGTAAGGAAGGGGAAAATTATATTCAAAAATGAAAGGAATGTAAAAAGAAAAGCTAACAAAAAAATTTAAAATCTTAAAAATATAGGAAAAGACCATTCCTATATTCCTCTATCCCAATGCATTATATACTATGTGCTACCATTTATAATATCTGGAACAAATTAGGAAGTGTTAATATTTATAGGATTTATAGGATTAAAGCTAAAAAAGTAAATGATTATTCTTTAGAATAAGATAGTGAATAAACTTGCTGTTCTTTCATATTTCATGCACAGATATGTATCATTACTTTGTGGGTATTCCCTTTCTAAGGAAGTTATGTCTCTATACAACTTCCTATTCCTTAGTTATCCCAAGACTTCCCAACTGGCTTCTTTACAGTACATGACTATTTGCTTTCCTGTCTAGACAAGATCTTCCAGGTACCAATGTCTTCAGTTTAAGTCAGTGCAATTATTAGCCTTCTTAAGTACTACATACTTAATACTATGTAATTATATGTATAATATCATATTATTTACTTTGTTTATATTCCATATTTATATTTTCTGTTGTTTTTCATTAAAAATAAATGTAAGTTACTAAGGACAGCAACTGTTGTATTTTTTTCCTTTCCATTCCCAAGGACTTAGCATAATATTTGACACATTGGAAATGGAGTAGTGATTTCTTTGGTATAAAGAACTCCCAGGTGAAGAAGGCCCTTTAATGGGATGGTTGGAGCTGTTTGTCTTTGGTGAAATGAGTGATGTTAGCTGGTATTGATTTAGTTGCTACTCACAATTGCTTTTCCAGGTTTCTGTCAGTTAGTCTTGAGGGCAGCTGACCTTTGCAATGCTATATTTTGAAAAGAACTGCTCTTACCATTAAGTTATTCTGAGCATAACTGGATATTTAAATGAATGTCTCCTCAAAGTGAAAACTTCATCATTACTTATGTAATGTTTATAGGACTCAGGCTGTGCAAGGTGGTTGTCCCTAGAGTTCAGCTCATCATCGCTTCATAGCTGAATGATTTCATGTTCCACTTTATCAGGCACATCAGCTCATTTCACATGGAATGGTGTAGCAAAGATGTTCAGTTCCATTTCTTTACTTTTCACATTCTTGAATCTTTCAATAAATGCCTCAATTAGTATGGCACATTAATTAGCATATTCAAGTATTGTAGAAGGTTTTTGCTCTCCCAGAGAGGGAAATGCACTGCGTTATTCCTTTCCAGTTGCACTTTCCACAGCCTTAATTGACCGCTAGATCACTCAGTCACTTGCTATCACTGCTTTTCCTGACAAGTTTTCCTTTCACCTCCATGAACTGCTTGACTTCATCCTCAAGTTTGTAAAGCCTCATGAGCATGTTCCCTGGACAGTGCAGATCACAATGATATAAACAAGATCACTGTGCTCAAAGTCAAAATCATTTAATAACTCTTTAAAATGTCGATTGTCAAACCCTCTGCTTTTGATAACATTTATGCACGACACACTGCTGTTGACATCACATTGTTGGGTCACAACAACTGTGCCCAGAGACTTTCTTGGTGTATGATGTAGTAGCACGTAATTGAATCACTTGGATCAAGACAGAGAGGATTCACTTCTTTCTCCTCCCATCATCAGTTTTGCCACCACGTGCTAACACTTTTGCAATCTGTACACTCAGCCTGCCTGACGCTGACTGTCCTCTGAGTCACCTCAACATGGGCCAGCTGATGAGAAGCATACAGGTCTGTCCCATCTTGTAATGTATGTATCTATCTATCATAGACATTCCTTGCTTATCCCTCAATATCTACATAATAATAATTATTCACTTAATATAAATCTATGTTGCTTTGAAAAAAGCTCCTCGCTTTATTAATTTCAAGGCCCACCTGTGGTTGCCTTGGCAGGACCAGACTACATGATTTTGCGGGCTTCGATGGCCCTAAGGCCAGATGCTTCCCATCCCTGTGCTGGAGATACCAGAATCAAGGGCACTGGCAAAAACTATCTTTTAGAAGGTGGAATTTCAGCCCAGTTTTGAAAGAAACCAGGGCAGCTAGAAGGCAGAAGCAATGAGAATATTTCAGGTATAGACTGTTAATGAAAAAGCACAAAGTTGAATGTCTTGTGCCTTCAAAAATAGCAAGGCAGCTAGTGTAGCTGATTCATAAAATATATGGAGGGGAGTAAAGTGTAAAAAGACTAGAAAGGTAAAAAGAGGTCAGGTTGGGAAGGGCTTTAAATCCCAAACAGAGAGCTCAATATTGGATTCTGGAGGTAAAAGAAAGCCAGTCTGGCTGGCTCCCTGAACTCAGAGAATGATGTAGTAAGAACTGAGCTTTAAGAAAAAGCACTCAGGTAACTTGGTAGATAATGGATACATCTGCAACTACATCATAATTTCCCTAAGGCTGGGGCCGTTTTAAATTTTATCTTCTATATTGGCTAGTAGTGAAGATATACTTATTGAATATTATTGAAAATATGCGATATTAATTAAACAAAAAGGCCACAGAACTTTATAAGTCAGAATGGTTGCTAGAAGACACATATCCCTTCAATCTGCAGATAAGTAAATACAGATGGTACCATAAGTCTAGATCCCATATTTTCTGGCTCCCAAGGCAGGGTTATTTCCACTATATTATGGAATCAGAGTGAATCAAAGACTTAAAAATAAAGCAAACCACACAATTACTTCAGTCTGTGCCCAAAATAAGAGAACAATTGTTTTAAGCACATTTTTCATATTTGTCCACCCTTCTCCAGTCTCAGACATACTTTCTCCTCCTCAGCACTGTTAAAGATGTCCCTAAAAAAGTCCAGGTTGGAAGTAATAGTAGAATATATTAAACAAATTAAAAAACAGAAATATGAAGACTTGGATAAAGTGAATAAGTTTATAATTAAAGTGCATGAAACTTAATCAGCATTTAGAAAAAGTGGTTCTACTATTCTATGAATGATGAGACCACCCCCATGTCTTAAAGGTCAAGTCTGATAATCAGGCCAAAACAATGAAGGGATTTAGGGAGAAAACAATTCAATGTTAGGCACATTCCTACTTCTATTTATTCAAAAAGAATAAATGAAAACCAAATGAATCCTTTAAGAAGTACCCTAAAATAGAAATTGAATCAAACAAAAACAATATTTTTATAAAGGGAAATAAATTCTTAACAATCAATAAGGTGGTGGCTATATATAAAAAATTAAAAAGAATGTGAAAGAAATTACAATACCAAACAATGTAATTATGGAAAATGTTTTATAAGAGATAATTGCCTTAAGGACAAGAAATTTTTTAAGATGTGAAATAAAAAAAATGAGTAAAGAAAACATTAAATTTCCATAGGAATTGGTATTGGGACTAGATTTACCTAAGTTGGAAATTGTCTGAAATTGGATACTTCAACAAATATTTATTAAGCACCTGCTTTCTGAAAAGCACCATGCAAGTTCTTGGGAAGAAAAGACTCAAAAAATCCCTGTCCTAATGCCATCACAACTGTTCTCTAGCTATATAAAGAAAGATTTCAGGAAAGAGTTGGCATGTGAGTAGGGTTTCAAAGTGAGCAAAAGATAGATATGTAGGTCTTTGTTCTAGGCAGTGATAAAGAGGCAATAGATATCACTCCTTCCCAAAGTCTAAAATGACCTTTTCTAGCTAGAGAAATTCTAAGCTTTAATTAATGGTGATGACAGTAGTAATATTTTTAAATGAATGTTAGAATAGGATGAGGTAGATATAATCCTTATTTTCCTCTGTCTTCTAATGGAGTTGTATTGATAATACTTTTAGTCAACAGAGGATGAACTTCTATACTACCACCTTTATTTAATTACAAAAAGCAGTTATTTTCTCCACCTGTCCATACAAGAGCAAATATAAAAGAATAGTAGTAGGATGGCAACTTGTCCAATGATCATTCCTTTCCAAACCCAATCCAAAAATATAGAATAGAGATAATAAAACTAATGAATTCATTTGTATTTTCCCCATAATAATCTATGACAGAAGTGGTACATGTTTTTATTCTTGTTTTGCAGATGACGAAGCTCCAAGAGGGTAATGGTTTGCCAATAGTTACACAATCAGTAAATGCTGAAACATGTGTTCCTAGGCCTTCTACCTTTTCTGGTATGGTATGTTGTTCCAGAATACCTTACATTAATACTTAAAAGGGCAGGAAATAGCAGAGCACCTTACACTAGGATATTTCAGTGGGCAGAAAATAGCCATAAATGTATAAACGAAATAGAAACTTAAGAGCTGAAAGGAAGATCTAAGACAAGGATACAATGAATTCCTGAAAAATGATCAGCTAGTCTTTACTCAGGCATTTCCAGTGCCAGCTCCCCATTTTGCAAAGCAGCTGACTTACTATAATGTGCTTTTTTATATTCATTCATTCTTTCTCTTTTTCATTCCAACTACAGTCATTGCTCTGATTATGTTACTCCTACTCAAAAACCCTCAGCCTCTCCCATTACCTACCAAACAAAATACAAACTCCTGATCCTGGCATTCAAAGCGCTCCAGAATCTGACTTCAAACTCCCTGACTAACCTTGTCTCCTGTCATTCCCTTTCCCAACGTCTCCCTACTGGAATACTCTCAGGCCCTCTTTCTCGAGCCACCCTCTCCTGTCTCTCATGCATCATCAGGGTGAGGGGATAAAGGGCGCTAACAACGGAGCATCAGGAGAAAGAAGGGAGGGAAATCAGCAAGCGCTTCTCATAGAAGGTGCAATATGAGTTGAGCCTAAGAGGAAGATGAGAAACTTGGGGATGCAGAGTTAAAGCCTGAATTCGGCCTCTTCTCTGACTCTTCTTCATACTTCTACCCTCTGGAATTATATGGAAAAAGACATAAAGAAGATGGGCATACCCCGGGGTATAGAGATAGAAGTGCAGGTCAAAGGTAGCGGGGCGTGATGAAGTTGGGAATAATCTGCTCACTCTAAACTATCAAGGAAGTTGGGGGGGGGGTCTTAGCATCAACAGAGCTGGTGATTATGTAAGTTAGTCCTAAGGGGCCCTTGTGTGCAGCGAGGCACAGCTACTTACATACTTCAAAACTACAAATGTGTTGATTAACCCTCATGCATATTGTCCAGAACAGTCTTGGCCTCTGTCTCTCCTGATCTCACCCAGGCTTGGGATGCAGGGACCACTCATCACTGACGGGCATGAAGCCTATTCTTGAGGGAGCACCGTGCTGGGCTTTGGCTGTTGTAGCGTGAAGCTCTGGAACTCAGACAACCCACCCATCAGCCTCAGCCTGGCCAGCAGAAGTGCCACAGGCAAGCCACGCCACACCTGGCTTCAAGGTAGACACACACACACACACACACACACACACACACACGCTCGCACACACACACATGCATACATAATACACGCATACATACACACATACACGCATACACACACGCATGCATGCATACATAATACATGCATACATACACACATACATACACACAAGTGCGCGCGCACACACACACACACACACACACACACACACACACACACACTCTGATGCTCTCTTTGAAGAAGAAGCCCCCAATATAACACACACAGAAGAGTTGCAAAGGTCCAGCAAACAGCTTAGGAAGGCCCACTCTGGATGCAGAGGCAGCCCTGATGCACTGCCAGACTGTTTCCAATAATTATAAGCAGTATTTCAATTAAGACACAAGGTATCAAGAGATGCTCCCTCTCCCCCTGCCCTGGAAATATGATTGGTTTTAAATTTTTTAAAAATTTCTTTTATTTATTTGTTTGTTTCTGCTGAGGCACTTGGGGTTAAGTGAATTGCCCAGGATCACACAGGCCGGCAGTGTTAAGTGTCTGAGGCTAAATCTGAACTCAGGTCCTCCTGACTTTAGGCTGGACTCTACCACTGCGCTACCTAGCCGCCCCTGTCCCGTATAATTCTTAACAATATATTCTGATCTGATGGCCTGTTAACATTTGTGTTTGCTGCCAGGTCTGCTTGGCAGAGGGGGCATCCAAGCCACGGGGCAGTGGGTGCAGGGTGGACCTAGAGTCAGAAGACTCCCTCAGAGCCAGCGGGGAGGCCCGGAGCAGGAGGCGCAGGAGGCACAGACCTGGGTTTTCAACTTTCTTCATCAACACAGAACCCACCACTCCTTTACCACTTCAGAGAATGGAAGATTTGGAGAACTGAGAAGAGGCTTTGCAGCCCGCCTTTCTGAAACAGACACCAAGAAAACTGAACCCTAACCAACCTGCACAGTTTTAGAGAGTTGGTTTGGACACTGGGAGGCTAAGAAATGCCCAGAATCACAGAACCAGTAAGAGTCAGAGGTAGGACTTGACAACCATCAAATAAACCATGCTATAACGATTAAGGATATTTTTTATCTTTATGATTGTTTTAAAGATATTTTTGAGATTATAAAATTTCAAAGGTAAAATTCTAGAAGCTACACATCATAAAGAGAACATAGAAAAGTAGACAGAGCTACTAACTTGAATAGGAAAGGAATTCTGAGGGTTATAGCATTCATAATGTGCTGTTTTCTGCTCTGCCAACAGAGATCCAGAGGCATCCCTCCATAATGCATATGACAACTTGGGAGGAAAACAGAGAAAAATTTTCAAAAAAGAGTCAGGGAGCAGTCTGCTTCTGGCTACCATCGATCAGGAAGAAGTATATACATCATAGCTAGGTTCCAGAAATGACAAGGTCAGGTTGTTAGAAAGACTATGGTTAAGTGCTAATCTAAAACAAAAAATCAATCATGTGTGTATGTGTATATGTATGTATGTATGTGTACATGCTTGTGTGTTTGTGTGTATGTGTATACACACACACATACACACACACACTTCCTATGTGCCAGGTGATGTGCTAGCATCATTTAAGTGTAGGAAAATTTTAACAACTAATGAGTGAATATTTTAACCAAAAATTGAATTTTCAAGGTCAGTAAATGAGACCTCTGGAAAGCTCAAAATATAACCACAAGATCAATATAAAATAGTCTAAAATCTGGGAAACATAAAAAGATGACGAACAGGAAATGGGCACCCTATGCTAGTCAAGCCAATCTATGGTCATACTTTCAGGATAAAAAACATGTTTGGTAAACTTGTCATTTCTGTTCTGCCATATTTTTTTTGCTTTCCCCTGTATTCTAAAAAAATAATAATCCAGATTTGTATCAGATGAATTCTGTACTCATTGTACCTATGCCAGTTCAAGAAGGATCAAGAGTTTTATACCTAGTGGTAAAGCATGGTGGTTAAATATGTCAGCTTGGTTATTTATCCACCCCTCCAAAATAAATTTCAGGGGTTCCCTATCATCTTCAGGATCAAATACAAAATGATTTATTTGGCATTCAAAGCCCTTTATAAGCTAGCCCTCCATCTCTTCTGGCTTCTTACACACTTTCTGCCACTTTCTGAGTCCATAACACTGGCCTGCATCAGGCTGTTCAATATGAACAAAATACTACACCTTTCAGCTCTAGGCATTTTCTTTGCTGTCACCCAGGAAATCTTTCCCTCCTCCTCTAGAACTATTGATCTCCCTGGCTTCATTTAAGTTTCAACTAAAATTCCACCTCCTACAAGAAAAGAAGCCTTCTCCAACCCCTCTTAATTCCGCTTTGTTAATTATTTCCTGTTTATTCTGTCTAGAGCTTGCTTTGCATATATTTCTTTGCATGTTGTCTCCCCCCATTAGATTGTAAGTTCCTTGAGGATAGGGACAGTTTTTGTATTTCCAGCATTACGCACAGTGTCTGACACAAAGCAGGCACTTAACAGATGTTTATTGATTGATAAAGTCAATCTGGCTAGATTGGAGAATTCAGGAAGACAAGGAATATCTATTTAAACAAGGATGGAAAGGTTGATTGGAGTCAGGTTGAAAAGGCTTTTCAAAGCCAACCAGAAGGTTTTATATTTGATCTGGAATCAATAGGGAACCTAAAGCTTCTTGAGTATGGGAACAATGTGGCCAGAACTAGGCTTAAGTAAAATCATATGGACAGCTGTATGAAGGATGACTTGGGGAGGGAAGAGGCGGGAAGACAAATTAGGAGGCCACTGCAATAGTTTAGACTGGAGGTGATAAGGGACTGAATAAAGAGGGTAGCTATGTAAACAGAGAGAAGGATGGCTAAATTCTGAGAACTAGATATGTAAGGGAGAGGGAAGAGTCAAGGATGATAGCGGGAAAACTTAGTGCACTGGAAAAATGGTAATCCCTTCAATAGAGTAGGAGGCTTAGAAAAGGATTGGGTTTTGGAGAAAATATAATCAATTCAATTTTGGACTTGCTGAGTTTGAGATGTCTATGAGACACCTACTTTGAAATGTCTAATAGGAAATTGCTGATATAGGCCTGGAGCTCAACAGAGAGACTGAGGTGAGATACAAAGATATAGGACTCAGACACATAAATTAATCCTTTGAGGGCTGATTGGAGATCACCAAGTGAAAGAATGTATTGTAAAAAAAAAATGAGAAGAGGGCCCAGAACATAAGACAATTGGGGCATGTGCCCACAGTTGGGGGCCAATATGGATAAGGACTAGCAAAGTAGCCAAAGAAGAAATGATCAAACAGGTAGGAAAAGTCAGGCAAGAATGGTGGTCAATAAGTCTTAACTGCTATAGAATCAAGGATGAGTAACAAGAAAAGACTATCAGATTTGACAATTAAAAAGATCTCTGATAACTTTGGAGACAGCAATTTAAGTTGAGTGATGAAGTTGGAAACCAGACTGCAAAAGCATTCAGAAATGAAAAAGTAGACACAATGTTAGGAAACTTTTTTTTCTAGGAATTTAGGTGAATAGGAGAGTAAAGGTGTAGGATAAAAGCTTTAAACACATTGGAACAAAAAGAAACTATTCTTTTATGAATTATATAATATCTTGTTCTCCTCCTCCCATACACACACATTCTTCTCCACAAAATGTTCCTTGATGTCATATTCTGAAATAAAACAATGAGTTGGGTAGAATGAATTTATATGATTCAGGGATAAATCAATCACTGTAAAATTAGTCTGTTTTATGGATATCATGAATAAAATAAGGAATTTAAATATTTCAAAAATAATTGAAATGAACTTTTTTCTAGCCTGCAAACTTAATTTTTATAATTTTAAAAACACAATAATAATAATGTATATAAACATTATAACAGAATCAGTATGAATTAAATTCTAAAAATGTGATAAAATATGTCTATTATGTGAAAAATGTACTATATTTGCTCTCCTATATTCACTAATAAAATCCCCATTTGTATTAAGACAATAGGAAACATGAGCTCCAGTCATAGTGATTCACTGCCTTGTACAAAGGAACACAGATCTTGGTTATATAGCAGGTCAGTTTGTTCTGAAGACCAATAGTGGTCATACAAATTTTCTTTTTTTTTTCCTACCAGAAGGGACAACGAAATACAAAGATAAATGAGATCTTAAATGGGTCTCCTTCAAAATCCTGAGGGGAAATAAAAAGACCCTAAGGAAAAAATCCTACCTGAAAGACTTCTCCTGGCCATATTCATTGCTTGAAATGATTTTTTAAATTCTAGTTTCTAAGACTTGAGTTCCTTAGCAAAACTTTATCCAATTAGTTAGAAGATAGTATTTTCCCCAAAAGTTCATGTTCTGATTATATGGTCACTTGTAAATGCTTAACAAATTCTTATTTTCTCCTTTCTTTCCTTGTGGACACCACAAATATGAAAACTAACAATAGATGATACAAATGTTAGATATTTGATTTTATGCCACAGCCCCAAAATGCTATGTTAGTCAACTTCAACTATGTGCTTTAAATTATCAGTTTCCAAGACAGAATGTCTGTTTAATATTTAGTTTAGCACTGAACACGTGTCAATATGTAGATTGGTACTTTAAAAAAAATGAGTTAGATTTGTTTTTGTTTTGCTTTTAAAAATTAGTATGATTACCACAATTGCATAGCTGAAACTTTAGTCAAAGGCCCTGACTACTATTTTGATTCTACTCTTAACAGGGTGAATAGAGCTCTGGACTTGGAGTCAGGAAGACTGAATTTTAATCCTGCCTCTCAGATAATTGTGACCCTGGGAAAATATATAGCCTCTCTGTACCTCATCTGTAAAACTGGAGATAATAGCTCCTGAATCACAGGGATTTTGTGAGGGGCAGGCAAATGAATTAACAAATGTAAAGGGCATTGCAAAACTTAAAAATACGATTTTATTGTTATTATTACTATTAACCCTGGGAGTATGATTTGCTGCACTGGAATAGTAACTTGATTTAAAAAAAAGACTTCTACTAAGAAAGTCAAACTTTTTTATGTCCAGACCTACGATTTTATTGGTATTAGGAATTCTCTGTAAAAACAACAACAAATGTCAATTAATGCAAATCAGCAACTGCCCCCAAATTTACAATCTTTAAGAATTGTCTCCTTTATCTTCAGACTAAATACATAATTTATAATCCAATTAGTTTTACCTCATAAAATAAGAATGCTATTATTTCTCAGTAGAGATTGTTGATGAACATCCTTTTGGTGGCTAAAATAAAATGGAATCACTCAAAAGAGCTTGTCCCCACCACCCACAAACAAAAAACCAAGGGTCGATGAAGGATTATCTATTGCTCAGATAATGGTATGCATTTGATGGATAACATCTCTTTTCTATCAGTATTTATATCAGTGTATACAGACAGTAAGTTGGAAAATGAATCAGGACCAGATTTGAATAGAAGAGCAGGTTAGATTGCCTTTGGGAAAGACAAAGCCCTTTTTAAAATAATCTTAAGGTTTCCTTGAAACAAAGGCCCAACTTTGTTTCTACTTGCGTTGTTATATGCCAGTGAGATGTAATGTCCCTGCCTTCTTAAGGCACTTTTCATGTTGAGAAGTTTAGTGCTAAAAAGGGGGTAAGGTGGCATAAAATTTAGTTTTATGTAAAGGAAAAGATTTAAACCAATTTTTAAAAGATGTGAGATACTGCTGCCTATTAATTAATATTTTGATGCCTAAAATGGGTGAAAAGTGAATCTTATTTTAATAAAAACTATTTCTAAATAGTATATGTATACATACTTCATATTAGATAGAAACAAATTTCAAATGGGTTTTGAGTAGTTTTGAATAGAAAATGAACTGTGGCATAAATATAAGGACTAAAATAACACTTTATTTGGGGCAGCTAAGTGGTACAGTAGATAGAGCACAGAGCTTGGAATCAGGAAGACTCACAGAAGGCCAGAAGTAAAAGATACCATCAATCAAACATATAGAAAGAGAAGATGGCTAGTCACATGGCCAAGGTAAAGTATGGATGAAAGATGGATAGCCAGATCTATTTGGATAAGATAAAATGTGCTCAATTTGAGGTGACCCAAATATGAATCCGAAGATAAGTGTTTCTACAAAGAAGCCTTATCAACAGTCTTCCTTTGTGTGTAATTTCAAAGACTGTCAAGAGCCTTCCATTGACTTAAGAGGGAAAAGCATAGCTGAAGACGAAACTACTACTCTACAGTAATTCTATAATAATTTAAAAGGCGATGAGTATTTATACTTTTAACATCCAAATAGAGTCATAACTAAAATATCACCATTGTTACTTTTGCAAGTCTGAATTTGTTAATCATCTTTAGCATCAGCCAGATGATTTGTTATTCAGCACCAGAACACCATTCTCTGTGTTTTGGTATATCTAATCATTTGCGTCACATAAAGAAGTCCTCTAAATGAGCTCATTGTACACCAGGGAGTATACATTCCCCAATCATGGAGTAAAGAAAAGTTTCCCAATGGCCTTCCTCTCGTACTTTGTATTCCCACTGGGCATATGCCCAAAGGAAAGAAACTACCCAACATTTTTAAGCACAGCTCTGAAAAATACACACAGAAAACAGTTAATACTTATTCCTGCAGAATGATTTTAGGGGAGAAGAGGGAGAAGGGAACATATTTATTAAGTGATTATATGCTATAAATATGCAAATCATTTTCTAAATAATACTTCATTGGATCCGCACAACAGCACTCTAAGGTATTATTATCTCCATTTTACAAATAAGAAAACTGAGATAGAGAGAGTAATTTACTCCTGGTCACACAGCTAATAGGTGTGAGTCTATATCTTAATTAAGGTCTTTCTAACGCCAATACACTGTCTCTATGTGTGGCATTGTTAAACATATAAACCAAGCCCAAATCTTTACAAAAATCCACTAAAAATTCACTTCTAGGGAAAGGACCTAGCTTTTTAAATGATTATTCTATTTCTATTGGGTGCTTCAAAATGTTTTTTTTTCTGCTAGACATAGTAGATGTTTGATAAAAATCTGTGGAACTGAACTGAGGAAAAGATCATAAAATTAAATCATGACTCCATTTATAAGACCAAATATAATTTAAAAATAAATGATGATCATAATTTGATTTTTAAAGGTAAAATATTCTGAAACAAGTTAGCCATTTAATTATCATAAATTCATGATATTATGTTTGCACATTATAGAACATTAGCTCCATGGGGACAGGGATCAATTAGCTTTTATCTTTATAACACCAACACCTAGCACAATGCCTTGTGCAAAGCAAGGGCTTTTTAGTATTTTTTAAAAATATTTTGATCTTTAAATATATATATATATATATATATATATATATATATATATATATATATATATATATATATATATGTCTAGAACAAAAATGGAATCTTTAACCTGAATTAATTTTGCACAAGTTCTTACAGACAGCAGTGACACCTCTGGTGACAATGAAACTGTCAGGAAGATCTTAAAAATAAAACAGTGACCTAATACTCAAACTTCTTAGTAAAGAAATTACAGAATACTGGGGGTAGGGTGGAGAAGGCATGGGCAAAAGGCAGGATAACATTTCTTCACTGTAACAGTTTTCTTTTGACTAATATAAGTTTTTAGGGTCAATCCTTTCATTTTAAATCAGTTCATTCATTTATTTATTTACAGAACAAACATGAATCACCTCTGTGAAAACTGTGTTAAACATTGGAAAAATATAATATTATATATAATATATATATACATATAAGATAATATATAATATATAAGGTAACATATAATAATATATTATATATAATAAGATATATAAATATATATATATAATTGAAAAAATATAATAAGACACTAAATATCTTCCCTGACTAACATGGAATAAGATAAAAACAAAGAAAACAAGAATACACTATATTGGATGATAGGACATTAAAGAATTATAAAACAAAGAAGTACATGAGATTAATCAACAAATCAACAAGCATTTATTGTTGTTTTTCAGTCGTTTCAGTAGTGTCCAACTCTTTGTGGCAAAGATACTAGAGTAGTTGCCAATTTTCTTCTCCAGCTTCTTTTAAAGTTGAAGAAACTGAGGGGAACAGGGTTAAGTAACCTGCCCAAGGTCACTTCCCAAGAAAGGGGACTCAGGAAGATATCTTCCTGATTTTAGACCTACTGCCCTACCCACTGTATAATCCAGCTCCTGTATTATTATTTATATCATCATAATAATAATAGTGATTATTAATCACTATATTCCAGGGCCTGTGCTAAGCATTGTTGGTACAAGGAAATGCAGAAATACATTTCCCACCCTCCAGGAATTCACATTCTAACAGAGGAAAACTACATGCAAATAATTATGTATAAACAGACATAGACAGTGTAATAAATTAACCTGAAAAAGAGAGGGAAGTCAGAGTACAGAAGCTAAGAAAGGCTTCCTGAAGATTAGATTTAAACCAGGAATGCAGGGTTAGTTCAATATTAGGAAAACTCTAAACACAAATAGATCAGAACTTCTTAAACTTTTTCCATTCATGACCTCTTAAGAAACTGGATAACAAAACATAACAACCAAAAGCAAAAGATTATCTCAATGGATGAAGAAAAGGGTTTTAACAAAATACAATATCCATTTCTGTTTTAAAATAACAGTAAAAAGGGCAACTAGGTGGGGCAGTGGATAGAGCGCCAGCCCTGAAGTCAGGAGGACCTGAGTTCAAATCTAGTTTCAGACACTTAACACTTCCAAGCTGTGTGACCCTGGGCAAGTCAGTTAACCCCCAATTGCCTCAGGGGAAAAAACAACAGTAAAAACATAGGAACAAAAGGATCTTGCTTTAACATAGTTATTAAAAAAAAAAAGCTATAGGTCAATATTACTAAGAAATATCATAAAGAAATAGCATAAAGTATCCATTGAATTGTTAGCAAAAATGCTACCACAGGATATTGTTTGTTAAGACATTTGCTATAAAAAAGTTGGTTTTGTTTTGTTTTGTTTTTACCAGAAACACAGACTACATCAAAAGAACTGAAGGAGCTGCTTGAGTTAATTTGTTAAAGGTAAAGAAATAGTGCATAAATATAATCTGGATGCTGTGTTAAGAGGAGAAGAGGAATCAATTTGCCACTCTAGAGTAGAAAATATAAAGTTGGAAGGAAGCTTGTGAAATAACAACAGCAAAGATGCTTACTTAACTAAGGTTTGCTGGGAGAAGTCTACTTTTTAAGTTTTGCCCAAGTTGAATTAACAGAGCTCAACTAATACTAATATCCTGATATTGTGACAGAAAATTATGTTTAAAAACAGGAAAGACTATGTGAACACATAAAGAACATTTGACATTTCTTCTGAACCACCAGAGAATTCTTATTGCAAAGAATCCATATAAGGATAATAAATATAAGAATGCCTTAAGCAATAGCTCATCTTTTAAGAGCTATAAGTAGATTCAGACTCACTGAATCAGAAAGGTTTAAGAGATCTTAGAGTCCATACCAGTACACTGTGAGGTTGTTACAACATCTCTAACATCTAGCACAGATGCTCAGTAAATGCTTATAGAATTTAACAACCTATATATTATAGGAAAATGAATTCCAGTGTGAGAAATTAAAACAAAAATACACAAGTAATGAACTTTAGCTGTATTTTATTTCTTTGAAAAAAAAAGATTATAGAAAATTAGGAAAATCTCTGCTCTCTGGAACTTTCTATATATAAAAACTTCAGATACTCAAAGTTGTACAGTTAATTATCAAGAAGGCTATTCTATAAAGGTTTGTTTATGTTTTAGTTAAGAAAAAGATTACATAGGATCTGGAAAAATTTCTAGATACCGCATAACCCACA
The DNA here is from genome assembly GCF_016432865.1 of Antechinus flavipes. Lineage (NCBI taxonomy): Eukaryota > Metazoa > Chordata > Mammalia > Dasyuromorphia > Dasyuridae > Antechinus > Antechinus flavipes. The sequence goes on from NC_067398.1 coordinate 61,302,122, forward strand.
AAGATTTGCTTTGCAGTGTTGTGCTAAGGTTCTTGAACACTGCTATTCCTGGTCCCAATGTAAAACTAAACACCTTTCTCAAGCTTTCGGATAAATAGACATCAAGCTGAATAAGCAACACTGCTCTGGCTGCACCATCTTGAAATAATTCACTGGGGAATGCTTGCCTAAAACAGCCATTTGTGCCTTTTCCAGATCTGTCCTAGAAGCTGCTCTTTGGTCATCCCAACACAAAACAAAAAGGTCATGGGTCTTTTTGTTGAAGTCTCATGTTGTCCTTGTGGTTTTAGTTGTTACCCAAGAAGGCACAAGTTACAGTTATGAACTTTACTTCCCACATAAGAGAAAATTATATTAGATTTAAAAATTCCATGGAAAACTAGAGCATCTGTGGAACCAATCATGAAAGCAAATAGATTATCAAGATAAACATCTGAGATTTATGAAACTGCAGCAAAATCCATATTAATATTTTTAGATTACTCCCCTCACTTCCACATATAGATATTTTTAGCACTTAGAAAAATGATTTACTTTCAAATTTTTAAGTTGCATCATGAAATCCAAAGTTCCTATCATGTATTCAACATTACAGACTGGGAATCAAAATGTGAATTAATAAAATTAAAATGACCAAGATCTCTGCACTCTAACACTAGGTCTCTGTGCCTGATGATGTGCAACAAACAATAATTAATCACTTTTAATTTAGGATTTAGATCATCTTATATAATTATATAATAGCAAGGCTCTCCTAATGCTTAATAGTTATTTAAAAAGCCCAAGGTGGAATTACTTTGTCCTAACTGCCAAAATAACCAACTGAAAAAATATTTATTGAGTGATTATTTGTACTCAGCATTGTGCTAGATACTGCAGGGGATACAGAACTTTATTTTCCAAAACTTAATTATATTATGTTTTAAAATTCCATGGAAAACTATAACTATAGGACCAATTACTGAAGCAATTAGAAAATAAGATAAATATCTGCGGTTGAAGTCCCTGATTATAAGAAGTGTAAGTTGGGGAAAATAAAACTAACACATGGAACAATTATCAAACAATATATCAGATGACTTAAGCACTAAATTGTGTAATACAAAAGTTCACAAAAGATGTGACTGAGAAAAAAGAACTTGAATTGGGGTCTTGGAAAATGGGAAGGATTTAGATAGACAGGAGAAAAAGCATTTTAAGAAAAAGATAAAATATTCATGGGGACATAATCATAGAAGTGATTAAGTAAGGGCAATAGGATACAATTAGGAATACAGATGGAAAATCAATTAAAAAACATCTATTAAATGCCTATTATGTGCCAAACTCTTTATTAAGCAGTAGAAAAAGTAAAACAGATCTTAGACTTAAAAAGATACAAAAATAAATTATCTTTCCAGCTTTTACATGACTTTCAGGTTTAAGTATATGAAGGTACCTTCCTAAACAAACCAACCAAAAAAAAAACCACATTTATTTTTAATCTATGAGACTAAACTAAACTACATGACTTTAAATTATTGAATCTCAAGTCCCTTATTTATATATACATATATATAGATATAGATATATAGATATCTATATATATAGGTATATATTATTTTGTGTGTGTGTGTGTGTGTGTGTGTGTGTGTGTGTGAATCAGAGCCAATTTAATTTTAGTTTAAGTAAGAGCTTTTATTTTTTAAAGCAGGGAGAAGGACCTGGAACTTAGCGGTGTTATTTGTAGATAGATACTTTAGTTTGTTATGGTAGTATCAGAACTTTTGTGACAAGTACAATAAGGAATAGTAGCATTCACCCCACTTTTGCTGCTACAGTTTAATTGAAGACATTTTTTATGTAGAATGCTGCTAGAAAGATCAGGTTATTCTTTTATGAATTTTTCTGAATTACTAATAGCTATAGACTGGCCAAGCAAATCCTAGAATAGTTCCCAAGATTTTCTTTCCTCTCAATGGGGATATAAGTATGTATGTGATATATATATATATATATATATACACACACATATATACATACATACACACATATTTAAAATAGCATCACTTCAAGTGTTTCTAGTCTAATCCTCAAAGAGCCCAGGGAAGTAGGCGGAAGGTTTTCTTCTTATTCTATTTCATGTGAATAAAGTTTAAAATCCTCCCACATCTCTGATAGATGTAAAATCTTTCCTTGAATTCTTCCAATAACAAAGGCAGTAAGTTATGGTGGAAATCATGCTGGATTTGTAAAGGGCTGAAACTCTTGAGAAGATGCACTGAGGTGGGACAACTGATCACTTAAGGCTAATTACCAGTTGGACAATATTCTATTAGCATATGCTTGGAAAATGGCCCTTTCCACTATTCTCTGCTGGCTCGATAATTGGTATATACAGAGAATTGTAGGAGAAACTAGGGGATGGAGTAAGACTAGCCAGAGTCAGTTTTTGGGCGGGAGACAAAGCAGAGAGGTCATGGAGATCCTGCGTCTATCCAATTCACTTCTATTCCTAAAGACCAATAATAAAAACCAAAGACTTTTGCCTATTCTGACTCTGGTTGGTTCTGAGGTATGCAGGGTGCTAACTCAGTCTTCACAGGATTGAGAGTCAGAATGATCACCAGGCCAAGTCTGGTCTCTAACAGATGGCTATATGGACAAATAAATCATTCAATCTCCAAGTTTCCACCAAGTGTAAAATAGTAATAATGGTATCCAAAGAAGAGTTGTGAATATCAAATAATCTAATATATGTAAATGGTTTGTAAACCTTAAAGCTACATAAATACACCTAAGTAACCCAAGGCAGGAACCATTTCACTTTTGCATTGGCATCCCTAATGTTTAACACAGGGAAGTCAATAAGTCAAAACTCATTTTATCAGGTGCCTACATTGTTCCAGGCTCTGAGCTAAAATGCTGCGAATACAAAGCAAAGTAAAACATTTCCTGTCCTCAAGGAACTTACAAATTATGTACAAATATGGTAGATGCAATGCCTGGCATTTTATTTATTCCTGCCTAATAAACACTTGTTAATTGTCTGGGAAATATTAGTTATTGCTATAGTCAACAGCATGCTTCCTTTCCTAATTTAATAGTCAGGATCTCATTAAAAATTTGTACGGACTGTCTCCTAAATTTTCTTTCATTTCTTTCCAATGCCATTCTGATCATATAAAATAGATCAAGTTCACAAAATGTTGACTTTTTTCCCCCTGTGGAACGTCACTGAATTTTAAAAAGTTCAAATGGAAATCTTAAGTCAAGCACAGAATTTTTACCTCAAAAGATAATCTTTTTTTTTTTTTAAAGGGTCCTTTCAGGTATCATTAATTCTTTTAGATTTTCTTTCCTGAACCCAGCTCAGGAGCTTCCTCTAGGAAGTCTTTCCTGATCCATTTAGTAGTTAATGCTCTTTACTCTTGAAATAATTTTCTATTGTTTTGTATTTATTTACCCCTCTCTATGCCACATCCCATTATAGTATAAGCTTCTTCAAAACAGGTATCATTTGGTTTTTGCCTTTATGTCCCTAAGACCTTTAAAAGAGCATTGATTAAAATGGACAATAAATCATGGTTGAATTGTTGTCAGTGAAAATGAAGAAAAATCGTTTGAACATTTCTTTCCCACATCAGCTAAACCTTTCCATATTTAAATTCTCTTATATAGAAGTAATTAGATCATTACAGCATGATGAGGATGATTATAAAAATCATGCTATTTTTCTGATATTGCTACTTTCAGGGCAGGATTGTGTCAAACCAGACCGCTGATAAAAGGTCAAATATTAAGCACCTAATCAGGTGCTAATAATGTACAGGATATCTAAGACTAATTTCATGTGTGTTTTGCCTTCCATAAAAACTAATCTGTAACATTTTCCCTATTTTTCCAAGAAATTAATATGCATAACTTATTTTTCTTCTGCATCACTGGCTAATGTCCTATTTCAACTCTGGGTCCTTGAAAGTGATACCTTGCTGTGGAGCAAGTTCCAGCATATTGGGACCAAGCTACAAGTAGCTGCTTCAATGGGCTGTAGTTAGGAGTTAGCCTCAGCAATTTTCAGAAAGCAAAACTGTGATGATTTTAGTGGGGTAGGACAGGGGAAGCTGCATCAACTTTTTACTGCTGAGACATTTGCACAAAATCACACTGGTAGTGAGACAGATTTAGAAAATCTTTTCCCAATGAATTTTAAAATGAATTGTATGTTTTCTTTAAACAAAACACAGTAATAAAATTTTAGAGCACAAGTTCTCAGGAGTTTAACTTGATCTTCTAATCAATGTAAAAATTCCCTCTTCAACATTCTTTAACAAATGACATCCAGCACTAACTTGAAAGCTTCAGAAATGGAGCATTCAGTATGCCACTGCTTTTGGTCTGCTCCAACTGCAGATCTTTGAAATGAGTTTCTGGTCACTGCATTAGTCCTATCCTGTAGAAACTACACAGAACATTCTCCTTCCTCTTCTATATAACAACCCTTAAAATAATTGAAGATTGTTTTTAGAATACACATGAGTTATTTCATCAGTTCATGAGATGACATGGGTTCTAGATCTTTTCCCAGCTTGTCTGAAAAAACGACACTTGTCCAAAGATGGCAATGTCCCTCTTGATGAAGGCTAGTAACAATAAAGCAAAGCAATTATCAGATGCTATCTCATCTGATCCTTGACAATCCTGCGCCTGAGTATCAGAAGCAGTGACTACAACAGATAGCCTTTGTTACTGGAAGAGTTGAATGTGAGGCTGCACAATTTGTCAAGGATATTGTAGAAGATTCTTTTTCCATATGAAACTGGAGAAATAAAATTCACTTCCCCTACTTCACTGAGCTATTTTGAGATTAGAGTTGTAAATACTAGAAGCACTTGGGGAAAAACGACAGGATATATATATTTTTAAAATGTATTAGACCACTAGAGAGGAAAGAAAATCTTGTTTTGAAAGTTTTATTTTCAGTTCCTTTTATGATTCACTGGGAAGTCTGCAACTGGTAAGAGAGATGTTTGAAAGAAAAAATTAATGGAACAGCTAGGTGACCTAATGGATAGAGCAGGACCAGGAGTCAAGAGACCTGAATTAAAATCCAGACTCAGCTTCTCACTATCTGGGTGATACTGGGCAAGTCACTTGATCTAGTTTGCCTCAATTTCCTCATTTGTAAAATGAGGTGGAGAAGGAAATGGCAAACTACTCCAGTGTCTTTGCCAAGAAAACCCTAAATGGATAAGTCAGACACGACCCAACAACAAAAAAATGAATATATGTTTAAAATGTATCACATAACTGGAAATGAAAGAGAATCTCAGTAATAGATTCTGGGATCTGTAATTGCTTAGCACATCTAGTACAGTTAGTACTAGATTAAAAAAAAAAAAAAAACTATCAGAAGATGGCCCTAACTGCAAACAACAAATATTGCCTCCTATTAAACATTAGCAGGAAAAAAAGGATAAACTCATATGCCACACACTAAATAAGCATTTATTAAGGGCATATTATGTGCCAGGCCACTGGGGATATAAAGAAAAACAAAGACAGTTTCCATCTTCAAGAATTTCACAATCTATCAGGCAAGTACATGCAAAGTACAAGCAAGCTGCATAAATAATAAATAGGATACAATCAACCGAGGAATAACGCTAGAAATTAAGATTGGAATTAAGAGGAATTAATAAGGACTTCCTGTAGAAAATGATTTAATATCTTTTTCGCTGTATGAAAAGTTTTGCCGCCACAGAAAACCGAGGTTAACTACCTAAAAGCATCTTCACTTAAGTTATGGTTGGGACCTCCAGGATGGGGCCAATCCACACGGGGTGAGGGTGGGGGTTGAAGGAGGGGAGACAGGAATAATGATATTAAAAAGAGAGGTAGGGTGTCTAATTAAGACTAGAGCCCTGGAAGCAGACTTTTTCGTATTTTTGCACCACGATTCAGTCCATCAATCAACATGGGGACCCCATAGCTTAAACACAAGTTCTCGCTGCCTTATTCTATCTAAACAGACAAATCAAAGCTTTTACTGAAATTAGCCCAGCTACTCAAGATTAGCCCAGATTTACCGGTTTGCTATTGGGTGAACTTCAGTGATTAACTTTTATTAATCATTATGTTTTTAAACAAGCAGCGATGGCTTTTCCGGCCCTCGGGAACTTGGGAGTCTCCTGCACTTCGAAGCAGCAACTCGCAGTTGGGATGGAGTTCTGGGATCAATCCTCGCCCGCCCGGGAAAGGAGGACAGGAGGAGCTGTCCCTGCTGATCTCCTCCAGCTGGGAGCAGGCTAGTGAGACTGCGCAGGGGGCGGAGGACGAGGGAGGGAGAAGGGGGGAGTATCGCGACGGGTCCTCAGAAAGGCCAAGGCCCCGCCCTCTTCTTTTTTCCTTCCCTCCCTCCTCTCTCTCCTTTTTTCCTTCCCTCCCTCGCTTCCTTCCTCTCTTCCACTTTGCGTAGCCGGGTGGGATAAAAATACCTATCACCCCCTTCTCCTCGCCCCCAGTCCTTCTTTTCTCTAGATTCCCGGGCCTTTCTTTCCCCTGCCTTCTCGGAATCGCGCGCAGGGATGGGCAAGTGACATACGCACCGCCCCCTGCCCCTCCCTCCTGCAGACTACCTCTCTTCTCCCTCTCCCCTCCCCCGAGTCTCCCGCCCCTCCCTCTCTGCCTCCTTGGGATCGCGCGCCGGGTCGGCTGATAGACTGTACGCACCGTCCCTCCCCTCCCCCCGAGGGGTGCGGCCGAACTAACTGCCGGGGTGACTGACGGATAGACGGGAGGCCGAGTGACTCACCCGCCCGGCCTCAATTGTGCTACATAGGGCAGGGCCGCCACCGGCGAGGCGCCGCCGCCGCCACCGCCGCCTCCTCCTTTTCTTCCTCTGTCTCCGCCGTCACAGCTGCCGCCCGCAGGCTTAGCCACCAGCGCCCGCATTTGAAGCTAGGTCCCCGCCGGCCCTGGGCCCGCCCCCCCCTTCTCTCCCTCCCCCTTCTTTCGGGGCCCGAGGCGGGGAGCAAAGCGGAAAGGACGGTGTGATGATGTAATTTGTAGCCAATCAGAGCCCCGGAGAAGGGCACGTGATATACTCTGGCCAATGGTTTGCCGTAGCCGAGCTCGAGACAGCGAGCTCTGAATTCTTTGGTGTTTTCAAATTAACGTGGGATCGCAATCAGAGGGTCTTCGATTTCAAACAGTACATATGGGGAAACTGAGGCCCAGAAAAGTTCGGACCTTTGTCTGAGGTCACATAGCTAGTAAGTTGCAGAGTCAGGATTCAAACTCAGATATTCTTACTCCAAACCTAGGCCCCCTTTCCTTGGCGGAGGTTGGCCCCGCCCCATCGCTCATACTTGTATTTTGGGGAGTCCGCGATTGGATCTCCAGTCTAAATGTACGTTGTTGAGTCCGTAGGAGCTTTTGTCTTTCTTTGTATCCCCAGCATTTTGCTAAATCCGAACTTGTTTACTGGGTCTTCATAGTGAATTCGAGCGCCAATGCGTGCGCCGGGGAATGTGCCCCAGAGAAGGGTTTCTCTAACTGGTACCCCTCGCGACCCCGCTAGATACAAATGAAACGGTTACCGATAACAAATCATGCTTTTAGTTATGCAAACCACGATTTAAGAAGCATTGCCTGGAAAGACTTGGGTCCCGCTCTGGAGAACAGCACGTGGTCACAGCCAAATAGGAACTCCCTTTCCCCGCCCCCTCTCAGCCTTTCCCAACCTGAGGGCGCTCCCTTTCTAGGCCCGATCTACTAAGGACAGCCCTCGAGTCAAACGATGTCACTCGACCTTGTCTCCTATATGGGATTCTGTGCAAAAACTACTGCACTGGCCTAGATATCGGGATAGGGTTGAAGTGGGTGCAATGGGGACAAAGTTATAAATGGACAATGAACCGGAAAGCATTAGAGTGGAGCTTTTCTGACATTGATGTGGTACTGATAGGCACCCTCTTTGTCAGTTTCCCTAGATGTTCTAACTCAGGTTTGAGGATATGCTGGGGTCTGCAGCTACTCAAAACCATAGCTTGTGAGACCCAGAGGATGTGTGTGTTTGTTTAAAGAAAGTCAATAAAGCACTTAATAAAATGTGTACTCAGAACTCAATACTGGGAATACAAAAGAAAAAGTGAAAATTCAAAGTCCCTGTCCTCAGGAACTTATATTCTATTTCTGGGGATGATATATACAAGGGCAGGTAGGTGGTGCAGTAATGCAGTGTGGGCCCTGGGAGTCAGGAAGACTCTATGTCAGAATTTCACCTCAGACACTTAACTAGCTGTGTGACCCTGGGTAAGTCGCTTCATCCCGTTTACTTCAGTTCCTCATCTGTAAAATGTGCTGGAGAAAGAAACCACTCCAAAATTTCTGCCAAGAAAACCCTAAATGGGGTTAAGAATAGTTGGAGCAGTTAGTTGGTGTAGTGGATAGAGCACTATCCCTGAAGTCAAGAGGACCTGAGTTCAAATGTGACCTCAGACAGTTAATACTGCTTGCCTGTGTGACCCTGGGCAAGTCACTTGACTCCAATTGCCTAAAGGGAAAAAAAGAATGGACACAGCTGACTAACAAATATGTGTAAAATAGGACAGGTTGGAAGCTTGAGGGAGGCAGGAGAAGATATTTCTGATAATGCTTGAGCCAAGTCTTGAAGGAAACTGAAATATTTAGAGTCATAGGTAAAGAGTAATTAATGCATTCCAAATGGGATAGCCATTGAAAAGGAGACTTAATGGAATAATGCAAGGAATAGACTGCATTGTAGATTGCAATAAGGAGATTGTAAATAAGGTTAGAAAGACAGATGGAGCCAGGTTGTGAAGAGCTTTAAATGTCAGAAGTTAAAATTTGCTCCAAGAGGAAATAAAACTCCATAGAAGTTTATTGAGTAGAGGAGTGACATAGATCTATACTTATGGAAAATAATTTTAGTAGTTGTGTATAGAATGAATTAGTGAGGAGAGATTTTGAAGGAAGGAGGCCAGTTAGGAGACTATTGGAGTAATTCAGACAAGAGGTGTTGAAGGGCTGAATTCAGGCTTTAGGGTGATGACAGTATAAGTGGAGAAAAGTAACATATTGGGAAGCATTTTGGACTTAGAAATGACAGTATTTATGGTTCAATGATCCAAGGCAATTCCAACAAACTTTGGATAGAAAATTGTGATGCTGGAGAAACTGAGGCAAGATAGAGATTAGAGAGTTTTAAATATTTTATTTGAATATCTGAGAGGGAGAGATTTTCTGGGACCAAAGGATCCATTTTGATTCCAGGGGTTATGTCTTAAAGCATTCAGCATCAGCATCCAATAAGTTATATATGGCTCTCTAGCAATCGGGAGATAAAGGCAAGGGGTAGAGTCCAAACACCGAGAACGGAAATTTCCAAGAAGGGACCATCAATCTAGTTCTGACAGGTTTGGGGTAGAACCATAAATTCTGATAAACTGGAAGTGAAGGGAGTAGTTAGAGATAGAAAGTCTGGAACCTTAGAGATAGAGGATCCCAATTAGATATCTGAGATAGAACATCTGGAATGTTATCTTTTGGAATGCTAGAGTGGCCAGATCTCTACAGCCCTAATTCAGCCCAAATGAATAGGAAAGGGGAGTTTGCAATCAGGGGGATTGAGGCAAAACAATTCAAGGAACTGAGACAGAACAATTTAGGGAAACTGAGGCAGGACTATTTAGAGGAACTGAGGACAATTTAAAGAAACTGAGGAAGAACAATAAAAGGAAACTCTGGCACAACAAATGTCATCTGCAGCCAGAAAAAGAACTATGGCGATTGAATGTAAATCAACACATGCTATGTTCATTTCTTTTTTATGTTGTTTTTTTCTCATGGTTTTTTTGTGTGTGTCTTGATTTTTCTCATCTAACATGATTCATAAAGAAATATGTATTTTTAAAATAAAATAAAGGGAAAATGTCAGTATTTGACAACTTTGGGTATGTGGGGTGAGGAAGGGTGTGAGTTGAAAATGACACTATTTTAGAATCTGAATTAAATAAAGCAGAGCTTCTAAAACTTTTTCTATTTGTGACTCATTCTTCCCCCTCCTCCCCAAGAAATCTATATGTGACCCTAGGCATACAGATATATAAAATAGACATACAATTCAGTTATTGATAATGTCATAATTTTAAGACCCTCACTTTCAGTTACAAAAAGATGGTTCTTAAAAGATGGGAATGCCCTGGTCTGTAATAGGAGAGCTTAAAAGAGTGGTTGGGTTTCTGGGAAAGAAGGGTTCTGTTTTAGGGATGTTGAATTTGAGATGCTGTGGGACATCCATTTCAAAATATCCAGGTCAATCAGAGTGTTGAGGTTCAAAAGGAGACCCAAAAGTTTGGGGTTGAAGACAGGAGCTGCAAGGTATCGCAAAAGAACTTTCTGGCTTGAACCCTTTTCCAAGTCGAGGGGCAAAGTTTATTGTAATTGTAATGCCAATTGAATGGGACTAAGTTCCAAATGGGGCTAAATCTTTTAGCAGAGAACCTGGAGAATTAAGAAAGATTGAGTCCCATTGAGACGAGTTTAGAGAAGCTCTCCCTTCACCTTTACCTTGCTTTACCGTCACCTGTCTTCTCTTGAGTAACGAGTTTGCAAATTATCTCAGAGCTGCTTGGAGAAACAATATCCAAAAGGGAATGAGGAAGAAGCAGAATTGACTGGCTCAAACACCAGTATTTTAGCAAAGGCTCCCAAACCTGCCCTAAGGATAAAATTGTTCTCACTCTATAGCATACAATCTTATGACATAATGTCTACCTTGTTCTTTGTCAAATGAAACAACATATATAAAGCACTCTGCAAACTTTAAAGTGTTATATAAATGCTAGCTATTATTGTCCCCAAATACTAAATTATACAGCATTATAAAGCAGTTATGCCTAGTCTTGAATCTAAAATATTGCATTTTAAAGTTGAAAGGTACCTAAAGTTCATTTTCAGCCTAATTTTATAGATGGGGAAAATGAAGATCAGGTAAATGAAGTGATTTCTTCAATGTCATATGAAGTTAGTGACAAAAGAGAGAATTAGACTTTCTAGAAGAGTGCAATAGAAAGCACTGATTCAGGAGCCAGAGGATACAGATTCAAATTCCAACTAAAGCTTACTAACTACAGGACCTAGGATATATTACTTAAACTTTGAGCCTCAGTTTTCTCAGTTGTAAAATGGAGGTGAGAATGGGAATTGGACTAGATGGCCTCTAAGATTTATTTCTAGCTCAAGATCTATAATCCTATGAATCTTCTTAACTCTCAGGTTATTGTTCATCTGGCACCTTAAGTCAAGTAAGTCTCAAAATAATCTCAATGGTAAGATTAATTTTAGTTGTCATGAAATAGTTTGAATTTGCTGACCTCTTTGGCTCCAGTTTCATTTCCAAGATTTTCAAGGTTTTAGAGCTATTGAGTCATAATGTTGTGGGATGTGATCCATTGAAAGGATGAATTTAAATGAAATTGTATGATGATTCTTTGGTGACCATGAATGCTAAGTGTTTCTTAATTTGATTTTTATTCTACAAGTGAACTTCTTGAACTAAAGAAAAGAAAACCCAAATCTTTCTGACAAACAAGTACTTTAATCATAGGGAATTTGGGATGAACAAATCACTATTTCAAAGTATCACAATTTCAAAGTATCTTCTTTTTTTACATAATTCTCCCAAGAGCTCTATTTTTCTGTAATATCCTGTTTGTCTAAAATTTCATCAAAATTCTTTCCCATTGTAATCACACCATAAGATTCAGTAAGAGGGCTTTTGAGTGATATAATAATTTATGGGGTGAGGGTGGCAGTGGGGGAGGATTAAATTTGCATGATTGGCCTGGAAACTAGCACAGAATGCTCTAAAAACACTAGGGCTCTTACCCTTAATCTCTTCACACAATGATGTTATTTTTTGAAGAGCTACAGTTGAGATCCAAGGCCCGTAAGGCCTGAGGAGTCTCTTCTTAAAGATATACACTAGGAATTATCATAATAGATAAATGAAGCTGAGTTCTTATTTGATTAATATGTCAGTTCTTGACTCAGCTGTTCTGCCCTAAGGCAGACAAATTCAGAGAGAGAATCATCTAAAATCCTGGCAAAGGAAAGCCAGGGTAGCTTCCTGGTTACTTCATTTTCATTTTCTGTTCAGTTTTCCTTCTATGTTCCTGATAATCAGGCAGCACTTGGTAAATTGCAGAAGATGCTTTACCCCATTGGTATCTTATCCTGGGAAGAAATAGCTAAACTATATTAAAGGTCGTACAGATTCAAATCACAAACCAATTTTAGGAATTCATAACTACTAAGAAGTACTAGATGTGAAAAGGAAGAAAGACAAGTTTGAATGTTTCTTCTTTCTATAAAATCTGTTTTGTGAAAAAAAAAATCTGTTTTGTGTGTATGTGGTTTCAGTCATTTAAGTCTTGTCTGACTCTTTGTGACCCCATTTTAAGGTTATTTTGTTAGACATGAGTTCTTTACCATTTCCTTCTCCAGGTTGTGTGGAAAAGGTGAAGAACTTATAGATCAAGCACATATTGATCAGTGACTGTTAGCTAAATTAGTTGAAGCCTTAAGGCCTCAGTTTCAGCTTCTCCAGAGACACGTGGTTTTAGATATGGCCTGGACTACATTCCATTGTCCAAAGAAGGAATTAAAAAAAAAGTATATGTGGGCAAAAAAGCTATGCCATCACCTTATCTATGCATTTCACTGACCAAATAGGGGAATAGAGACTTATGTCTATGAATAGAGGGTGGGATTTGGGGGGTTCTTTGTCTGAAATATATAAAAACTGTGAGCACTCTCAAGCGAGTGGCCTTCCTGCTGTGAGCATCTTTACTGTCCTTCGGCTCACAGAACTGCGTGGTCCACTTCTCAAGATTCTAATAAATTTTCTGCACTTCACTTGGAGTGATTCCTAGGTAGTCAATTTGGGTAGGTGTCTTCATCCCAAACAAGCTCATTTTACAGAGGAGAAAACTGAGACAAACAAAGTTTAATTACTTACCCAGAATCGCACAGCTAGGAAGTGTCTGAGGCCACCAGATTTGAACTCAATAAGATGAGTCTTCCAAACTCCAGGCCCAGTGTTCTGTGTACTATGTCAACGCCTAGCTGCCCTTGGCCTAGATACATTCCAAGATTGTTGTCAACTCAGATCCTTTGACCTTGATAGTAGTTTATTTGGACAAATTGTCCCTAATGTCTCTGTGCATATGTTTCTTTTAAACATTCACACACACACACACACACACACACACACAGATATGCTGTATTGATAAAAATATAGGCCATATCTTTTTCCTCCAATCTGACTTGTCTCAAACTTGAGTGTTGTCCTTAACAGTATTCATGGTCATTTTTCACTGTTCAACAATGTGATTCTGTTCAACAAACATTTATGAAGTGCCTGTCAAAATTGTAAATGGAATATTTTCACCTTGAGCAAAAATAGTTGAATATGTTGTGGGAGTAGGGGGAGTGTGGAGAAAACAACTTGTCCAAGATCACACTATTAATAATAGCAGAGATGGGTTCTAAATTCAAATCCTTTGACTCCAAAATCCATTGCTTTTTCTGTTATGCCACATTGTCTTATTTTATAAAGTTGGACATGAGTCACCAAGTAGTAAATAGCACAGTTAAAATATAAGTGTCAGATGAGTTATCCTGTAGAAGAGAAATTTGCTTAATCTGCTTATCCCTGGAGGGCAGAACATAAAACAGTGGTGAAAGTAGAAGAAATTCAGAGTTGAGATTGAGTAAAACTTTCTAGCTCTTAGAGCTATCTAAAGATAGTAAGACTGTCTGGGTATATAATGGGTATCCCCTCACTGAAGGTCTTTAAGCAAAGATTTATATGATCACTTAGCTAAATGACATACAAGTTGGACTAAATGACTTCTAAGGTCACTTCCAACTCTAATTCTGTTTTTCCTTATCGTGATAAAGCATCACAGAAAGACTTCAATGAATAAACAAGATGGAAGCTTTTAAAGAGGGATAAGAGAAGTGATCCTCAAAGTAAGAAGTCTGGCAGTGATTGGAAATAGGGGTGGGTAATAGAAGCTAGGCAGCATTGATAGAATAGGTGAAATCATTGAGGGAGAAGAGGCAAGCTGAGGCTTAGCTCCTTGATGATTAGGAAGGAAAAGAGATTGGCATCTGTAGTCCAATGTGTAAGGGTAGGAACTTAGCTCTATTAAATCCTATGAACCCCTAGTCATATAAAGGAAGCACACTTACAGAAAGAAAATGGATTATATTATATATATTATATCTTTGTAAGGCTTATTGGACTGTTTCTGGAATTGAAAGCATTTTGAAATTTTTCTTTTCTTAAAGTACAAATAAAAAGGAAGGTGACAGAGACCAGAAGGTATTTCTGAAATTCTCCAGACTAAAAAAACAAAGAAAGAGTAAGAGAGATGAGAGAGAAACAGTAAACCTAAATAGTGTTCTCTGTCTCTTTTAAAATTTATTTTTAAAGCTTTTTATTTTCAAACCATATGCACAGATAAGTTTTCAACATTGATCCTTGTATAGCCTTGTGTTTCAGATTTTCCCTTCCTTCCCCTGATCCCCTCCCCTAGATGGCAAACAATACAATATATGTTATACATGTTAAAATATATGTTAAATCCAATATATGTAAACATATTTATACAATTATCTTGTTATACAAGAAAAATCAGATCAAAAAAGAAAGTTAATGAATAAGAAAACAAAATGCAATCGAACAATAATAAAAAGAGTGAGAATGTTATGTTGTGATTCACTTTCAGTTCCCACAGTCCTCTCTCTGGGTGTAGACGGCTGTCTAGTCACAAGATCATTGGAACTGGCATCAGTCATCTCATTGTTGGAAAGAGTCACGTTCATCAGAATGGATCATTGTATAATATTGATGTTGCCATGTACAATGATCTCCTGGTTCTGCTCATTTTCAGTTCTTGAAAGTCTCTCCAGGTCTCTCTAAAATCATCCTCCTGATCGTTTCTTACAGAAAAATATTTCATAACATTCATAAACCATAACTTATTCAACCATTCTCTAACTAATGGGCATCCACTCAGTTTCCAGTTTCTTGCCACTATGAAAAGTAGTGGCTGCCACAAACATTTTTGCACATGTCGGACCCTTTCCTTCTTTTAAGATCTCTTTGGGATATAGGCCCAATAGAAACACTGCTGGATCAAAGAGTATGCACAGTTTGATGGATGTTCTCTCTCAAACACATTCTGTTCTTTAGTTTCAGAATCCCTTAGCTCTACTAAATTCAACTTCAAGTCTTGAGAGTAGCTTAAGCTTTTTCACAGAACCAGGATCATTGGTACTATCTATACTTAAAATATTAATTGGAGGAAAGAAGGAAAGAGGAAAAGGAAATCTTTAAATCATTTCACCTTTGGGAGGATCAGGCAGGATGGGTGGAATTGAGAAAACACTTCACCCTCTTTAATTAAATCTCATGGGTTTTTTCTCTTTTTTTTGTTTTCTTTAATGATTTATACCCTCTCTCTAAGTTTGGGGAATGCAGTGAGGCCTAAAATTGCTCCTTTTTACCCCTTAGCCTTAGTACATTTAAGAATTAGGCCTATGGTTAACACAGTGGAGTTACTAAGTCCTTAAGGAAAGAGAAGTCTAAGAGAAAACTTGCCCAACTTTAAGTTGGTTTCTCATTCTTTGATGATTAAAAACTTAAACCTACCTGCTACTTATTTTGGTTCCAGTTTGCCCCTTTGCCTGAGTAAGCAGATAAAATTCATTAGTTATTTCATTTCATGACCACATTGTAAATTAGCAAGCAGTCTGTCAGTATTCTTTCATCTATTAAATATATATTTTGTACCTATTTAACATAGAATTTAATATCCAGTTCTAATTGCTAGAAGAGATTCAAAAATATGTTGAGACAATTCTTTTTATTATAGCTTTTTATTTACAAGATATATGCATGGGTAATTTTTCAGCATTGACAATTGCAAAACCTTTTGTTGGAACTTTTCCCCTCCTTCACCCCACCCTCTTCCCCAGATGGCAGGTAGACCAATACATGTTAAATATGTTAAAGTATAAGTTAAATACAACATATGTATACATGTCCATACAGTTATTTTGCTGTACAAAAAGAATCGGACTTTGAAATAGTGTATAATTAACTTGTGAAGGAAATCAAAAATGTACGCAGGCAAAAATAGAGGGACTGGGAATTCTATATAGTGGCTTACACTCATTTCCCAAAGTTCTTTCACTGGGTATAGCTGGTTCTATTCATCATTGAACAAATGGAACTGATTTGGTTCATCTCATTGTTGAAGAAGGCCACATCCATCAGAATACATCCTCATATGGTATTGTTGTTGAAGTATATAATGATCTCCTGGTCCTGCTCATCAGTTCATGTAAGTATTGAGACAGATTTTTTAAAAAATTATTATACAGAAGTGACCAAATAATATATTTTTTTATTTTTTATTTAATAATTACTTTATAGTGACAGAATCCATGCCAGGGTAATTTTTTACAGCATTATACCTTGCACTCGTTTCTGTTCCAATTTTTCCCCTCCCTCCCTCCACCCCCTCCCCTAGATGGCAAGCAGTCCTATATATGTTGGATATGTTGCAGTATATCCTAGATACAATATATGTTTGCAGAACCGAACAGTTCTTTTGTTGCACAGGGAGAATAGGATTCAGAAGGTAAAAATAACCCGGGAAGAAAAACAAAAATGCAGATAGTAGTGAGCAAATAATATTGACACAATTGCTACCCTCACAATTTATAATTTAGTAGGCAAGCTAAGATATGTAACACATTAATAGCTGGAATTTATGTAATGCTAAAATGTTTAAGATCTTCCACAATCTGACTCCAATTTGCCATTCTACTGTTGAGTTACTGGTCATTTTTATGTTTTTGGCATTTCAGTCAGACTGTCTAATAACTATTCTTCAAAGTGAACAGTCTGTTTTCCACCTCTGTATTTGTACATGCTGTTCCTTCTGCCTGACATACATTTCCTTTTAAATCTTTAAAATGTTTTCATGGCTCAACTGAGGTGTTACTTCCTTCATGGAGTTTCCCCAACTCTCTCAAATCATTAGAACATTTTCTTAAATGACCTTGTATTTATGAGGGTATATACTATTTCTTTCCAAGAACATGTACACTCCTTGAGCCCCTAGAACAGTGCAATATAATGTGTTGTTGAATTTATTGATGAAGTTTTAAAGTTATGTGTGTGTGCATGTGTCTACATATACTACTTCATTGGACCCAGATAGCACCATATAGGGTACTACACATATTATGCCCATTTCACAGATAGGGAAACTTTAGGCTCAGGGAGATGACATGGATACATAGTAACAAGAGCATTGTTTCTACCTTCCACACTGCTTTCTAAGGCAAATAAATCCATTATACAATCAGATAATTTGCTTCAGCTTTCTGGAACTTGTATTAAATGACCAGAGGGATCATAGGATTTAGAATTAGGAAGAAATCATTTAGTCCATCCATGTCCTTTTTTAGATGAGGAAATTGAAGTCCACAGAGCCAGAATTATATCAGAGGTCCTCTGATTTCAATTCTATTGCTCTTTCTACTTCACCACATTATTTCTCATATCTAAGATCTTTTCCAGATCTGAAATTTTTTTATTCTGTAAGTATTTAGGGGCATTTAATCTTCTTAAATGAAACTGTAACCATTAACTAGTTGAAGTAATCTGTACTATACCAGTAACTTGTGACCAGGCTGTAAGATAGCAAGACCATTTGTATGAGAAGTTTTTGGTCTCCGTGGAATCTTTTTAAATTCAGCTCCCTCAAGAAGAGACAGAAGACTGATCTGTTGCTCACTTCCTGTGCTGCACTATTTCTGGGGATGTCTTCAGCAACATTCTGAGCCAGCTTGGAATTTCCAGAGACTGTTGGAATTGGCACACTTAGCCTTCCCCAGAGCCAAGACATGGGCTTTTGAGTCCTCAGAAAAGCTAAAATGCAGACAAAAGTAGCTTTCTCCCATATGGAGCCTGATTTAACTCCCTGGCTGTCTGTGCTTATGTGATTCCCATCATGTGTGTCAGTCATACTCTCAGCAGGGCAGACATTGCACCTCCCAAGTATGTATGACACAGACAAATGGCAGGCGTTGTTAGGACCTAAAAAGGAATTTTAGAGAGAATGCAATTTTCTGAACGAGCAGTTGCCCAAACATCTCCTCTAATATTCTATAATAGAGGTATTCGGTGTCCTACAACACAGTCATTTCCATTTCTAGTAGTTCTAACCATGAGGAAATTCTCCCTTAGATTGAGTCCAGTCCACCCCAATGAGCCTAATTCTGCTTCCTTGTAGATTCCATTTTTTTCCTTACAGAAATAACTACAAAAAAGGCATCCTGATTATAGGATCTCATAAACACTGTAGAACATGAACAAGTGCAACATTAACACCAAATACAAAATAAATTGGGAAAACAAATAGCATCCTACCTGTAAATAGAAGGTAGCATTTAAAGACAACACTTTCTTGGGACCCATTTTAATCAGGGATGTTTATCAGCAAAATTAAATAATTAATTTTTTATCTTTTTAATATATGAAAAAGAAGTTTGCTGTTGATATTAAGAGATGGGGGAAGGGTGTCTGCCATATTTAATCAGTCCCTTTTCTGATCATCCCAGAGCTTTGACTTGTTCTAATTTCTGACCTAGGATAATTTGTTCCTCCTCATTGGCTGAGCCCATTTTAGCTCAGAACTCCTGCATCTCCATGGAATTTTACATATCTCTCCCTTTTTCTCTATTCACATAGTAACCACTTTATTTCAAGTCCTAATTGCCTCTAGCTTGCTCTATTGTAATAGCCTCCCACTTTTTTTCTCAGCCCCAATTCTGTCCAATTTATCTTTCATACAAATGCCACATTCATAATCCTAATGCACAGGCCTGACCATGTCAGTTTCCTGATCACAAAACTCCAGTGACTGGTTTCCTATTGCTCTGGATTAAAATATAAACTCCTGTTTGACTTTTAAAACCCTTCCCAACCTGAGGTTAGCCTGCCTTGTTGTACTTAGGTCATATATTCCTCCTTCCTGGATTCTGGAGCACAACATGCCATCTGCCAACTCTATGCCTTTGCATGGGCTAACCCCACCCTAACATGGCCTGTGTCTCCTTCCTTCTTCACCTCTGTTCTAAACTCTACTCCTACATAGGGACTTTCTTGATTCATTCCCTTTTCAAATCCTATCAAAATTGTATCCTATTTAGCAGATTGCCAGGGTGATAATGGATTGTGCTTGAAACTAAAAGGGTCTAGTTCAAATCTTACCTCTGATGTTACTTGTATGACCCGGGGCTAGTCACTTAGACTTGATTTCCCTAGGCAGATTTCTAAGACTATATCTTGCAAAAAAAAGGTGCTAACTTGCATTGGTAAAGGGGGCTATACCAGTGATATCATAGGCCCAGATGCAGCCTATGATTTATTTATCCTATATATATCTGCCTTGAATATATTTGTTTGCATATTGTCTTTCCCATTAGACTTTAAGCTTCTTGGCAAAGACTGTCTTTTGCTTCTTTTTATATATCTCTAGCACTTAACATAATGTCTGGCACAGAGTAGACACAGAGTCCCTTATACTTTGTATGTCTTTATATGCTGAGATGTATTTGATAGACTATAAGCAATTTGGAGCTAAGGACTGTTAGATTTTTTTTCTTTATACACTTGGTGCCTCATATGTGTTGTTTTAGTTGAATTGTTTTATGTGTGTCCAACTCTTGCATTTGAAGTTTTCTTTGCAAAGATACTGGCTTTCTCCAGTTCACTTTACAATTGAGGAAACAGAGTAAAGTGACTAGCCCAGGTTTATGCAGCTAATTAAGTGTCTGAGGCTAGATGAGCCTTCCTGATTCCAGTGTCTCTGAAGTTCTCTCCTGCATCCTCTTCTCTTCTTCCCCTATATTATTTTACTTGATGATTTCATTAGTTGCCATGGACTTAATGACAGTCTCAATGCTGTTAATTTTCAGATCTTATTGTGCCCCAGTCTCTTGGCTGATCTTTAATCTTGCATCTCCATCTTGAACTGGATGTCCAGGAGACATCTTAAGCTCAGTATGTCCAAAGTGTATATCTTGCTTTGTGAGCGGGAAATTGACACGGTCAGGCCTGTGCATTAGGAATGTGACAGCTGTGTGAAAGATGAATGGGACAGGATCAGGGCTGGGAGAAAGAGTGGGAGACTATCAGCATCATCTTTCCCCCTAAGTCCTCCCACTCATTATATCCAAAATGGAACCCATTATTTCCCCCTCCCCCAACCCTCCTACCCTCCTATCTCTCCCATAACTATAGAGTCCTTTTTTTTTTTTGACTCTCAGCCTCTCAGATTCTCAAACTAGGACTCATCCTGAATTCCTCATTATCTTTCTCCCTCCATATCCAGTTTGTTTCCAAGGGCTATGGCTTCAACCTTAAAGTATTTCTTGAATATACTTCTTTCTCCCCTCTGACATTTCCATCATTTTAGTGCAATCCCTCTTCACCTCACATCTAGACTACTGAAATAACCTACTGGTATATTAACTTAACTCAAGTCTCTTTCTACTTCAGTTCATCCTTCTCCAATTATCCACTATAATGATTTTCCTAAAGTAGAGATATGATTATGTCACTTCCCTATTCAATAAACTTCAGTGGCTTCCTGTTGCCTTTGAGATCAAATACAAAATGCTCTATTTGGCATTCAAAGCTCTTTATAGCCTAACCCTTTCCTACCTTTCCAGTCTTTTTAGATATTACATTCTTACATGTACTCTGAATCAGTGACACTGAAAAGGACACTCCATCTCTTAGCTTCTTGGTATTCCCTCTGGCTTTTACCTGCCTAATGTTATGCCACAGTTCTCTTTTAGTCCTGACTCAATTTCCCTAAATTGTCCTGCCTCCATTTCCCTAATTGTTCTGCCTCAGTTTATAATTGTTCTGCTCAATCCTGCAAACCCACCCCTCCCTCTTAATCAGAATATTTGATAAGGATAGAACATCAGAATGCCTCTCTCCATCCCAAGCTATCAGAATATCAGATACTGTCTTATCAAGATGCCTCCCCGCATCTCCCATGGCTCACCCCACCCTGTCAGAGTCCCATTCTGGCTCTCAGCATCTGGACTCCACTCCTGCCTAGAAGTACCCCCTGTGTTTGAGCCACGTGTATATGAGTCTTTGAGAACTCAGCTGATTTCTTGAAGATGATAGTCTCATTCAGTCCTGGGACCAAACCATGGATCCATTTGGTCCCAGTAAATATCTCCCTTTTATTTTTTTAATATATTTTTATTAATAACTTTTTATTGATAGAACGCATGCCAGGGTAATTTTTTACAGCATTATCCCTTGCATTCACTTCTGTTCCGATTTTTCCCCTCCCTCCCTCCACCCCTTCCCCCAGATGGCAAGCAGTCCATTACATGTTGAATGGGTTGCAGTATATCCTAGATACAATATATGTGTGCAGAACCGAACAGTTTTCTTCTTGCACAGGGATAATTGAATTCAGAAGGTATAAATAACCCGGGAAGAAAAACAAAAATGCAAGCAGTTTATATTCATTTCCCAGTGTTCTTTCTCTGGGTGTAGCTGCTTCTGTCCATCTTTGATCAATTAAGGCTCTCTTTATTGAAGAGATCCACTTCCATCAGAATACATCCTCAAACAGTATCATTGTTGAGGTATATAATGATCTTCTGGTTCTGCTCATTTCACTCAGCATCAGTTCATGTAAGTCTCGTCAGTCCTCTCTGTATTCAGTCCTCTCTGTATTCATCCTGCTGGTCATTCCTTACAGAACAATAATATTCTATAATATTCATATACCACAATTTACTCAACCATTCTCCAATTGATGGACATCCTTTCATTTTCCAGCTTCTAGCCACTACAAATAGGGCAGCCACAAACATTTTGGCACATACAGGTCCCTTTCCTTTCTTTAGTATCTCTTTAGGGTATAAGCCCAGTAGAAACACTGCTGGATCAAAAGGTATGCACAGTTTGAATATCTCCCTTTTAAATAAAATATTAAATATTCTCTAATCTCTATCTTGCCTCAGTTTCTCCAGAATTACACTACAATGCTCTCCTCTCTCTGCTCTGCCTACTGGCCTTCTTGGCTTCATTTAAGTCCCAATTAGAATCCCCCCTCTACAGGAAGCCTTCCCCAACCACTCTTAATTCTAGTGCCTTCTCTCTGTTAACAGTGTCTTGTTTATTTTGTATATACCTTGCTTTGTATATATTGGTTTGCATGTTGTCTTCCCTATTAGACTAAACTCCAGCAGACTGCCTTTTTCCTCTTTTTAGATTTCTAGCATTTGGCACAGTGGTTGGCACATAGTAGATTCTTAGTAAATGTTTATTGATTGATGAATAATAATAGGGAGAGGAGAGGTGTAGTGAAAGTGAAGATGGTTGTGAGATGGTTGCAAAACTGGGAGAGTAGTAGGAGATATTTAGAATCATAGCATTATACATGTGAGGGTTAGCTAGATTTCTTTCTTATAGACCATACCTTAAACCAAAACCAATCCAAGCCCCACTTGGTCATTGTTTGGGTCCTGATTGACTCAGATTGAATGTAAATAACAACCCTTTTTGCTTTGGCCAGAAACCCTTTCATTTCCCATTTATTCATTTGTTTAAATCTTTTGTTGTTGTTTATTAATTTATTTATTTACTCACTCACTTATTCATTCATTTATCTATCTATCTATCTATCTGTTTATTTTTGATTAGATGAAAGAGGAAATTCTTGGCTCAATTGCTATCTAGCCTTAATCAATGAATGGGTGTGACCTCAGTCAAACTGACACTTGTTGAAGATCTTTATCTTAAACTTAATCTTAAAATCTTAATTTTATTTCATCCAGAGCAACCTCCAGTCATCTTGATCTATATCTTGCCACTAGACCCAGATGGCTCTGGAGGGGAAAGTGAGGCAGATGACCTTACACAGCCCTCCCTCACTTAAATCCAATTCACTTGAATGACCTTAATAGCCACAAAATCCAACTTTTCATTTTACAGACAAGGAAAATATGGTCCAGGGAAGTTGACTAACTTGCCCAAGTTCACAAAATAGATAGCACAACTGTGGATATAATGGGAATTAACTATGCAAAGCAAGGAGAATCTTAACTCTTCCTCCTCCAGTGTGTGAGAGACTAGAAAGAAGATGTATCCAGTATTGGAGAGAGTGGTCAAGAACACATCATCTGGGATAAGCTAAAGTTGTTTGATTGGAAGAATATAGAAGGAGTGTGAAAGGAAGAAATGTTACATAGGAAGTCCAATTTATTATTAACAGCTTTGGAATTTCAGAGGGTGCAAAGGAAGAGCTGGCTGGGAATGAAGGAGTAGGGAATGCTAGTACAGAAAGGAGACTTATTTAAACAGCTTTCAGTTCTGAATTTTAAAAGGGGAGTTTGTGAAGCCATGACAAAATAGATTTTGTTAACAAAACTTTACTGACTTGGTCTCTAAACTATGACTAGCTGGAGCTGCACAAAGCAGGGCCAAGTTATAAGTTTTAGAGATCAAGTAGCAGTTTAATTAGTCATTTTCAGAGTGAGGAATACAGTTTGCACACTGGAAGTTCTCCAAGGTAGGGGACCTCTTTCTGCTGCGGGAAAGGCAAAGATTTTATACACAACTCATAAGTAGGAAGGGAGAGGGAAGGTGATTACAATACAATCATTTTCAGAGTCTGAGTGGTTTCCCCTGACAAGCCCACAAACGTAGGACAATATGGGTATTCTCCAGGCCTGTGGGAATAGTTCATAAGTGATTGTTTCAAATTGTGGGGGTCATTGCTTGGCTGGGGGGGGACTAGACCTTAGTTCTGTGATGGGAACAAGTTCTACAATCTTTGATTCACTTCATTTAACATACATAGGAGAGCATCGTCAAGAATTGATTGATCATTTCAAGTAAGACTTTGATTCCCAAGCCAGAAAAGGCAACTCTGAGAGATCTAAATTCTTAGCATATTCATTACACATATCATCTTGTTACAATTATGAGAATCATAATTTTTCCTTAGGATTATACCTTATCCAATAGCAAAGGAGGTTGTATCTCAGATGCCAGGTATGATGAGTTTTCTCATTGGGAGGAGAAGGTGGGTTAATGGGCCAAGTAGCAAGAGACTTAGTGTCTGGATCTATTTTGCTTATAGAGATGATTGATTGATTTACTCTCCCTGGACAGCAGAACAGTTTTGTGTCAGGACCCAGGTCTTATGTTAATTTGATGATCACTTTCTGATCCTATAGAGGAAGTTACATATGCTCTCTATCTGTCTTGGTCTAGTATGGGAATCAACCTCATTTTATAGATAGAGAAACTGAAGCTCAGAGAGAAAAAGGGACTTGTCCAAGTTCATACAGTTAGTAGAACTTGGACTTTTCCTAGACCAGGTTTCCAGTCTCTTTTTTGTTATTATCAATCTCACTAAAAGTTCTGCTTGCCCATTTTTACTAATGAGTTATAAATATTACTGGCAAATAAAAGAGATAGCATAGGGAGGTAGATATAGGTATATGAAGACTTTTTCTTAGGATCAATTTTTAGAGCCAAAAGACATGATCCAGCTTTGACATTACATTGTAGTTGGAGCTCTAGAATGTGGGTCTAAATCCTAGTTCTACTTATGGCCTGCACAGCCTGGGGACTCTTGAACTAGGTGATCTCTGTGGTCCTTTCAATTTGAAATTTTGTTATCGTGTAACTATATGTAATATATTAACAAATTAAATGATATTTATAAAATGTTTTAAAATGCAACATCTTAATTAGAATAATGTAGAAAGAGTGAAGAAAAATCAAATGAATTACTTGATATGTCACATTTTGATACAGTTGGGAATTTGATAGTAGAAACATGTGCCACCTTGTGGCAACTAAATTATATACAGATTCTTTATTCTTTTTAGAAACTAAGAGAGATCCTAGTACAAAATATACAGGAAGTGTTTAAATTTTTTTATTTTGGTTGAATGAATTAAATCATTGAACGATATTTGCAAGTTGTGGGCACATACTTGATTGAGGCTTTCATTATGCTTCCATTAAAGACATTATGTATCTAAGTTGTATTTTCACAGATGTTCCTTCTTTAAGAAGTAATTTTTTCTTTTATTGAGAAGGGTAAAAGACAAGAAAAATGTTACTATTACTTTTCCTAATTTCAGTAGGAATGAATGGAGCTGGAGTACTAGTTATGTCTACACAAACATACATTTGGAAAATGCAAACATCTAGTCCAATAATCTGAGTGTTTTGTCTATAATTCCAAATGTCTAGAAATTTTAAAATATCTGGGTTATACATCATTTTTATCCCTATTTTTGACATCATGTAGATAGTCAAATATAAGTTTTTGAATTTTGTAAAGAAATACAATAAAGCCCCTACTGAATGATGAAGGACTTTTCTAATGAATAATTAGTACTCCATCCCCTTGAACCTTTATTTCAATATAGACAATGGATTTATATTACAGAAAAAGGAATTTATGTTAGAGTTATACAATATTAGAGTATATTATCAAGGAGTTTTCTTTTTAGGAGAATTTTTAAAGACTCCAATCCCTATGACTCTTTGGTCTCATTGTGACTCTTTAAGGAAAGGGATTATCTATCATATGAGAATTTTAGGAGATGATCTTTGTGGCAGATTGAATTATTCTTATTTTTTAAGGTATTGGGAATAACATCTGATCCTGAGGCATTTTCTTATTTTCTATTTAGGAAACACAGATATCTAAATAGCTCAATAATAAGGAAACAATATAATTGGATTCCATATTACCACAATGTCATCGTGATATGGGGATATGATTGTTCTTTCTTTTAAGGCCATTCCTGAAGAATTCTGAAAAGCTGTGTCTCACTAGACAGGTTTCATATATGCAGTTTGTTCTTTTCTATTTTATGTGAAGGTTTAAAGCTTATTAATTAACTAATTGATTAATTAGTTAACAAGGCTTCAGTCTTTTGAGTTCTAAAAGGTTAGGAGAACAGTCTCTAAGTGCCCAAATGATAGATTTTTGAATTCAGCTTAACATTAATGAGACTTTTGGAACCTGGCCCATGGGTATATGGGAAAAAACTCATCTATGCTGGATTTGGGTATGAACTTGGTGGGATGAAGGTTAGACTATGTAGAAACTGTGTTAAATCTCAGCCTGCTTTACTGAAAGACTGAGATTGGTTATAAGAAAGTATGTCCCCTACGTATATGTGTGTAAAATATTTGTACTTTTGTTATTGCTAAATCTTTAAAGTAAATATCCCTTTGTAAAAGCTTAAAAATTCTTCATCTGCTAAGTTATAGGATATTTGTAATCTAGGTTGTTGGAGGAAATATCTACATTGATGAAATTACAGTTTTTGAAATTGAAATGGAGTATCAACTATTGATACCAATGACAAGACCTGCATTCTGGAGGAACTCTGAGAGGTAATTTGAGAGTAGGGTATGACAAACTGTAGCATGGATTTATATACTCCATTAATTGCCTAGGTACATGAATACCCAGATTGGCTTGGAACTATTCTAGAGGTGAAAATGTTATTTTCTTCTGGAAGTTATAAGGGCACTAAACTACCTGAGTTTAGAGAAGCTCACAAGCCACGCATGACTGGTTTGCAATCTGGTTCCCAAATGACAATTATTTCCATTTACTTTATGAAAGATGTAACATGTCTCTATAAAACATATAGAGATTAGGCCTCTAAATTTGGTGAAAAGAATTAGCCACATTTGAGCTGTGTCAGTAGGAGTTAAAATTCCTTCAGGGAATAGATGTCAGAAAAAAGAGGAACTCGTGGCTCTCATATGCCAAATCTGAAGAAAAATTGTGCTGTGGAAGCATCAAATTATCAAAAAGAGATTAATGATGACAGTAAGCACCAAAAGAATATTGTCTTTATTTAAAATGGATTTAGATCTATTCAACTTTGATGATTTGAGGAAGAAATTCACTGCAAGGACTTATGTGTTCTCACTGAATAAAAGAAATGTCCATTTGGGGGTGTACCTAAGCAGCAATGCTGAAAATCCATCTTTATGATTTCTGAGCTTTTTAAAATGAATTTTAAAAATTCAATTAGATCTGCTTTTTCTGCTGCCTACCAAAATCTTCTCCACAAACATTGGAAAAGAATAATAACAACAACAAAAAACTCTCCAGGTATAAACATGTGTTGTCAAGCAAAACTAAATTAGTCATGTCAAAACACACACACACACACACACACACACACACACACACACACACACACCAATCTGCACTCTGAGTCCATCCCTTCTTTGTTAAGTGGTGGGTGGGGTGTAGGCGTGTTCAGAGAAGACTAGTATCTCTGGTATGAAAGCTTCCAGGCACTTTTCAGGGATGCTTTCCACCTATGGTGTCTACCTGATTTAATAACTCTCACCAGTGGCTCCAAGAAGCTGTGTATGTCCAGTGACAACACTCCAATAAAACTGTTTCAGCAGACGGGCTAAGCTGGGTGAGGGTAAATGAGGGTTCTCAAACCTATCAGTGAATTAGAAGGGTGGTTACCCCAAACATAACCTCCCCCAGCAGAATGGACAGATAACAACAGTTGGTTCCAACAGCCATGAAATTGCTGAAGGAAGCCCTGTGGATGCTTAAGAGTTTGGTCAGATACTAAAGACAGCAAACTCATACACTGCATCCTGAGCTACCCCGAGTCAGTTTGACTTTTATCTTGCCACTGGACTCTGATAACTCTGGAAAAGAAAATGAGACCAGAAATTTAGTACAACTCTGTCTCTGTTAAACTTACCTTATGCTTGGATCAAAAGATGTCATTATAAATTTTGCCATTTTTATATACCTCAAAATCCTGTGGTAAAAGGTGAGTAATAATACAGCAGATACAGGAGCTGTATATGTGTGTGTGTATGTATGTATGTATATATCCCTGTGTATATATTGGGAGCCATAGTGACAACCCTTCATATAGGCAGCCTACGTCATAGAGTCATTTTCTCACTGGACTGAAGCAGTAGTGGGAGTTGATAGCCTTCTGGGTGTCTGAGAAACCTTTTTAAAGGTTTCACTCACCTCCTGACATGAGAAAGGAGCTGGAAAAAGTGCCTTAGAATTGTCTGATTTGCCCTACTCTGATCTGCTAGCCCTGGAAGGTGGAAGTCCCAACTTATGGTTGAAATAAAAAAATACAGAAACTTTTGAGACAATGATTCCACTTCATATATGAAATGTGTGCATGCTTATGGACAATATTAAATCTTGTAGACCCCCCCAAATGAAGAGTTCTTGTTGCAAGAGAACTCAGCATGTGTTACATCCAAATATTAGTGAAAAGGGTAAAACAAGGCTGGCAAATGAAGGCCAGCTTACTTGAGTAAAAGCTAGATACACATTTTTCTGGAGTGACTTCAGTGATGGAGAGCACCGTGAAGCTGGCATAGGTTTCATAATCAAAATGAATTTAATCCATAAGTTTATATGCCTCCCAAAAGGAGTGAACAACAGGTTCATGACAATGGAATAGGAAAGCACCACACTACTATCATCAGTGGATGTAATATCACCATAAAGAATCATGATGAAGTCAAAGAAAATTTTAAGAGGACCCAGAGACCCTCATCATTGATGTACCAAATGAAGATAAGCTTATCATTCTTACTTTAATGCCAGAGTAGACACAGACGACCAGACATGGCAAGGAGTACTCAGAAGAATGTAGTCAGAAACAGTAACAGCAGTGGTCACTTATACTGAAGACTTGTGTGTCTCTTGATCTTATTGCAACTGTCTTCTATTTACCTAAAAGCAATAAAACTTCATGGAGGCATCCTTGTAGCAAAAACTGGTATTTAATAGACTGTCATTGTAAGGAGAAGACAGACAGGATATAAGAGTGACAAGAGATGTGTGACACAGAGGCTGGACTGATCCTAGATATCTTCTTCAAGCTAAATATTCATATTTAATAAAAGTAGCAGTCCCAAAGAAAGATGACTTAAGGTTAACAGATTAGAGTGCTTCTCTGAGCTTAAATAGTTCAATGATAATTTGAAAGGAAAACTGAGCCAACATATGATTGGCAACAGGGGAGCAAAAAAAAAAAAAAAAACTAGGCAGCTTTCAGAGATTTAATGTATAGTATCACATTTGCTCATCTGAATCAGACCACTTGCAAACATCAAGCTTGGTTTGATGAAAATTATATGAAATTCAGAGACTGCTAAATGAAATACAAGAACTCCGTAGGGTTCAGGATAGTTTATGTCTCTGAAAGCAGTTTAATTCAACAAAAGTAAAGTACAAGCAAAGCTTAGAGATACCTGTATCTTGGTTTAGTTAGAAGGCAGATGAAATTCCATTTTATGCTGATAGTAATAATCTAAAGTGCTTTTATATATTTTGATGACTATTTATGGGCTAGAGACTTATGGTGCATCTCAACTACTCAGTGATGTTGAATCTACATTGATTAGTGATAAGGATGCGATTCTATTTTTTTTTTAAATTTAATAATAACTTTGTATTGACAGAATCCATGCCAGGATAATTTTTACACGACATTATCCCTTGCAATCACTTATGTTTCGTTTTTTTCCCCTCCCTCCCTCCTCCCCCTCGCCCCAAGATGGCAAGCAGTCCTATATATGTTAAATATGTTGCAGTATATCCTAGATACAATACATATTTGCAGAACCGAACAGTTCTCCCGCTGCACAGGGAGAATTGGATTCAGAAGGTAAAAATAACTCAGGAAGAAAATCAAAAATGCAAATAGTTCACATTCATTTCCCAGTATTCCTTCTTTGGGTGTAGCTGTTTCTGTCCATCATTTCTCCAATGAAACTCAGTTACGTCTCTTTGTCAGAGAAATCCACTTCCATCAGAATACATCCTCATACAATATCGTTGTCGAAGTGTATAATGATCTCCTGGTTCTGCTCATTTCACTTAGCATCAGTTCATGTAAGTCTCGCCAGTCCTCTCTGTATTCATCCTGCTGGTCATTCCTTACAGAGCAATAATATTCCATAACATTCATATACCACAATTTACCCAGCCATTCTCCAATTGATGGGCATCCATTCATTTTCCAGTTTCTAGCCACTACAAACAGGGCTGCTACAAACATTTTGGCACATACAGGTCCCCTTCCCTTTTTTAGTATCTCTTTGGGGTATAAGCCCAATAGAAACACTGCTGGATCAAAGGGTATGCACAGTTTGATAACTTTTTGGGCATAATTCCAGATTGCTCTCCAGAATGGCTGGATTCGTTCACAACTCCACCAACAATGCAAAGGATGCGATTCTAAAGAGATGAGCTGAACACTTTCATGGTGTTTTCAGCAGACCATCATCAATTATGCTGAAGCCATCAATAATATACTCAGATTGAAATCAGTCTCTCCCTGGTCAAACTTTCAACTGAAAAAAAAAAAAAGATTTTGCATGCAATAAGGCTTCTCTTGTGTTGCAAAGTATCTGGTGCTTATTCTATTGCAGCTGAGATTTATAAGGCAAGTGGTTCACTGCTTATACAAAAACTGGCTGAAATTTTCTGCATTATATGGCTGGAATAGGTATCCCTCAGGAGTTCATGGATGCCTCCATTATCCATTTCTATAAAGGAAAAGGTTGTCCTGTAATAAATCACAAGGGTGTCTTTCTCTTAATCATTGCTAGCAAGATTTTGGTCAGAATTTTCCTAATAGGCTTATCCTTTACTTGGAAGATAGTCATCTACAGGAAAACCAGTGTGGTTTTAGAAAGGGCTGGCGAAAGTTTGATATAGTGTTTGCTGCCTGACAACTCTAGGAAAAATGCCAGGAGCGCAACAAAGGTCTGAATACATTTGTCAATCTGATCAAGGACTTTGATGCTGTCAGTAATGAAGGCTTCTGGAAAATTTTGTCAAAATTTGATTGCCTGGATAATAGCTGATGCTCTCACACTTTCCAAATGATCAATGGAGTGAAGCAAGGCTGTGTGCTTGCTTCCATACTTTTTAGCATCATGTTTTTAGAAGTATTGTCAGATGTCTTCAATAAGAAGGAAAATAGCCTCAAGGTCAGTTACTACAGTGAAAGTAAATTATTTAACATGAAAAGGCTGCAAAACTAGACTAAAGTAGAAAGAGAATTAGTGCATGATTTTTTTGTTTGCAGATGATTGTGCACTCAATGCAGTCTAAAACTGAGTTGACAGAGCAAAGAGCGTTTCTCTGCTGCTTGTGCTAATTTCGGCCAAAACAATTAACATCAAGAAAACAGAGGTTCTCTTATCATTCAACACCGCACCATCCATATATGGAACCCTTGGTTACAGCAAATGGAGAAATTGTTAATGCTGTGGATAAGTTCACTTGGCTTGGCAATAACTTCCCAGGGACATACATATAAATGGTGAGGTTGGTTCACACATTGCTAAACCTAAATCAATGTTTGGAAGGTCCCTGAAGGAAAGTGTGGGAGAGAAGTATTAGACTGCTTGCCAAACTGAAATTCTACAGAGTCCATAATAAATACTACTCTCCATAAATAAAGCAGAATTGCATTAGCTCAAAAAAAAAAAACTGTGAGAAAATATTTCTTTTGAGCTATTATAATTCTGTTTTTCTCACAAACTTAAAATTGTTTTTACATGTAATTGGAAAATAAAATAAAATATTAAAACTTTAAACAACAGCAACAAAAGCTAATATGAACAAATCATTATATGGTTTATAAAGAACTTTACACTTACTATCTCATTTGATCCTCTCCTTTGATTCCTGGAAGTAGGAGCTATTATTATCTATATTTTGTTTCACAAAACTTGTGTCTATGGCAGAATTCAAAGTCATGTCTTCCTAACTTCAAGCCCAGCATTTTATCTAATACACTGTCTACCTGTTTTTCCTATCATGACATGTTGTCAACTATGTACCCTTAGTTTCATTAGATATGTTAGTCTATAGTCCTACTCTTGGGTTAATTGATAGTTCAAGGAGAATCCTCCATTCTTAGTTTCACTGGCTTATCAAACATGAATTTGTGAATTACCTAATGTCCTTGTTCAGGCACTAAGTCTAGTCTTTGTTCCTGAGATGTAAAGGGCTGGAATGATTGCAGAAGGATGAAACTCTGAAAAAGGTGTACTGGAACGTAAGACAGCAGAGTACTTAAGGCTAAGTACCTACTCAGTGAGAGATAATGGTTCTATAAACATATACTTAGATGATAAGGTGATGTCATGGCTTTCCTCATGTTTGGCACCTGCTGAATGTGTTGTGGGGAGATAATCGTAGGGAAGGATTGGAGGACTGAGGGGAGAGAGTCAGAGTCTCTCTGCCGCTGCATGCTCAGCAGGGAAGACTTCAGGCTCCAGACTCCAAAGTCCAGGACTCATCTTTGACCAGACACGTGGCAGCTTGCCTGCCTTCTTCACTTCTCCTTCTAAAGACCAAGGACTTTGATTCTGATTCTGATTCTGATTGATCTTGAGGCCTTCCAGAGAGCTAGCCAGAACATTATACTGAGGGACCTCCACTATCTGGCTTATTTTTTAAAAAAAATTATTTATATTTTTCCCAGTTATATGTAAAAACAACCTTTTTTGGGGGGGTTACACATGTATATTCTTTGTTTTGCTTTGGTTTGGTTTTATATATTTCCTTATGAATCATGTTGGGAGAGAAAAAATCAGAACAAAAGAGAAAAAACATGAAAGAAAAAGAAAAAAAAAAAAAAAAGTGAGCATAGCATGTGTTGATTTACACTCAGTCTCCATAGTTCTCTCTCTCTGGATGTGGAGTTTTCTATCCAAAGTTTATTGGACTTGATTTGTTTCACTGAACCACTGAGAAGAACCATATCTATCACAGTTGATTATTACACAAGTCTTTCTGTACATAGTGTATTCCTGGTTCTGCTTATTTTACTCACATCAATTGACATAAATCTTTCTAAGCTTTTCTGAAATCAGTTTGTCCATCATTTTTTACAGAAAAAATGGTATTCCATTGCTTTCATATACTATAACTTATTCAGCCATTCCCTAATTTCCAATTCTTTTCTACCACAAAAAGAGCTGCTACAAATATTTTTGCACATGTTGGTCCTTTTCCGTTCTTTATGATTTCTTTGGAATACAAACCAGTAGTGGCACTGTTGGTTCAATGGATATGTACAGTTTTATAATCCTTTGGGCATAATTCCAAATTGTCACTAGCTGGAGTATTAAGGAGCAAAGAACTGAACTCTGAATGAATTTCTGACTCTCCAATAGGTACCAACATCAAGAATAATCTCCTGAGAAATTAATTATTCTCTGTGCTACTTGTGAATGGATCCTTCTTTTTAGAACTTGGATTAATTCCCATTACTTTTTTCTTTCTGCTTCTCAGAGAATTCAATTAATTCATCAGTGGTTGCACTAAGTCAGAAGGCAAAGGTGATTTTTGATCAAATATAAATAGTATCACATAAGACATAGCATTGTTCCCTTTACCCCTCCCCCAACATCCAGACAACAATTAACAATGCATGCATTTGCAGAAACAAATTGGGTCCAAAGCTCTCTATCTGCATGAGGATTTCTATACAGTTAATAACGTTAAAGGAATAAAAAAAACAAGATGTAAGGATAGAACCTCTTTTGTACTTATTGGTGGAGGGAATTTGGAGACATTGGTGAGAGGCAAGGTAGTCTTATGACTTTCTCATGATCAGATGACTTACAAGAAGTTGGAACTTAACTTTACAAAATGGTAGATTAAGGCAAAATGGATTTATTCATATTATTTTTAGTGTAACATTTCCCCTTTTGATCCTGAGGTGCTTAGCCCCCACAAAAACTTATTTAAACACTTTATCTATTAGAGATTTCTGGATGGAATAATAATCTGCCTTAAAGGACATCAAAGGAGTGGGGTGAAAGGCACAAAAACTAAAAGCAATTACAGTCTCATATGTCCTCTGAGACATTGTTAAATAGACTCTACAGGTAAACTAAATCAGGCTATAATCACACTACTTAGAAGACTGACCATAGATTAATTTGAGAGGGGAAATTTACATGTCATCAGTATAACCATGAAAATTCAGCAAACATAAACACCATCAAATAAAAAACTAAAGCAATATAATAATGATTATCAATATTAAATAACATCAAGTTCTTGTGAACATTATATACTTTCATTAGGAACCACATGTTGATTTTGTTGAGAGGCATCTATGTGGTTCAGTGAATAGAATGTTGAACTACAAGTCAAGAAGACCTTAATTAAAGTTCTATCTCAGGTACTTATCTGCTTTGTGACATTTTCAGTTAAGTCACTGACTGTCTCCCAGCTTCAGTGTTCTCATTTATAAAATGGAGCTAACAGTACCTATGTCACAGGATTGTTGTGAGGATCAACTGTCATGATATATGATGCACATTGCATGTATTGAAGTGTTAAATAAATGCTCATCATCATTATCATACTTTCAAGGTCCACGATGTATTTCATAATGTACAGTGAAAATGCTTAGACAATAGGTAACCCGGAGGATGCAAATGCATGGCGCTGGATTTCTTGACTGTTGTTAAAAAAAAAATCTTCTTAAGTAGCTCGCTCTTAAATTTTCTATCTTAGTCAAAATTAATCCTGGCATGGAAGGATTTTTTTTTTGCACAGAGTAATACTTCTTCCACAACAGTCTGTCAGTTATAGAAGTTTGGGTTCTCATTTGGCTATGCCTGTATCTACCATATGAAGTGTTCTGTTATCACTAGGATGTTGTTCATATTTTTCCTATTTCCTTTAAGGAATGCAAAGACTCTACAGACAAGCTCCAACTGTTTGCTGGTACTTATATTCTCCAAGTATGAAATATGAATTGGCAGAATTTTCCTTTGAGCATATTTACCACAAGTCTCACACTTCTGACTTAGCATATTCTTCTGAGAGACCAAGAATCCTTAATTAGGGGGCAGATAGATGAAGCAGTGGATAAAGTACAAGACCTGAGTTCAAATTTGGCCTCAGATACTTAAGACTTCCTAACTATGTGACCCTGGGCAAGTCACTTAACCCCAATTGCCTCAGCCAAAAAAAAAAATCCCTAATTAAGCTAATATCCTGTCAGATCAAGGTGTTTTTCTTATAAGAAGATTGGGTTTTCTTTTAATATTCTTGATTTTTATTTCTCTTTTCATAGATTTTCCTTCATTCCCACATATTTGCATTTATAATAAATTATTCTCTCCTTTGTTTCTTTAGTAAGACTTGCTACCTTGGAGTCAAATTTTTCTATTCTGCCAATTATTTCTGCTGTAGATCACAAATTCTGTGATTATACTCCTTGTTTCTCTTTTAAACTATCTAGGAACATATTTCTGTGGTTCCATGTTCTCTTGGGAGCCCACAGATTCCTCTGCCTCCTCAGGTGTTGATTCATTTTCCTTTGTCATATAATATTTATTCACAGATAAGTCCCACTTTGAATGAATATCTGATGCCATATTATGATGGAAAAATCTATTTCTGGCCATCTCTAGAATTCTCTTTTGAATAAAGTGTTCAAATGTAATGATGTCATGGTCGTTGAGTAAAATGACTTAGCTAGTACCAAAAGCTCAATTATCACCTATGTGGTCATTTTGGTATAATATCCCTTTGCATAATTCTTTCAATGACTACTCTCTGGAGAATAAAATTTGAGTTTCAAAGGTTTACACTTGCTTCTTAGACTATATCAGTCTTTGTAGTTCTTTGTCATGTAGTTACAGATGATTACTACATCATTCAAGGACAACTAAGATAAAGAGGATCAGTTTAACCCAATAAAGTTCATATCTACTGATGACATTTCTCTGGCAGGTTTCCCAGTCTCTTAACTGTAATCATCTGTGATGCTGGCCTGCCTCCCTCTATACCACAAATTATCCCTCTGTGGGATCTAGTAGATATCAGATAGATAGCAGGTATCTTATGGGATAGTGTATTTTCATTTATGTTAGTTTTCTGGGTAAATAGTTCAGTCTACCCTGAGAGATTTACTGATATCCATCTCCAGTATATAATAACCAACTTAGTGCTGGTCAGAAGATGCTGGTAGATTGTTTTCAGTATATATTTTTATTGAGGTTTATCTGCATAGTCCTAGAACCTATCAATGACAGATCTAAATCAAGAGTTGTAGTTTGTGTGTGAAACAAATCTCATTATCAGTAAGTCCTTTATGAGCAAATAAGATAGATTTCTTATGACCAACTCTTCCAAATTAGTATCACTGTGTAAGACAATAAGTTTTCTTGGGCTGTAATAAGTCAATATGGTCTTTAAAACCTATTGCATACATACTTTTTGTTTTAAGGAGCTCTAAATAGTACTAACGGAGTAAGGTTAAATTGCCATTCTTGCCTTTCTGCTTTTATTTCTTCTAATATATACCCATGAATGAGGCCATTGAAGAATTTATTAATCCTAGAATAATTCTTCACAAGTTTTTGATAGTAAGTCTCCCAAATTCTCTGAATATGAAGTGATGAGTGTTTCTCTTTTAGGGCTCTCACTTGCTACTAAAATACTGATTTGAGAGAGGGTCTGAAAAACTGTCAATTGACACCTTTAAACCAGGATTTCATATCAACTCTAATACTTTCATTACCAATTTCTCTTATTCTCCCAAAAATAATGAGTTTATCTTGGATAAACTCCAAGAATACCAATATGTCCAGTTCATATCTCCAAACCTTTTCTTCATAAGATGTCGAAATATGGCAGGGCCCTCCTAAAAAATGCTTTAAAAAAAATAAAGTTACTGGCTACCTAGCAAACAACTAGGGCATCTTGAACTCATGGCACAGAATCTTGTTCCATTTTAGTTCCCTTGTTTAGTATTCAATAGTCTATACATTCCAGTGTACATTCTTTATCACTACTATGGACAAGACTATGGACTACTGGTCTCTGTGATAAAATTGTTGATTAATGGACATTTCTGAGATTTTTCATATTAGAAAATGTGATCTTTTGAGTGTTCTTGAAAAGGTCAAGAGAATTTGCAGAGGAGAAAATACAAACCATAATTAACCATATTTAAAAAATTTTAAATCTCTAATAATTATGGACATGCAAATGAAATAACTGAGACAAAAACAACTCTGACAAAAACAAATGACAACTGCTGGAAAAATTATGGGAGAAAAACAGCCACTATTAGTAAAGCTGTGAGCTTATAATACATAAATATGTATATGTGTATTACATATATATATTTATATATATATATATATTGTATATAGGCATGTATATTATAGTATATAGTTCAGTCAATAAATATTTTTTAAATAATGGCTTTTTATTTTCAAAACATATACAGAGATAGTTTTCAACATTCACCCCTGCAAAGCCTTGCGTTCCAAATTCTTCTCCCTCCCCTTTCTCCACACCCTTGCCTAGACAACAAGCAATCCAACATATGTTAAACATGTACAATTCTTTTATACATATTTCTACATTTATCATGCTGCACAAGAAAAATCACATCAAAAAGGAAAAAATGAGAAAGAAAACAAGCAAGCAAAGAACAGCAAAGAACAACAAAAAGATGAAAATACTAATTTGTGATCCACATTCACTCCCCCCAGTCTCTCTGGATGCAAATGGCTCTCTCCATCACAAGTCCATTGGAACTGGCCTCAATCATCTCATTGTTGAAGAGAGCCACATCCATCAGAATTGATCATTGCATAATCTTGTTGCTGTGTACAATATTCTCTTGCTTCTACTCACTTCACTTAGCATCATTTCATGTAAGTCTCTCCAGGCAATGGGGCTAAAGAAAACTTGATTCCCAACCCTTTAGTTATGAGGATTGGGGAAATGTAGGGTTGCTTCCTTGAACCATAGGTATTAGGGGAATTTATTTCTAAGATATCCTTGATTTCATGATGTTTTTTATGTTAAATAAATTATTGGTCTAAGTAACCCCTGAAGCACCTTCCAGCTCTAGATCTGTGTTCTATCTAATCCTAAGAAATTTTAGGGTGAGCAACCCTTGATATTGGGTTCATTCCATCTAAGGACAGATGAAAAGAACTAGGAGTTTTAGCCTGGAGAAGAGCAGGCTCAGGGTAGGTATTTACA
This sequence comes from Antechinus flavipes, assembly GCF_016432865.1. Taxonomy (NCBI): domain Eukaryota; kingdom Metazoa; phylum Chordata; class Mammalia; order Dasyuromorphia; family Dasyuridae; genus Antechinus; species Antechinus flavipes. Next base: position 61,340,359 of record NC_067398.1, read on the forward strand.
GCCACCTTAAAACATGCAAAAGCTTGTCATATAAAAGAGCAATGAAACTTACTTTGATTCTAGAGGGAAAAACTAGAAGCAATGAGAGAAGTTGCAAAAGAGTAAATTTAGACTTGCTATAAGGAAAAATTTCCTAATAATTAGAACTGGTCAATAATGAAATGGGTTGTATTAAGAGATGGATTGCTCCCACCTAGAGATACTAAAGAGAAGGTTGGATGACTACTAGTTGGGTACAGACTAGGCTAGATGGCCTTGAAAGTCCCTTCCAACTCTGAAATTCTGTAATTAGTAAACAAGGGAAAAGGCATTGTAAAGCGCATTAACATATAGTGGCAGGAGAGGGAATTATTAGAATTCATTTGGAACCAATGTCCCAAGAAATCAAACCATTTCAGAGATCTAAGATGTCCAGAAAATAGTAACTTCATAATAGAAATGTTTTCGAATTTTTAAGAGGAAAAAATTATTCCTTCTAGAAGAAACATTTATGTTCCTTGATACCTCAAATTTTCTATTGGCAATGAAGTTTTTTGGGTGTTTCCATCTTTAATTCAAAACTGCACCTTGATCCTTTTTCAAAGAGGCATCCAGCCACTTGAGGATATATTTATTTTGCAAGGTTTCAGTATTTGGGAAAGTTTAGATGGCATTGAAAGGCAAAAGGCAAGCAGATGAGATGATTTTTGGGAAAGGTGATTGAAAGTAGTCAACTAGCCTGGTCCAGATCCTTCATTTGCCTCTTCTCATAGGAAATTCTTTTTGGAAAACAGAGTCAAATTAGAACACAGAGATAACATCATCATACCTCAAGCAACAAAGCAACCCCTGAAAAATAATGAAACATAATAATCTGACAAGAATGCTCGTATTTTTCCATATAAGTCACTGAGACAGGAGGAATGGTCTCTTTTCCACAAAATATGAGCCCAGAGAAAACCGGGAACCAATGCCCATATTCTCTCTGATCTTGGATAAGCAAAGATGCCTATAAATGGAGCTTGCTGAGTAAAGCCATGGGCATGCATTTTTAACAACTCGGAAAATGTCGTTTCCTCTTCAGAGGAAAGTTCCTAGACAAAAGCAAAATAAAACCCAATTAACAAGTAGCTTTGTTGTTTAATTCATATCTTAACTAATTAATATAGATTGATACTTTGAAATAAGCAGATGAAAGAAACCAGAAGGGCAATGAGAATCCATTCCTTCCTTCCTGAAGTTTCAGGTTCTGTGATCTTACTCCTGGTTGAGCACTTGGGTAGAAATGTGCATCCCAAAATCTGCATTGAAAAAATAAACTGGGTGTTATTTTTAAATTAGAAATAAGAAAACCCCAAAAGCAAGAACACCAACATAACATTGGAGGATTGATTGAAACAAAAATGTTTTGCTCAAGGTTTACTTTTCTCCTCTATTTTGAAAAAAAAATTTCTATTTCCATTGTCAAATTTTTATTTGACAATAACATTACCAAGATAAGGTCTTCATATATTTCTATTCAGGCTTATTTCTCCAAAAACAAAATGCATTTTTGCTTCCAGAGCTTTTTTTTAACATAAGAAAAATTTTGATTAGGTGTTTTGTGTTAACTTTTGATCTAGATGTTGGTAGGCATGTGCCTATTTTCTAGGCTAAATCTCAAACTAGTAGAAGTGGAATAGGTGCTATCTATTCCTGTAGACATTGGAAACAAGGAAGTAATATTAATAGATCAGCTTATATTTATGTATCATTTAAAGATTACAAAATGCTTGGAAATATAGTTTCTCTTTTGAAACTCAAGCAACCTTGTGAGATAGGGACTATAATTATCCCTTCCGGACGACCTCCAGAAAGCTAGCCTGGACATTACACCTATCAATCTTAAGGGCATATATTTTCTCCCCTCTCGAGGGGAAATCCCAGGGATTTCTAGGTTCCAAAGAACATACAGTGATTGCCTCAGGAGACCTAAAGATTCTTCCTGGCTTTTCCTAAAGTGGGGCTGACAAAAAAGCTCTGAGTTAGTTCATTAAAAGATACCAGGTGACAGAAAACCTGTCAGTGTAATTCATTACTTTTGGGGGGCAATCTTTGACCAGGTTTTGTGTTCATTTTGTCCACTATCTTACCATATTAAAGTTTGTCTACCATACTATTAGCTTCTATAATCCAAGACAAATAGACAAAACAAATCTGTCTGTTCCATTGCAACCCAGCTGGAGTCCTGGATGGTGACTTCCTCCACCCCATCTGGCTTGCCAGTAAGGAGTCTGATTCATTCCCATGGCTTTCCAATTTAGCCACCTGTGTAACCTTTGCCCTGTCTCAGGTTCTGAATTTTAAGTAGCAATCTTCAATTCACCTGGCCAGGTGCTTGTCCAGTCCCCCGCTTTAAACCTCCAGCTTCAATGCCTATCCATTGGCCAAGCTTTTTTTTTTTTTTTAGCTTATTTATTTATAACTCCTACCAGCTAGATCTTGTCCCATCCTGAACTTGGCAAGCAAAGCCCCAGGACATAACCCTTTTAATTTAAATCAAGCTGTAATCTGATCAGGAAGCATCTGCCTTGCCCTCTTTTGGCCTGGGATTGAAATGCATAAAGTTGTGAGAGTCAGTATGTGTCTTAACTGAATGGTAAGAGGCATCTTAGGAGACTGCTGCTGCTACTCTTTCTCTATTACTACTACTATTTCTGGTTGTTAAATTGTTGCAGTCATATACAACTTTTCATGACTCCCTTCTGGGATTTTTCTTAGCAAAGATACTGGAGTGATTTACCATTTTCTTTTTCACCTCATTTTACAGAGAAAACTGAGACAAACAGAAGTGACTTGTCCAGAGTCATACAGTTGGTAAGTGTCTGAGGCCAGACTGGAACTCAGAAAGATAAATTTTCCTGATTTTAGGCCCAGTGCCCTATCTATTTCACTAATTAACAGCTCACTCCTCCTCCTTCTATCATTATAATTTTTAATTAAAGCTTTTTATTTTCAAAACATATGCATGGATTATTTTCAACATTCATCCTTGCAAAACCTTGTGTTCCAAATTTTTCCCTCTTCCCACTCCCTTCCCTAGATGGCAAGTAATCCAATATATAAACATGTGCAATTTTTCTATACATATTTCCACAAATATCATGCTGCACAAGAAAAATCAGATCAAAAAGAAAAAATGAGAAAAAATAAAATGCAAGCAAACAACAAAAAGAGTGAAAATATTATGTTGTGATTCATACTCAGTTCCCACAGTCCTCTCTCAGGGTGCAAATGTTTCTCTTGGTTACAAGAGTATTGGAACTGTCCTGAATATTTTCATTGTTGAAGAGAGCTACATTCATCAGAATTGATGCTCATATAATCTTGTGGTTGCCGTGTATAATGATCTCCTGGTTTTGCTTATTTCACTTAGCATCAGTTCATGTAAGTCTCTCCAGGCCTTTCTATAAGGAATTATGATCATTCCTTATAGAAAAATAATATTTCATAACATTCATATAATAACTTATTTATCCATTCTCTAACTGATGGGCATCCACTCAATTTCCAATTCCTTGTCACTACAAAAAGGGCTTCCACAAACATTTTTGAGCATGTGGGTTCCTTCCTTTATCATTATCATTATCATTATTATTATTGACTATAATGAGGCATTGAAATAGTACTGGAATGTTTATGTAGCACTTTTAAGATTTGCAAAATGCTTTACTAACATGATTTCATTTGATCCTTTTAACAGCTTTGTGAAGTAGATGCTTTAACTAGTGCTTCCTGAAGAGCATGACATATCAGAGGAACATCATATTCTTTCTTGACAGGATAATTAGACTTTTCGGGGCAGTGTTGTAGCTGTAGATGCTTAGATTTCAGTGGTACACTTGACATATTCTCTCATGATATCTTTGTAGACAAATGGTGAGGAATAAGGATTAGCTATTGTATAGTTAGGTGGATTTGGACCTAGATAAATAATAGACCGAAAGAGAAATTATTAATGTCAACTGGTCACTAGTGGAGAACCCTAAAAATCTTTGCTTGGCCCTGTGCCATGCAACATTTTTTTAAATCAGTAACCTGGATTAAGACTTAAATTGTGTTTTGGTGAATTTTCAAATGACAAAATGTGGAGGCATAGCTAGCATACTGGATGATAGTTTGGATCCAATTGCCTTATCAGAAAGGTAGACCAGATCAAGAAAGATGAAATGTAATGGGTACATATGTAAAGTTTTAAGCTTAGTTTCAATTTTTAAAAAATCAACTTTTTTTTTTTTTTTGATGAGGCAATTGGGGTTAAGTGACTTGCCCAGGGTCACACAGGTAGGAAGTGCTAAGTGTCTGAGGTCAGATTTGAACTCAGGTTCTCCTGACTTAAGGGTTGGTACTCTATCCACTGAGCCACCTAGCTGCCCCTAAAAAATCAATTTTCTAAGTAGGAATTGTTAGACCACAGTTTCTGTGAAAAAGGTCTGAAGGTTTTAGTGGATTTCAGATTCATTATGAGTCAAAAGTGTGATTAAATATTAAAAAGTTAGAGGGAAGATAATGCTTTCCCGGGCAGCCTTAAAAGAACTATTGTGTCTAGAATGAAGAAAGTAATCCTTTTCTATTCTGCCCTGTTCAAGCCAAATTTGGAGTATTGGGTTCATTTCTGAATACCATGTACTTGTTTTTAATGAAGATCGAGACAGTGAAATACAAACAGAAGAGGCTGAGCAAGATGGTCAGAAAACTGGAGAATGTATCGTATGATATGAGATTGAAGAAAAGAGGGAAGAAATTACTTAGAAATCTCATGATAGTCGTCATCAACCATATGAAGAACTGACATGGAAGAAGGATTAGACTTGTCTCATTTTTTAAAAAAATGAATTGATGCAGAATGAAGTAAATTGAACTAGAAAGCAATATATGCAATGACTGTAATACAATAAATCTAAAAACACACACTAAAACTTAATGATTTGTAATTATAATGACCACTCTTTGCCCTGGACAAAATATGAGAAAATGTATCTTCCTTCTTTCTTTAGAGAGATGGGAAACTCTGGTTGTGAAATATTAAATATTCTATCAGATGCCATCAATATGTTGGATGATTTTACTTAACTTTTAATTTTCTTTGTTAAAAGAGAAGATTCAATTGGGTATGATTGGGGCAAAAGAGTATTCAAAAATGAGAACTGTGATAGAAAAATAAAAAGAAGCTGCTTGGGTACAGTTAAAAAAAAAACACATTTTAAAAGTTAAATGAAAGGGAAAGTGTATTCCATGGTCTTGAGATTCATCTTTATGTAAATTGTTTTATGAGGTCTTTATTGATTTTCTAATCACCAGATCTATTGGGCATTTTTCAGCTTTCATTTTCCTTTACTTTTCTGCAGCATTTGACACTGTTGACCTCCTTTTCTTTTAAAATGCTTTCTTTCTTTGGCTTCAATAATGCCAGGCTTTCCTGATTTTCCTTCTAGTTTATGAATTAGGGAAATTTGTATAGATAGACTAGACTTTAGATGATTTAGTCCAATTTTGTTATCTTATAGATGAGCAAATGAGACAACCTGGAACTAGAACTCAATATCTTCTGTGCTCAATGGAAAGAATGCAGGATTTTAAGCCAGAGAACCTGGATTCAAATTCTGATTCTGGTTCCTTTAATTCATGTGTGACCATACGTCTTAAAACCTCTGGGCCTCAGTTTCCTCAATTGCAAAATTAGGGGGTTGAACTAGATAATTTCTAAGATCCCATCTATCTTTATAGTTATAATCCTAATTTAATGTTACAATTTAATGTCACAATAATCTCTAATCACAACTCTAAAACTTTCACTTGGTCTTTTTTCTCTTCCTGTCTCCTACATATATACATTTTCCCAAGTTCAGAGCTTGAACCTCTTTTTTCAGATTTCTATACTTTCCTTTGAAGATCTCAACCATTTCTATGATCTTTTTGCTAGTTACTTAGAACTGTATTTCTCTAGACCAAACTTTACCACCTCTGAGCACTGCTCAGTGTTTTCTTTGCTAGACTTCTTACTTAAGTACCCCACCATATTCCAAGCTTTTCTTTACTTCTCCCAATTCTGGCTTTCCTATTTCTCTTAATGAGACCACCATTTTTCTTGTCACACATGCTAAACTCTTGAAGCAATCTGTGACTTCATCTTTATCTCTGGTATCCCTTCTATAAAAATGCTCTCTCTGAGCCCCGTCAATTCTTCCTCTACAATAGCTCTCTTATCTGTCCCTTTCTTCCCATATTCATTTCTCCCTTCTTTCCTCCAATCCTCAGTTTAGACCTTTGCACTTCACCTCCAGAAATCTTCAGCAGTATCCTTAACTGGTCTCCTTCCTCTCCAATTAATCCTTTTCATTAATCTTTCTCAAATATTTTTCAGATCACTCTGATTAAAAACAAACAAACAAAAATTTCAGCCTTTTCACTGATCTTCACTGACGAAGTCTATTTTCCTCAAGCTGTTATTTAAGAACCTTCACAATTAGTCTTTTATAACTTTTCCTCATATATTTATACACTCCCTTCTACCTTACTTCAATCATGTGATATCCTGGAATAACTCTTCTATCATTTCAAGCAGTTTTTAAATTTTATTTTTTGTTATTTTTAACTTGACAAACATCAACAAACCCAAACATTTCTATATACAAAGAACAGAAAAAAGTATTATATAAGAAACCACAAATCTCATTACATACAGCTGGTTTGTTTATTTTTAAAAATAAAAAATAAAATTTATACTAAATTCAGTGCATTAGTTCCCAAAACTATCTTGCTTGTTTGCACTTCTCTCTGACCTGCCTTCTTTTTTGTGAAATTTTTTTAAAAAGCTTCATTGATGCTCTCTTCCTTCCTTCCTTTTCTCCTTTCTTCCTTTTTTTTTTGCCTAATTATAACTACCTCTCCCAAAATAAAAATAAAAACCTCTCCCTTGTAACCTTGTAACCTGTTACACAAAACATTTACTTGTTGCTCATGTATGAAAATATATATCTTTTTTGTACCTCTAGTTCATTTCTCTATCACCAGTGAAAAGCATTCTCTGTACTCTGGAATTGTGGTTGCTTTATTTATCAATTATTAAATCTTTTGAAATTGTTCTTCCTTGTAATGTTGAAGCTTCCTACAAATTATGCTGGGACTGTTCACTTAACTCTGCATCAGTTCCTAAAAGTCTTTCCAAATGGGAAAAACATCTCTTTCCCTATTTCTTTCTTTTTTTTTTTTTCTATTTCTTAAATAATTGGTCATTCCTCTCCCATTCTCTACTACTCCTCTCCCCCTTCCCAAGGCTTAAAGATACATGTTATCTCCCTAGACATAATGGACACTCTTCTTGTGCATTTTATAATGTTCAGTATCTTTTGCATTATTTCCAACTTAAGTACGTGATTTGGAATTTTATTCCAGGGTTAGGCTCTGCTTGCCCCATGGTCTTGAGTTAAGGAATCTGGATTTGTTTGATCCTGACAGCAGGTTTTGAGGTTCCTCCTGTGGTGTATCTGCCTTTGACTACTGAGAAAGGTTTGTGTCCCCAATTAGAACTCTGGGATTGGTGTCAGAGTGCTACTGTCATGTTCCCCAAATGAGGCCCTCCTATGATCTTTTATACCCCCAAGAACATCCCTATTTAAGGTAGGGAACAGGGGACTTTTCCCCCCAGGATCTTTTGTCCCTCCTGGGACAGGAACTAAATCTTAACCTCTATTCCCATCACATTAAGCTCAATCCTGGGCATACTGGAGTTGCTCAATTAGTATGTTGAATAAAGAATAATATTAAACATTTTTATAGACACAGTAGAATGAATAATACATAGAGCTAATTTGTCAGTACATATATTTTGGACAGATACTCCAAATGGGCCCAGAGCCCCGTGCCCTTTAGCTAGCAGTACTTAAAATCAGGTATGAATATCAGTCCATACAAGTTGAAGTTGAAAACCATTGATTCTTTTCTTACTAGGAACAGAAATTACATGTATGTCCAGGGGTAATTCTATATAGAATGTATGCATCATTCACCTTTTCATTTTCCCTAGTGTCCAGGATAATTGCTATGACATATCAAATAACCTATGGAAGTAAATGGTACCATGTTAACATGGGCTACTCAAATAATCTTGATAATCTGTTTGTCTCATTACTGCCAGCAGCTCTGAGTATGGAACTTAGTAGGAAGATCCCATAGTGGCTGGAGGCTTCACAGAAGAATGTACAATTAAGCAGTGATTAAGTCAGTGGGTAGCTTATGTACACTGCGGGTGCTCTACTAGTAAGTTGACTTTAGGAGGAAGAAGGACAGATATTGTTAATGTAATAGGAGGATCTGGGAAATTTAGGATTAGCTTCTAAAATTATAATAAAGGGAGGAAAGATCCTAGGCTTCATAAACAAACGATTCTACAATTCTTTGTTTGTCTGGATTCTTTTCATCTTTGCCTTAATTGTTAATTTAAAAACTCTGAAAATTCATATCTGTTTTTAGATGAGCTAAGGGGAAGAAATAGAGGTGAATACATATACCAACTATGTTCTAGTGGCAGTATGAAAAAATAGAAAAGGGTAGAAAGTTCAAGGTAGAACTTAGGATTTTGTTCTGTCCCATTTCCCGATTGGGAGAGTAGCCATGTCCTTGTAGATATTAACAACATTGTAGAAGTTCAGCATCACAGACTAGTTTTTTTGGAGCTCTGTCAGTCCTATCTCCTAATTAGGATGACTCTTCCTTACTCCCTTATGCCTTCTGCAAACAATGACCCACAAGCTCTCCAACTACCCAAAGTTCCACCAGACAAGGTATTTTATTTAGACCTGCCCTCCATATCTCCATATCTTTTCTATTGTGCCCATGGCCTATTCTTTTCTTCTCAGAAGTCTAGCAGCTTTGGCTAGAGCAGTCTTGGCCAAAAGCCCTGCTGAATATTTTCTCCCCTAATTTATTTTCTTCTGCCTCTCTAAAGAACTATCTTGCCCCTACAAAAAGCCTTCTGACCAGACACTTATAGACAGAAGCCCATGAGCTGAAATGGCTCTTCAAGGAGTGAATGCAGTAAACAGAATTTGAGTTAAAAGACCTGGATTCAACTTCTAACCTTTCTACTAACCAGGTGACTTTGAGGACATTTCTTCTTCACCTTTCTGTGACTCAATTTTTCACCTGTATGATGAGGTGATTATTTAGATGATCTATTTCTTAGATTCCTTCTAGCTCTAAATCTCATGGTGTTATCTCATTTAAGTGCCAGAGTCCAAGTAAAAGAAGACAGCTGTCTAAGTGGTATGATTAGAACTTTAGCAAGTATATTTATTAGTTCTCAAATATCACTTTTGTTAGTTTGTTTAAATTTAAGGGTGAGGCAGATGTAGCAGAGCTAAATTTGATGGTAGAAGAGGAAATAAAAGAATTGGGGTGTGGAACATTGTGGAGAACAGTTGAGTGACATTCAGGGCAAGTCTTGGTAGTTGGCAGTAGCCTGGGGGCATGAGAGTTCCATGAATGTCAGGGAATATTGAAAGGAAGGAAAAAGAAGAGATACTTCTTTGGAAGTAATGGGAGGGAATTGAAGGGTTCTATCAAGACATCTGAGTACTTAATTGTATCTTAAGTTTCCACTTTTACCTTTTCACAACAATGATGGAATGAAATAGATGGTTTGTGGACCCTGGGCCAGGTCATTGAACTTGCCTACCCCCAGTAATCATTAATTGGATTGATAGATCTGGGAGTCATTGGATCATACAGGTAAAATTGAAAGGGACCTAAGAGTCATCTAATCCCATCTTTTGTTACAGACAAGGAAATTAAGAGTCAAAGTCATTAAGCAATTTGCTTATGGTCACCAGAGACTGAAACTTTGTTTTCCTGACTATAACCCTAGCTTTCTCCTGTTATATCATGATGTCTTTCATCTGCAGAGAGAAAATCAATAAATCTATAGAAACAAATAAAGAGAGAGGGGGGGAGAGAGAGAGAGAGAGAGAGAGAGAGAGAGAGAGAGAAAGAGAGAGAGAGAAGAAGAAGAAAAGAAGAAGAAGAAGAAGAAAAGAAGAAAAGAAAAGAAGAGAAGAGAAAAAGAAAAGAAGAAAAGAAGAAAAAGAAGAAGAAGAAGAAGAAGAAGAAGAAGAAGAAGAAGAAGAAGAAGAAGAAGAAGAAGAAAAGGGAACTAAGACAGAACTTCAAATAACACCCAGAGTTAGGGGCATAGCACATGGATGATGGTCTGGCAAAGGGGAGTGGGAGGGTAGACAGTGTTTTAAAAAGTAGGGGAGTTTCTAGGAGAGATAATAGTCATTCCAATATCAGATGTTGCAAAGATGAAGAATGAAGTCTGAAGAAATACCACTGGATTTGGCACATAAGAGATCACTGTAGTCACCTTGATGGAATAGTTTCAAATTTGGTCCTAGTCAAAATTTTTGAGCCCTGAATTTAAAGAACATTCACTAATTGGAGCATATCCATAGAGTGGTGACTTGTAAGATGAATGCAAGCTGAGTCCCAAGGTTTGGCTGAAAGAACTGGAGATGTTCAATGTGATGAAGAGGAATCTCGGGGAAATCATGATCACTATCTCCAAATAATTGAAAAGCAAACAGATGAAAGAAGGAATGAGTAGGCTTGTTCTAATATGAGTCAGAAAGTAAGAAATCCATATGATCTATAATCTTGTTCTTTGTAGAATTAGAGATGTTTAGCATGGAGAGGTAATAAAAGAACTATCACTAGAGCTGGAGGAGCTCTTCAAGGTCATGTAGTCCAAGCCTCTCCTTTTTTATATGCCAGGAAACTTGTATTATACAAAGTAATACAAGTAACAAGTAGCAGAACCAAGATTAAAACCTGAATCTTTTCGCTGAACCACATGAACTCCCTATGGTTGCTATTTTTAAATATCAGGACTATACTGTGAATGAAGAAGTAGATCTTATTCCCTAGAGCTATAGAGAATAAAACTTCAATAGATATTAAAAGGAGATATTTTAGCTCAATATGTGAAAGAACTTCAATAACTAGAGCTTTCTGATGATAGAAGGAACTGTTGCATAAGGCAATAAATTACCTATCCCTAGAAATAGACACTGGAAAGAGAAAAGATGGAAACAGAAATAGAAACAGAGAACCTGTTTAAGATGCTATTGAGGGGATTTCTTCTTTGGGGAAGAGCTTAGGCCTCTGGATTTTCTCTTCACACTAAGGTTCTATTTAGAGAGGGTAGCACCCCCAGAATATCTAATGACAGAGGACTTCTCTGGAAGGAAATTCCAATGAGATTTTTATAGTAGGGATTTATTTATTTTGTACAAAGCCCCTTTCCAGCCTCAAGTCTTTATTCATGTTGTTCTTGTTCTCACTGAGTTCCACAGACAATGATCAAAAACATTTGGCAGAAATGAACCTGGGTTGGGAAAGAGATTAAGCTGTCATCTCAAAAGCACATTGTATACTTGCAAAAATAACAAACAGACCCTCCCTCCAAAGCTGAGTCTCTCTTCTTGACAAATTCTGCCTGGCAGGAGGTTTCTGCTCTGAAGAGGCAGCCTCCTCACACTTCACGAAGCTCTAGTCAGAGTAGATGGTAAAAAATAAATACTAACAGAAGAATGTGCCAGTCAGGCTGCAGAAAGTTTCATTTCTGAGCTTACCAGCCTGGCTTCTCAGAATCACCTCCCTTCAGATCGAAGTCAGAGGGAGGGGGATTGGGCAGCCTTTGGCCATGTGCTTTGGGGCCATCTGGATTCCATAGCAGGCTCTGGCAACATAGTGAACTTCTCCTTGCTGTGATTAACTTTTGTTTCATGTGCAGGGAAGGGAGGGGACAATGTAAACATTCAAATTGTGTTTTTATTCCATGATATGTTTCCTTGGCAAGAAGGCCTAAGAAATCATTGTCTTCATTTTATTGGTCCCACTTGGCTGATAGATTATTTTTTTTTTTATTAAGATGGATTTGGATAAACCTTGCATTGAAATTTACATGGGGTTTCCTGTTCCCCAAATTTTGTGTGTTCTTTCTGAAATTCAAGGATATATTTCCAATACATTCAGGGATAGCTGATGTGCCACAAAGCTAGGTTACAGATTAAAAGAAACCGTTGAGTTAGGGAATAAGGATGTTTTTAAAGAAGATGAAGTCTTCATCTTATATAGTAAAATAATGAAGTCACTCTATGTTCCACAAGGGCAAAAAATGTGTCATGCTAACTCCCTACATCTTTCCCAGGCTCTCCCCCATTTTACTACTATAGTAGGAACGATTAAATGAAACATGATTAATCTAGTATGTCTTCTGATCATGATAGGGTATGGATTTTTGTTAGGGTAGAGCAACTTTTGTGGAGCTGCTCTGTGGAAGAACTTGACCTCTTGTGAAGGAACATTTACTTTGCTGGGAAGACACAATGAGTTGTTCTGATTGGTCCTTGCAGGCTAAAACTGTCTTCTGATGACTGGATCCAAGATATAAATCAAGAAGAAATTTTAGAGGTCACTTAGTCCAATTGTCTTCTTTTATAGAAAGGAGGTTAAATGATTTGGCTAGGATCAATCAGTAAACATCAGGTGCTGAGTTCAAATCTAGGTCCTCTGACTGTAAATGCAATGATCTTCTCACTGTACCATTGTACTTCTCTAGAAGGATAGATTCTTGTTGGAGAAACCTTCCCTTCTGTGGCCTTATAATATTGGTCCCCCCACCATTTTACTTACTCTGGCAGGTAGAGTTTCAAAAAGAGTGGATACTATAAATGGTTATTTTCCAAACATTAACGGCCATTAGACTCAGTTGTGAAGGCAAGGATGTATGAAGAATAATTGTTCCAAAATATTTTTTCCCAAATCTAAAGTGCACAGTTAGTAGAGAAAAGATAAGGCATGAATATAAAGTGCATTGGTAATGAGCTACACACAAATTAGGGAACACAAACTAGACTTGGGCACTATAGATCACATTGTTTTGTTTAGATAGATCAATTCACTTCTGTACTGAGTCAAACAGGTTTATTCAACAATTGCACCAGCCCCTCAGTGGGGTCAGCTGTTGCTGGATTGATCCCATCAATTCAATTTTTCATTGGACAGTGGTTATCAGATAGTATCAAGCAAACTACTCCATTGCTAGTTAATATTGCTTGGGCAGGCTGAATAGGTACTTGGCTGCTGGGCTTTTCTCGGATATAAGATATCTTTTGATTACCTGCAAGTCCAAGGCTCACTCTTCAGTGAACAGCTATTATCTTTTCTACATTCAACTGCTGGTTTGATTGTGTGGTATTGCTCTCTCTTTGGCTATCCTATAGCACTCTTAGGATTGTAGAAACCTTTTTCCTTTAAGTCCTTCAGAATCACAGTTCTGAGATTGCTTGTCTCCTCTAAGCAGAAGATAGGAAAAGGTCTTGATTCTCCTGAAAAACAATCTTCAATGACTTAAAAGCCCTTTCTTCCAGTAAGCCATTCTATCTTATTCTAAAATTTCTTTTAGGGGCTCATTCAGTTAAAGCTTAGGGAGAAAGATAGGAATCCAGTCTATGTTCTGGAGGTAAATAAATTCTCCTGTTAGTTTTTTTATATGCAACTGAACTATTCAGGTCTCAGATCCTTTCTAGGGCAAAGAATATCTATTTTTCATCTGAAAGTACTTCCTTTTTATATTTCAGTTATCTCTTTTTATGCCTCTCCCTGATTTTAGTTTCTATGGAAATCTCCCTGGGCTACCTCCTCTTATATCTATCATATCCAAAAGAGGATGGGAAGTCTAACATACTAATTAGGACTGATCAACACTAGATTGGAGAAAGGCATAATTGGCCAATAGGAGACACAAATAGTTCTTTCACTTTTTCCCAGATGTAATAGATCAAAGAGTCAAAGTTTTAAAGAAGTCAAAGGGGAGAAGCTCCTATAAATTCTACATTAAAGATCATTTTACCTTGGCTAGAAAGTATTCCTGCTAAAAAGGAAACAATCTCACCAATTCCAAATAATAGCTTGAGATAGTGAAAGACTATGGCTGTCTGTTACATGCTGAGCCCAGGAAATCCCAATGGATCACTATGTCCTCACATTGTGAAGAACCTCAGCAGCTCACTAACCTACTCAGCCTAGAGTTACTCAGCAGAACCCAGTAGCAGAGCAACCTGCCCAGACCCAGAGCAGCAGTAAGTTTATTGACTTAATGGGATGGACACAAGTGGAAGTTAGTCACCAATAGGACTATCCCTATGATTGTGGGATTAGCAGTGTCCTCCTCTGAAGGAACCAAACCCAACAGGGCCAGTGCAGGAGGGAGTGACTCTAGAAGGGGGAAAGAAAGGGAAGAAGTATTAAGTGCTTACTTACAAGTCAGGAACTATGCTAATGCTTTACAAATAATAACTTATATGGAAGTGGTAAATATACACACATATACATACAAAATAATTTAGGGATATGGTAGCAAGCACATCAAACTAGAGGGAATTGTGAAATATGTCATCTGGAGGTACTATCAAGAAGAGCCAGGAAGAAAGAAAAAGATACTGGGGGCAGCAGTGATAAGGGAGAGAGAATTCCAGTCTGTGGGCAACCACTTTTATGAAAGCAAGGAGACCAGAAATCGAGTGTTGTGTGTGTGTAGCATTCATGTAGAATTCATGGGTAATAAGCCTCAAAAGGGAAACTCTAGCTAAGGTTTGAATGGTTTTAGATGCTAAACAGAAGAATTTGTATTTTATCCTAGAGTCAGTAGGAACTTCTGGATAAAGATAAAGAGATATTCTTGATAAAGAAAATTCATTGCACTTTAGAAGTATCAGTTTTTAGTTTGGCAAAAATTTGTCTGGCAAAAGTGACCCTCAAAAATTTGGTTAAATTGAATTGATCTGAACATTCTGGGAAACTCTTTGAAATAGTACTTTAAAATAACTCAAAAAGTCCTGTCTTTTGAGGTGAAAGGAAGAAGTGAGAACAAGAGCACAAATAGAGGAAGATGCAAAGATTTCTTGATCAGGGAAGTGACAGGATCAGAACCATGCTAATTAGAGGTACAATTAGAAATAGAAGAGCCTAACAGTGTCCTTATATACTTACAAAGTCCCAGCTACCCAGTACTAGTTTTGTTTCTGTATCTGTATCTTATATTGAAAAGATATAGTAACATTTATTCCGTGCCATGAATAAATCACAGTTTGTCAATTATCAGATGGACTGAAATAGGAGCTGAAGAGATGGATTCCAGTATAAAGCATATCTTGAACAAAGACATATAGATAGGAAGGTAGTTGACACTAACAAGAGACAGTGAGTAGTTCAGTATGGCCATTGCAACATGGCTGTCACTGAAGAGGCAAATAGTTGAATTTATAGTGGAAAGGTAGGGAGGCATAGAGTTGTTAAGGCCTTTGAATTTTAGGCTAAAAAGTTTGGATTGAGATTGTCTCGCAAAGCTTTAAAACTAAGGATGATTAAATCAGGAACTAGGAGGGATCTCTGGTAGAAACCCATGAAATCTCTAAGGCTGTGAAAAGAGAAAACTTGCCACAAACAACCCATGTGGTCTGTGAAAATCACTTAACCAATCAGAGTTTAAATTTCTTTGTGAGTGTTGGATTAGATGACCTCTGAGGTTTTTTCCTAGCTCTATGTAACCATGATTTGGGGAAAACCAGGTCTACTCCAGAGCCCTAATGAATTTTAGTTCTTAACCTGTAAAAAAGGGAAAAGGTTGAAGGTAGAAGGAAGATAAGAGAGGTCCAGCTGGTTTTTAGTTTGATTGAACTCTGAAACCTAACACATAAGAACTTCTCATTCTCTTCCAGAGACAGTTGGGGGACAAAGAGGTGATGGATCACTTTCTTTGGGCCATGAATTTAAAATCCTTTTAGTGATTCTGCCCAAACTCTCTGGGCTTCAAGATCAATCCCAGGAAGACAAAAGGAAACAAATGGTATTGCAATAGATAGAGTACTAGGTCTAGAATCAGGGAAACCCAGGTTCCAATTATTAAGTTTCCATACTTATTAGTTGTATGATCCTGGAGGCAGTAGGAATCTCTAGAACTTCTTGATAAAGAGAATCTGAAGAGCTAAGACTTGTACTTTAGAAGTATCAATTTGTGTGGCAACAATGACACCTCTGTTACTTAACTGTTTACTTCAGTTTCCTCAACTATAAATTAGGAATAATAATGGCACCTCCCTCTCAGAGTTATTGGGAAGATCAAAAGAGAGAATATTTTTAAAATACTTAGCATAGTGTCTGTCACACAGTAGGAGCTATGTAAATATTTATTTCCTTCCTCCCTCCGTTTCAGGAGAACAAAATCACTAAAGTTTTTAAAGTCTCAGCAAGTGGAGCAGGCAAGAAAGCATTCTCTACTAAGATCTCTGGCTTTGAGAGAGAAGTTTATTTCTTGTCATTTAAAGCTCAATTGGCTTATATACAACTAGTCTTTCTCACTACTTGTGAGTACTTTTCTTTTTTTCTTGAATAAAAAGTACTTCATCTTAAGTATGATCTAGAAGGGAAACAATTCTCCCACTGTGTACACAGAGAGCCATAGATTTCCATAAACTCCATCACACATAACCTTATGGAGATTACTTAGCTGAGTGGGTGAGCTTCCTGGATAGTAAATTGGGAGTAGACACTTCTGTCACACCAGAGATGGCCATCAAAGTCTTGGTTCTACAGTTGAGTTCTATCTTTCATTTAGCTCTTGTCTTGCCTGGCCTAGGAGCTATTTGGTCCCCACTTCTAATAGGGCTACATATGGATAGGGGAAGGAAATGAACAATGTCCAGACTTAGAGTGAAAAGGTTATTTACCCTTGGTAAAGTGAATTAATAAAGAAAGATCCTAAGGAAGTTGGGAAAATAGTTATCTTACAATTTAGTCCCAAAGCCCCTTTCCCAGAGAGTTTTTTCTTTTATCACAGCCATTCCTTTAGCCATACACAAAAATTTAGAGTTGAAAGAGATTGTAACGGGTATAGGATCATAGGAATAATGTAGACTAGTCCCTTCAATTTCTCACACCACTGAGTAAGCAACATTGATGCTAGAGGTCATGGCTAATATGAGAGGAACCCTGCTTCCCAGTCTAGAATAGGCATAGGGATCACAGGTCACAAATCTGTTTTGAGCAGCTCAGCTTCAACTGAGCCTATCCAAGTCATGGTCAGTTATTTCCCAGACAAAGACAAAAGTCTTGCCTTTTCTATTTTAGTCAATGACAAAACTGTTCACATTTCATAAAAGGATTGCCAGAGATGGTCATATTCTCACAATTAATTAACAACTAATTACCCATTCTTTATGTGACAACAACTACAGCATAATCAACTGGTCAGAAAACAAATAATTCTTCCCTCTCTCCAGAACATCTATAGAGATAAGAAGCTGAGGGTCACACAGATTCAATGACATATCTTAGGTCACTCAGCTGAGTCCTTATTGTGACTCTCTCCCCAGGTGGTACCAGTCTTCATAAGATTCTTTAGGGAATTTAAATATTGCTGCCTTTTGTTATCCCTTTTAGTAGTTAGTAAAGTCTCCTTTCTTTAATTATATCTTAGGCTACTTATTTCCCATCTCTGGGCCTCAGTTTCCTTATTTATACAATGAATTCTATGGTTTCTCTCTGCTCAAAATGCAGAGCAAAATGCTATGAACATTTTTGCTAGGGAATTGAATAAAAACAAAATAAAATAGGGAAATGCTGGTTATGAAGTTTACAAAAGTGTAATAATCTTTTCTGGTGAACTCTGCTTGCAAAGCTCTAATCCCAGGAACATTCATTGAATATAGATGCAGTTTTTTCTCCCTTAGGTTGTACTCAACTGTATCACTTTTAAGTAGTGTCTTGTCTACCTTAGTCCTCAAAGCCAGGAATAGTTTTGAAATCAGATTTTATGCCCGTGAATCTTCTGCTTCCTTCACCAGTCCTTTCTGCCCCTATATTTAGCAGATTTTTTTTTACAAAGTTAGTGCCTCTCCTGAGATCTTCTACCAAACTCTGATCTCTGGTATGAATGTTTTAGAATTTAATTAACTTCCAGCTTACGGAAAAAATTTGGAAAGCCTGGTGTCTATTAGGTCCAATAAACACTTCATTTCTAAACTAGTCCAGCTGTTGGCTCCACCTATTTCCCTCAACTTTCAAGATAATGTCACACTTTTAGTGGGTTCTTCCATTTATCTTATAATTTTACAATATGATATAAATACCAATAACACACATAGAGATAATTAAGATTTACAAAGTCCTTATCTTTATAATAACCTTGGAAATTTTTGATTAAAATGTTATTTGTTTTACAGGAGAAACTAAATTGCAAGACGATAGGTAAAGTGACCCATCCATGGAACACACAGTTAATAACTATGACTGTGACATAGACTGTGTCTATTTGATGGGTGTCCAAGATTGTTTTATCAATTGCAGCCTGTAGCAGGTTTTTTCCCCTTAGCTTTCTATATACAACCCACAGACATGAATAATCCAGCAGGAGAATGTAATATACAGTTTGTCCACCAGGTGGTGATATAATCAAAGCACCAGCTATGTGGTTTCCTCAAAGAGCATCCTCTGAAGGTAGTGTGGGCTTTTCCCAACTGCTGTTTTATTCTCATTGCTCACTAGAGGGTGTTTTGCTGCAAACTTATGATAAACTATCCTCCCACAACTGTCTGAACTGGATAGGTTCAGTCATGCTCACTTGCCAGATTTTAAAACTTAGCCTAGAGGGAAAAAAATGAAATATTCTGAAATATGAATATTGTGAAAAATCAGCATGGTTCTTTCAGGGACTCTACCATTGGAAAATATCTTACTGTCAGTAAACCAGCTTCATTTGTAAAACTCAAATGATTGTTTTTTTTAGTGGACACATGGTTTATTTATTAACCACAATAAAGGAGTTGATGCTATAGCATATTTTGCATAGCAAAACTGTAAAGAAATTGTTTTGACCAATCTCCTTTCCATTCTTTCTGCTTTTTCCAAATTTGTTAAAGGTTTAGAGCTGGGGGAAGAGTTTCAAGTTTGGGATCACTCAAGACTTACTCCATTAAAAAAATAAAAGAAAAAGAAACTGAGACAGAGTAGTATTGTTCTCCCTGCTTGCTCTCACTAATGGAAGATTTTCTTTTTAATAGCAGTTTCCAAAGTAGTATCTTTTGCAAAACTGGGCCTATATGGAAATGCATGGTTTATTTTATGATAACAAAATGTAATCTCAGTTTTAAGTTCTCTAGAATCTATCCCAACTCACCTTTCATTATGCCACTGTGAGTTCAGTAAATAAAAATTTCATCAACAAGCAGCTAAGAGGCTGCCCAGCTATTAGCAGGTTTGAAAGAATGACATGGGATGGTCAATTGGAAATCTGAGGGAAAAGAACTTGAAAAACCATTTGCCTTCCTTATTTTCTCAATAACCTATTTCACTCACTCAGCTCCCCAGAGGCATGAAGAACTTATTACCTAAGTAAGACAAGGCCAGGACTCAAACCCAAATCTACCAGCTTCGAGGACCTCAGAACATTCCATTTTTTCACACTGTTTTCCCAGTAGTGGTCTGTGCTTCCTCAGCATAAGAACTCCCTCCAGTGAGGTACAAAGTCATCTGTAACTTTATGATCTTATAGAGCTGCCTGAGGCTCAGGGACATTGTGTCCTGCCTATGGCAGTATAGAAACATTTAAGCTCTGTCAAGTTAAGCATCAGAGGCAGCATTTGTATCTGGCTCTAAGTCAAGGACTTTATTAGTATGCTCTCAGGTATGTTATGCTACCCCCCTCTCTCTTCCCATTAGGAACATATACAATTTCTGCCCATAAAAGAGTCATTTCATTGCCCAGGCAAGATTTCTTTTAAGTACCTCTCCACAGGTTTGTCCAATCTAGGCAGCTAATATCCTTCACTGAGGCCCATTAATTCCTCTGTATCCCATAGCATTCTATATTCTGAGACTTTCCCATCTCTTTCCTTTTTCCTCTTCTTGTCACCTCCCTATTATCCTTTAGTTTCTATTAGGAAAGTAGTTAATTTAATTAATTTTCACCAAGTTGTTCATGGCCAAACCTTGTGCTGAGCACATAGTAGCACTTAATAAATGCCTAATAAATTAATAGAATCTCTTCCCCATCTTTGGAAAACATGTGCTTTTAATAAGAGACAATAAATAAATTAAGAAGTGAATAGTGATCATTTCAGGCTGCTCAAAACTTTTGGGAAACTATTTTAGTACAAAAGTCAATGACTATTAAGCACTTACTGTATGCTAGACCCTATTCTAAGTGCTAGAGAAATAGATACGAGCAAAAAGTAAAATAATCTCTGTCCTGAAGGAGCCAATATTCTAAGGTGGAAAGGCAACATAGAAGAAGTTGAAAGTCAAGAGAGGACATTATAGAGAAATCCAGGAGAAAAGACAAGAGTTTAGCCTTGAAAGGAATGAAGGTTGAGCAGCTTTCCCAACATGGACATTCAGAAAGAATGAGCCAATCAGCAGGAAAGTCCGGATGTATGTCTTAGGACCCACCCATTATATCATGAGGATTGTCTCTTGCTTTGCCTGTTCCTAGATTGAGTGTTGGATGTTATGAAATTATGTTATCAGCTGCCTAGTCTCAGCTTTGTGAATAGTGAAAACATTAAATCTAAGTTTAGGGCCCAAATCTCTCTGGATTTGGGGAGGAAGGGAGGAAGTCCTGATGTTTTCACAGACGCACTTTCCTATTAGCTGAGTTGAGGTCTTCCATATCTTTCAAAATGTTATCTTTTAGTGGTACCCCAATCTTGAGCTCACCTGTCAATCCCTGGCAGTGATGGCAACTCTAAAGATAAACTTTCAAGTTGTCTTGGAGAGAAGCATTTGCCTTCTAGAGTTGGAGAGTAAAATGTTATGTCTGGTGTTTGACAACATTTTTATAATTTAATTATCTTTTAGAGGAAAAGAGGCTGTATATTTTATCATATTTCCTAGCAAGGTTAACAGTTTCAGGGAGACCTTATAGGTTTCAGAAGAAAAATGCCCAAAAGATGGCTTCCACTATGTAGTGTCAGATAAACAGAAATTTAGCCCACACCATTAAAGAGAATTTTACAAGCATTTTACTATGGTGTAGTGACTTCCTCAATAGAATAGAAGCTTCTTGAAGATCAGGGACTATTTTCCTTTTTGTCTTTATATCTCTAAAATTAGCATGGGACCTTGTGAATAGTAAGTACTTAATAAATGCTTGTTGAATTAAATGGAATATGAAACAGAAAATCCCCAGAGGGGGACAGGAAGTTATTGCAAGACATTAAAAAATCCATATGTACCCTGAGCATTTTCATTTTGATTTTTCTTTACAGCCAAAAGTATATGTAATGATTGGGTATAATAAGTGGGGGAGTGAGAAAATGTTGAAATGCATTTATATAGAGTCTATTATATGCCAGGTAGTGTTTGCTATGCACTTTTTATGAATCTCTTTTAATCCTCACAATAACTTTTCAAGATAGAAAACAATTGTTAATTCTGATTAATAATAATTCTGATTCAATGGGGGAAACTGAGGCAAAAAGTTTAAATGATTTGCAAGGATCACACAAATAGTAAAAGTCTGAAGCTTGATTTTCACTTAGAATTTCAAAGCCAGTGCTTTATAAAATGAAGAACGGATAGATATTTTGCATACATATGAAGATGCTGTAGTGATTAACGAAGTCCAAGTTCACTTAAAAGCACTCACAAATGCATAGTAACTTTTTATTCACATATTTTTCTTCTTTATATTTTATCTTTATTGATGTTTTATGATTTATTAATTTCTGAATATGTCCCTTTCCCCTCTCCCTCTCGAGTGAATCTTTTTTTAAACAAAGCTTAATAGAGAAAGATGGATGGGAAAACACTTCAGCAAATGACATATTTATCTTGCCTTGCAGAAATATACAATATTCGCTGCTGCTTAACATTCTTGCCACCTTTGCAATAAAAAGAGAGAAGTACATTTAAAAAACTCTTTTCCAGGGCCAAGTTTCCTGGTTATTATAATAACATAATATACTGTTTCATTTCATTCTTCTTTCTATTATAGTATTACAATTATTATAGATATTATTTTCCTGGTTCTTGACATCAAACCAGTTCATGTAAACCTCATCCTTCTCTAAATACTTCATGTTCAATGTTTGATAAGAATGCAAGTACCATGGAAATCGAAATGGGAAATGGGGTTGTCAAACAGCAGAGTATTAGAAAGAGTAAGGAGGTCTGGAGGGGGCTTTGGCTTTGATACTCTTGTATGATCATAGGCAAGTTAACATCCTCTCGGAGTCCTACTTCTCATTTGTAAAATGAGCTTTATTCACCCTAGCTTACCAAACAGAGCTACTGTAAGTAAAACATTGGGATATAATAGAGCCTGGGTGTCTCAGTGATTCGTGTGTTGGGCCTGGAGGCAGGGAGACCTCAGTTTAAATGTGTTTTCAGACACATACTAGCTGTGTGACCCTAGGCAAATCATTTAACCTTGTTTATTTCAGTTTCCTTATCCATAAAATGAGCTGGAGAAGGAAATGGTACATCACTCCAGTATCTTTGCCAAGAAAGCCCCAAATGGGGTCACAAAGAGCTAGGCAAGATATAAATATGGGTTATTATCTCTAGATCTTATCTCCATTTAAAATCATCTCTGTGCTTCTTGGCAACTCAGTCATATATGTTAAAGCAAGGAATTGTGTAATAAGGTTTTTCTTCCCTCTCTGCTCTGAAATGGAACTCTATTCTATTGACAGAACTGTGAACCCCAAACATAGGGCCAGTTCATAAGTCGCATAAGAAATATGGTATAATTCTTAAAATGATGCTTTTACCTAATTAATATTATTCCAATTAAATTAATAAAATTATTTTATTGAATTAGAAAAAATTATCGAGTTCATTTGAAGAAACAAAAGATTGGGAACTAGTAGATTCAGCAGTATCAGTCCTAAAACTATATTATAAGGTGAGAGCATTGTTGAAGTGTAAAAAGGATAATTTCAATTATTTTAATTAAATTCTTCTTACATAAATAAGACCTATGGAACTAAAACAGAAAAAAATTGCCAGACAATTGTGGGGAAACTTTTATAAGACAATCTTTCAGATAGGATGTGATTGGTTTGGAATATTAATATAGTATAGGAAATAATGAGCTAATAGATTTAGAAAAATATAGAAAGACCTGAACCAACCTCTGAAAAAAGATACTATCCACCTTCAAAGAAACAGATTATAGGAGGAAATAAGCCTAGAATGGCTTTATATATATATATGTATATTTGTACTTATATAGATATCTATAAACATACATACATGTGTAGGCTTATAGATATCTGTAAACATACATACATGTGTAGGCTTATAGATATCTATAAACATACATACATGTGTAGGCTTATAGATATCTATATAAATACAAATATTTATATTTATTTATCTGTGCTTAAGTGTAGCTTCTTGGAGGAGGGACAAAGTAAAAAGTGCACAGTGGAGGACAAAAGAAAATCAACAAGGAAGCAAAAAAAAAGCTAGGCAGCTTTGAAAATAATTTGGAGTATTTATTATGTAGATTTTCTTGAAATGGATATTTATGGTTTTATATTGAATTCTCTCTATGGTCTGCTGTGTACATGATAATGTTTTTTCTTTCTTTTTCTCATTTTGTATTTAAGTTTAAAATTTAAAAATTGACAAAAAAAATCTTTTTATCCACTCAATAACTTGCATTATTTTAAAAAGCATGACAATCTAAAACATAATGATATTTTTCAACTTTTAAGAGAAAAGACCTTTAAAAAACACACTTTTTTGATTTTCCCATAGGTTTTCAGGTCTTGGGTCTGTTTTGATATTCATTGGTCAATTTTTCTTAGAAATAACAATTTTCCTTAACCTCCTGCCAGTTATCATGAAAATGATTTCATTAAGGAGAGAAGTAATAGGGAAATCAGTGAAAAAAGTATGACTCAGGAACAGCAACATTGTGCAATGTTCGACTTTGAATGACTTAGCTCTTCTCAGCAATATACTGGTCTAAGACAATTCCAAAGACCTCATATTAGAAAATGCTATTCACATTCAGAGAAAGAAGTGATGGAGAAAAAACTGAATGTAGATGGAAGCATATTATTTTTCACTTTCTGTAATTTTTTTTAATTTTGTTTTTCCTTTTTGTCTGTTTTTACAAAATGACTAATATGGAAATATATTTTACATAACTGCCTACACACACTTATATAAAACAAATATCAAATTGCTTACTGTATTAGGAGAGGTAGAAAATTTGGGACTTAATTTTTTCAAACATGTTAAAAATGGCTATATATAATTAGAAAAAACAAAATGCTATTTTAAAAGAGGGGGAAAAGATTTACGCTGAAGTCGTAAAACCTCAAAACACTAATAAAATGATATAGCTGCTCATTCTCTCAAAACACACTGAATATTGAAAGACCATTTCTACCCTTTAAACTTGTAACCACATTTGGAAGGGAGAGAATCCAGTAGATCAAAGAACTGGAATAATCAAAAAAGTCCAGAATTAATAATCAGGGGACCAGGGTTCAAATTCTGATTCTATCACTGACTACTCCAATCTGAATAAATAATTTTTGAATTGCAGTTTTCTCATTTCTTTAAGCAATCAATAAGTCAACAAACATTAGCGCTTGTTTTATGCTAAGTGCTGAGGAGAGGGAAAGGGAGGAAAAGAGGAGAAAAATAAAGGTTCCGTTTCCTAGGAAACTTACATTCAAATGAAATAATTAGACTAAGCAACCTCGAAAGTACCTTACAGCTCTACGTCTATGTGATCTTTCAATGCTGAGTAAAAGGTATCCAGAACTTTTTGATACATGGCTAAAAGTTGCAAAGCTAACTGTTGCCAGCAGATGGCGTAAGATTATTGTATATAAAGGTGATTGAAAGTGTTGGGAGCCCACAGGGACTATGGGTTATATTTAGCAATTTCCAGGAAACACAACAGATTTCTTGCAAGCGCTTCTATAACAAGTAGCTCATTTACAATAGCTGTTTTTCATATATCTTCCCTTTGTCTTATTCCTTCACAGAGTTGATATCTGAGCCTTTGAAAGCTATTGTTTACAAATTTGTAACTTATGCAAAACCCAGGGAAACTCCCAGAAAATTAAGATCTGAACCACCCTTTTCTCAACATTTCAACAATTAGATAGATTTTGTAGATCAAAAAAAAAAAAAAAAAAAAAAAAGGAAGAAAGAAAGGAAATTTCAAAGGAAACAAGCCAATAACAACACATCACTTAGAGCAGACTTTGGTGTTCCAAAAGTATCCCAAAAGATTAGCCTTATTCCTAGGGGTTTTCCTTTGGGAACAGGAACTGAGGAAGTCCAAATGGGGGGAAGGTAGTGAGGGGGCACCTCACTTATTTGAGTCACTTAAAAACATCAAAGGAAGGAAACTACAAAGTCAGAAGGTCACCTGGATTCATACTGTTTTGAATCAACATATAACCTTAGACAAGTCACTTCAGTCAGTCAGTCAATAACCATTTATTAAATGCCTGTTTTATGCCAGACACTGTACAAAAAAGAGGCAAAAGACAATTCTTGCCATAGAGGACTTCACAACCTAATAGATGAGACAAAAAACAAACAAGTATAATATAAATATATATATATATACATACATATGTATAGGCATATTATATATACATATATATATACCACAGTATATGTGTACATGTACTTGAGTATGCATATATGTATATACGTATGTGTGTGTGTGTTTGTGGTGTGTATGTGTACACAGGATAAATAGGAAATAAGAGTTCTGGGAAGGTACTAGAATTAAGAGGGTTTGGGAAAGGCTGTAAGATACAGAACTTCTTAAACTTTTCTTACTCAAATCTCTTTTCAGTACAGAAAATTTTCAGAACCCCAGATATATACCTGGGTATATAAAATAAGTATACAAATCAAACATTTACTAATAAAAAATCATAATTTTAGGACCCCCGCATTCAGTTACAAGACCCCATGTGGGCCTGTGAATCCTAGTTTAAGAAACTGAGTTGTAGAAGATAGGATTTTAGTTGGGACTTAAATGAAGCCAGGGAAACCAATATGTAAAGATGAAAGGGGGAAAGCATTTTAAGCATGGAAGACAGCCAGAGAAAATGCCTGTAGGTGAGAAATAGAGGGTCTTGTTCATTTAATAGTAATGAGGCCTTCATTCAATGGAAGGGTATATGTCAGGAAGTCAAGTATAAGAAGATGGGGAAGACAGAAGGGGACTAGGTTATGAAGGACTTTACCAAACAAGAGATTTTATATTTGATTTGTAGGCAAGAGGGAATCACAATAGTTTATTGAGTAGGGAGTTGAAGGGTGGATTAAAATAGGAAAAGACCTAAAGTAAGCAGACTAGGTTATTTCAGTAGTTTAGGAGTGAAATTATGAAAGTCTGCATCATGACAAAGGAGATAGAAGATCATATTAGAAAGAGGTAGGAAAGATGAAATTGACAGGCAATTGAGGGGGGAGGGGGAGAGATAATGAAGAATTAAGGATGGCATCTTTATTGTGAGCTAGACTGAGATGTGGTATTGTTTCCTACAGTAGCAGAGTGGATAGAAAACCCCATCTTGGGCCTGTTTCCGTATCTCTTTAGAAATGGAAATTATGATATTTATTATGTCAATACATTTTCTAGCAGATAAGCAAATAAAGTGCTTGTTGTTTCTGCCTAGAAAGTCCCTAAGAAAAGAAGGCAGAAAAAATCCAAATTGAGTCACTTCCAAGCATTTATTAAGCATTTTCTATGTGCCAGGCACTGTACTAAACTCTGGAAATAGATAAAATGAAAGAAAATACCCAGCCCCTGCCTTCTAATGGATAGGAGGGAGAGAGTTATTGGGAACCATAAATTCAGACTGAATAACCTTTATCCTAAGGAGTCATTCACACAGGCGATAGAAAACAGTTTAAAGAGCATTAGATGGAGACTGGGGAAGCCTGCTACTAACTAGCTGGGTGTATTGAGGTAATTTATTTTACCTCTCTGGACTTCAGTCTTTTCATATTTAAAAAATTAGTTTGGGGGCAGGTAGGTGGTGCAGTGGGTAGAGCACAAGCCTTGAAGTTAGGAAGAGACCCCAATTGCCTCAGAAAAAAAATTAATTTTCTCTAGGCCATCATAAAGTTGATGTACCATTTTTGCCCAGCACTCATGCATATATAAAGCATAGGCATCATGGCTAATTTACTGTGCAGATATCAGACATAATTATTATAGTTAACAAATAACATAATTATTAAGACCTATGGCAATCCTTGGCTGAAAGAGTTTTGAAAACTGAAAGTTTTGATATGATTATGCCCACATTGCTCCCATACCCATTCTTTGGATGATAAATTTAGTTGGCTCCAGAGATATTCTTCCTAGCGTTCCCCTTAGTGAAGTGCTGTTTGAAAACAATAGTTGAACATTTCTTAAACTGAACCCAAACAAACAAAACATACGAACTTTCAGCTCTGATGACCGTTCATTTTCAAACCTTTCTGTTCTGATGAATACAGATAGTATGTAGATGAAGCTACAGAATCCTGTCGCTTAAAGGGAATTCTGGCCTCAGAAGGCAACCCACTGGGGCAAGTATTGAGTGAGGTTGTCTACGGAATTTGGAATTCTATTGGCCTGGTCTAACTTAATGATAAGGAGTCACCTAGTTTTCTCAATGCCTCAATTACACCTGCTACCTCTAACTTCTGTCAAATAAACTTAATAAAGAATAAACTTGCAAAAAAGGTTTCCTATACCTGAGCAGCACAGGTGTCTCTGTGATGGACAGCCTCATTACAGTCTGTAAATAAATCTTGGACTATAAACGTACTCCCCAAGTTAGCTTTCCTTCTTTAGAAGGCCAGAGAGAATGAAAGCAAGAAGAGTTCTGTCTCCCAAAGAGCACTGGAAATGTACATTACATAAGCTATTTATTTCAAGTGTTGTGGATTTCGCCCCCACTGTGTTATTCTAGACTAAGATCATAAATCACATTAACTTCACATCTGAACTTTCCATACACTCAGAGTGAGAATGAAAAATCTTGATTTTGGAAAAGCTTTCCAGTCCCTCAAGAACATCCGCCTGTGCGTGGGTAGGGAGCTCGTTGGTCCGGGGTAGAGGGGGGTAGGTGTGGGTTGGAATTGGGTAGGAGGGGGAAACCTTCATTTCAAAGCTTCTTGAAACAGTCCATTGCAATCCGAATGTTCAGATTTGTCAGCAACCCAAAGGGGAGCTTTTAAAAACGGGATATTTTAGAGGATTTCAAAGACGGCTCTCCCTTTCTAGAAATGTAAGCCATTTCTGTGGTGGACATATATTTGTTTATATTGTATACACTTACTTCCATTTGCTGATTTTTAGCTAGTTTGTGTATTGCTTCAAATATTTAAGCCAACCAACCTCCATTTTAGCTATTTAATTTTGTTAAACTTAGTGCTACATACCAGCTAACCAAATACCTTGCTTGAATTACACTGATGCAATGGAGACGAATTTATCGTAGAAATCAGAATATTAGGTTTCTCTGTCATCTTGCTCATTTGAGGTGGAGAGAAAAAGACATAGATTGCTCTGCTGTTGTGAACATATTTTCTCTATTTGTTGGAAAACTAATTAGTTTTAATATTCAAAATTCCCGGTCATCTAGCCCTTTAGAGGAGAAAGCATTTTCAGCCTTGGAATTATGTAAAGATTATAAAACCGGGGCCTTTAGTAAGAGATTACAAATTCAATTTTAAAAGATCTACTAGATTTTTAAAAATAGAAAAGAAAAGGGTCTATTCTGAAACCTCCTAAGCAAATCAGAAAGAAATCTTTAAATGATTTAGGAGAAAACATTTGCTTTAAAAATACATTTTTCTTTCGGTTATGAAATCTTAGAGGGGCTCTGTGTCTCTAAATATAAATTGATCAACTAGGATCTAGATTCGAAACAACAATTGCATCATTGCATAAATAAGTTACTCAAAGTAAGTCTTTGTTTCGAGTTAGCTAATAACGAAGGAAAGAGAAAGTTGTTTCTTTTTTTTAAAGTTGCAATTACTAGTCTTACATTAGATCCACCTCCTATTTAAAAAAATAAAACTTAAAAAGTCATTATGACGAAAAACTTCTTCCCAGAATGATTTAACGATCAATTATTTTTGAACAAGTAATTGATTTGATGATCAGTCATATTTAAAAGAAACGGATGACTTTCTTTCTCTCTCTCTGAAATAGATTTTTACCGTAATAAACTAAAGGATAGATTCTCCACTTATTTACTATTTTGCCTTTTTAGTGTCGGAGCGGTAAATTCAACTCTTGAATTTGGGGGAAGGAGTTCAACAGCTCATCTTTAATTTCGAACTGGGGAGGTGAACAAATTCTGCGGTGGAAAGCAGCTTTAGGTTCTGCTCTACACACTGTGGGGTTTGCAATCTCGAAACTTCGGGAAGTAGCTCTCATTTTGCGCTCTCCGGCAGCGAAGCGGGACAGCCTCCCCACATCCATACCCCGAGTGCTCCACGCTAGCCTCAGAAGAGAATCGATCTCCTGGATTCCACTTTCCCTACCTGTTGTTTCCGCGCGTTACAAGCTCCGACAGATTGCCCCGAGGAAACTAAGGAAAAGCGCTGTTCTCCCTTTCAAATTTGGTTCCAAACTAACCCGAATAATGCGCCTCTCACTGGGGAACCTTGTTCTCGCCGCCCAGGGCGCTGTTTTCACTGTCTGCCAACGCCTCAGCTGATTGTAAAAGTTCAGCGCGAAGGCCCTCTTTTTAGGGTTGCTAGAAAGAGAGGCAGTTTAGTAGAGAATTTGTGGACCATGGGTCCTGAGAGCTCGTGATGGGGCCCCGGATTCAGTAAAGGACTCTCCGAAAGCCAAGAAGGCTGGGATTGACTCGGAAGGGGAAATGGGTTCCGAGGACAGGTGGTTCCTTCTGGGAGAACTTGGTGCCTGGGAAGTAGTCTGCCCGAGCACGATTCTCCGAGGTGGCAAAACACGCAGACTGTCTGGACTTCCAGGTGTCCGCCCCCAAATCGGCTGAATGAGTGTAAATAAGAACGTAACTTCACTCAAGCGTTGCTCACCGAGACGGAATTACTCAAACCTGGGCTAGTCCTTTCACCTCGGAGGGAAGGGGAAGAGGTTGGGGCGCGGAGGGGGGGGGAAGGGTGATGGGGCATGTGATGTCACGCTTTCCACAGGTTCTTACCACGTTGAGGGTTTCCTGAATTTGAGGTGCCCGTGGAAAGGAAGATCGGGCAGTAGGGATGGAGAAAAGTCATAGGACCTAGTTTTCCACTGGCCGTGTGCCCTGCAACCCTTGGAGAATTTGGGGCCGGGAGGCGAGGGGGGGGGGGCAGTGATTTGAGCGAAGATCTTTCAGGTCAAGGCCAATTGTAAACAGCTGTCGATTTCGTAGAAGGGAGAATTGGGATCGGGCCTCTGGAAGATTCCTCTCCTTTTTCCCCTCCTAAAGTCACTTGCCCTGTCTGTACCCCTCGATCAGATCTTGGGCAAGATAAGCCCCGAGATCACCTTCAGTGAGGATGGGGGACAGGTCAGTTTTTCGAGCCCTAGAGACTATCGAAGAATCCAGGTGTCTCTCCATTGACGATTATCTGAATACTTCAGCTGAAAGTTGAATTCTCCAAGCGCGTAGTTAGCCCTTGAGCAATTTAGAAGATCACCTCCGTCCACTCTCCTGACGGTTTTACCAGGAATAGCGTAAAATATATCTCTTTGGGCGTGAGGATAGGATTGAGGAAGGGGTGCGCAGAGATTTCAAGGAGAGGGTGCCTGTAGAAGCCGGAGCAAACGAATTACGGTTTAGATGAATCATTCCAGAGTTATTGATTCAAAACTCTTGTCTAAGAAAACCCTTTGGGCCCAGGCCTGGGTACTCAATGCTGTGTCATTGCTGAGACACTCGAGAAAAAAGAATCCAAATAGTTTTGGGTAGTAAGAGTCGCGTACTGTCCCTCTACACCACCCGATTTCCGACTCTTCGATCGGGTTCTGACACTGGGCGTGAGGTCCTTGAGATTGGTGGACAAGGTTCTGATACGAGATAAGGGATATAACTGGATTACGAAACCCTCACTAAGATCTCCCACCTGCTGTTCCTCACTCGGCTCGAATCCTGGACTCTGGGGGAAACCCATCTCGCCAGCAACAGTGTGCCTGGGCAGCTTGCTTCTATTGCGCTCTCTCTCTCTCTCTCTCTCTCTCTCTCTCTCTCTCTCTCTCTCTCTCTCTCTCTCTCTCTGTATGGGGACAGGGTGTTGTAGATTTAAGTTCTTTTTAACTCCCTAGGTTTCATAAACTATGGGTTATTCCTCAAAGACCACGAGTGTCACTTTCTGTTCTTTGAGGTCATTCCTGCTTGAGATCCGGGCCGCCAAGATTTCCTCCAGATTTCTAAAACCTGTAGCCACTGGGCTCTCCTTCTCCTCGCCATCATGAATGAATTAGCCTTCAGGCCACCTAGAAATTGGAGCTTTGGATTTTCGAAGCACACGGTTCTCTGTTGTTGGGCATTGTGTCTACACGAGTATAAGAAGATAGAAGCGGTTTATTCAATTAAAATAAACTGGCAGGCAGAAAATCTTGTCACCGCCCGAGTTTTCTGAGACAGTGACCTGGGAGGAAATTTGAGCTTTGATTATTGGGGCAGTCGTTTGCCTTCTGAATTTCTTTGAACTAGTGGAGATAGCCTTATAAAGCAGTCCTAACCCCTCGAACTTCGAAGCCTTCTGCGGGGCGTTGGAAGAGGGTAGGGGACATAAGGAAGGAGCTGAGGAGGGGGGTCTTGTTTGCCCTAACACTGACTAAACACAGAACTAAGTCCGCCCTACGTTGCTGTAAAAAGTTTGGTTTGTACTTTTATTCTGCTCCCCATGCCGGGTTTGGAAGGATTGGGAATGAGAGAGGGAATCTTGGGGACTGAGCGCAGAGAGGAGAGGGTGAGGAAATCTCCAGGAGGGCCTGCCTAACCCCTGAGAAGAAAGTCCAAGAAACACTGGATGGGCTCAACTTGAATGGGAGGCTCGGTTTCAGGCGAGTGTCCAGGAACCGGTTGCAGGATCAGGCTGAATTGTAATGATTCGGGACTCCTGCTACAGGGTTGGTGATAACCTTGTCCTGAGCTCTCGGCAAGAAAAGAAAACTGGCAATCTGGCCAATGAGAGA
This sequence comes from Antechinus flavipes, assembly GCF_016432865.1. NCBI lineage: Eukaryota > Metazoa > Chordata > Mammalia > Dasyuromorphia > Dasyuridae > Antechinus > Antechinus flavipes. Next base: position 61,372,598 of record NC_067398.1, read on the forward strand.
AAGAAAGGAAAGGACTATTATTCGAGTTAATAGTGCCGTGGGCTTGAGGAAATAATTAAAAGCATTGACTAAAGACTTTCCATGTTCCTGGCACTATCCTAGACAATGGTATTACATGGAAGTGGGGGGGGGGGAGGGAAGGAAGAGGAAAGCCCCTTCCTTCAAGATGCTTACACTCAATGGGGCGTGGAGAGGGGAGAAGACAACAGCGTATACTTTATAAAGAGATCCACAAAATACACGAAATAAATATGGGATCATTTTAGGAGGGTGAGATTACAGTGATCCTCAAACTTTTATTCTTGGTATCTTTACACTATTAAAAATTATTGAAAGATCTGTGTTATTTTTATAGATAGTTACCATATTAAAAATAAAAACTGAATTTGAATTTGTAGATCCTCTGAAAGGGTTTCAAAAAATCCCAGAAACTATTGGGATAGGAGAGCACCAGCAGATGGGGTAGTTTCTCTGATCAGTTTTACCTCGGACTGGGAATGGAGAGGACCGGGATTTGGAAGCTTGGTTGAAGGCATCGAGAATTTCATTCCCAAGACCAAGAGTGTACCTCTCGATTTACATTCATCCTGAAAAATCTGCGGTTCATTTGATTTTGTGAATATTCTTTGCGAGGAACTATTTGGAGTTAGACCAAAGTTGTAGAGGGGAAATTCGGAGGGACCTAAATGCCGATTTTCCTGGCTGTTTTATTCAAGGCACGAAGTCCTGGAGAGCCTTCAAGTACTAAATTCATTCTTTCTTTTATAGATGAGGAAACTGAGACCCAAAGAACGGAAGAGTATTGATCAAATTAGTAGTAGAGCAGTATTTGAACCCAGGTCTCTTGACTTTTAAATCCAGGGATCTTTCCCTAAATTTGTAAACGAAATAGCTGAACACCTTAATAATGTTATGGAAGCTATCTATATTTTCTCAACTCATTTCAATTTCCCCTCTCCAATTATGAGAATGAGGATCACACACTACATTCCAGGCATGGGGCTGCTTTTTTTTGGGGGGGGGGTATACGGTAATTAATTTCTTGTTTCTCACCTCCTAGTTCTTAGCACTTAACCTTTTCCCATCCTTCCATCTCACCCCAAAGATTGTACACTCTGGGAAGGAAAGAGCCATACTAACAGCTGTTTCCTTACTGAGAATAGGCTTACTTGTGCTTCTGGACTGGCCATTGTTGCTACTTCATCTTCAAATACTATATAAGCTATAGTTGAGGCTGATCGAAAGCAAAACCTTGAATTCACGTCCTCGACTTTCATGAATCTTACCAACTTGCTGCAGAATTGCTTCCTTGTAGGTCAGAAATAATCCCCCATGGGCCTATTTACAACGTCTCAATCACCTGTTTGTCAGATGAGAGAAAAGGACTTTGGGATGATCTCAGTAATTAGTGGAGTCAAACGTTGGTACTCACTTAAATAATTTGGATATTTGCCCAACTGTCGGTTTTATGCTAGGCACAGAGGCTGTGCCTGGAGGATCACTGAACAATACTAATCACATAACAAGATTAAGCAAAGAAAACTGCTGATTGAATGGGTTATTAAACAGGAGGACCTCTATTTGGGATCATTAGGTTGCATTCTTGGACAGTTAGAGTGCCAGCAATCCTGGAAGCAGATCTAAGAAAGAATTTGAGAAAGATGTAAGCCTGAATTAGTGATATTGTTGGGGTGCTTCAGTTCCTTTTGCTCTCCCCACTCCTCCAGATAGTTTTGCTATTCTTCCAGTCCTCTTCCTCCAGCCCTTACAACTATCTTGCACCAGAGGATTTATCCTATAACAGAGATTTCTGCTCTTTTCTAATCTGAAGGATAGAATTGAAGATTTCTGGTTTCTGGGAATATCTCCCAGATATTGAATAGGGTTAGTTCCAGATTGCTCATTTTGATGACCTGAACTCTTCTTCTGTTCCAAGACCTTTCTCTGAGACTTTGAGATTTGAACCACCCAAGATAAAAGTTCTGCCCCACTCCTACCCCCAAATTGGCCCATATCTATATAACTCCAGAAAGACTCTGATTCCTGGGTTATTAAGCCCCAGAGGACATTGACAGGAGAACTAATCTGATCTGGTTTTTATTTGTGGAAGAGGAAGACATACATAGCAGAATGACTGATCTTTTCTTCCTTGAAGGCACCTGTGAGGGTTATGTTGGCATTTTCTTCTTTAGTCAGGAGATAGTGGCCTCCTTTCTCTCCAGCAGCTCAATATGAATGGTACCTGGCACCTACTCCCCAACCCTATTTCAGATAAAAGTACATCTCTGACACACTTCAAGGTTTCTGCTTAGTTCAGGTGCCTATAGAGTCACCAGCAGAACCTCAGCTTAACTCCCTTTCCCACTTTCCTCAAGACTTGACTGAAAGGTGGGGAATGACTCTGGAAGAGACAGATAGACAGACAGATAAAAACATAGACACAGACACAAACACAGACAGATCAAGACACACACACAGAGGCTCTGACTTCCCAGCTGATTGGAGGTACCCAATTTACTTTCCTAAGTCCTCCTTGGTGTCCCTCTTTCCCACATGTTCTCCCTTTCCCTTCCTTTACCCTGATTTTCTTTCCAGCACTCCTAAAGATCCATCCTAGTTAAGTCCGATCTCCAGATGAATGAAGTCCATTGTCTCTGACCTGGGCTGGGCTAGGGGACTCAGCTTGTTCCCCAGATCTTCTGCCCTTATCTCCCACTTTAGTCTTCTGTTTCATTACCTTGCCCTCCAAGTAGGCTTTGAGCTAAAGTGCAGCGTCTTGTGGTTAGCAACTTGGACTTTAGTTTCTAACTGGAGAAACAGAGAACTTCCATTGAGAATTGAAGTCGAACTTGCTCTGATAGGTCAGACGCAGCATTACCTTTTTCTGTTCTGCTCCCCACATCGACCCCAATCTGTAAGGTAATAACTAAGCAGCCTTTCTCTTTGGTGGCTCTAGTGGCCAGAGATCAGGGCCTGCTACTTCATGGCCTCTGTAATTTCTTTCTTACTCCTAGGGCTTGAACAAGGGCCTTAGGGAATGCTGGAGAAATTTAGGAACCCATCTCTGGCTTGGAGAGCTTAGGAGAATAGTGATGATAGTTACCCTATGGGGCAGGGCTACTGCTAACTGAGCAAGGAGCTAGAGCGAAGGCTAGAATCCGGCCTGGATAAACTTCCAAGTCCTGGGGGATGGGGGGGGGGGCGGTTCAGATCCATGTGACCCCTATTCGCAGACGCTCAGAACTCCTTTTCGGAAGTCCCTTCGGAAGAGTTGTTTTTCAGTTTAAAGCACCCGATTAAAACAGGAAAAATGAATAAAGGCTTTGCAAAGGGGGTTCAAGAGCCAGATTTGGGGTTTTAAAGGGAAGAGGATGATGGTCAACTACAAATTTCATTAACCGTCCTACCCAGGGACGGGAACACAAAAGGGTCCGAGGATTCAGGGAGATAAGTAGACTTTGGGGCAGACCGGAATCTTGAGAACGAAAACCTGAGAATGTCCCTGTGCATCTGCGATGGGTTTTCTGGCTTTGAGACGAGGCAGAAAGAGGACCTCTTTCCTAGCCCCGCTGCTCCTCCCAACGAGGCCTCTCCTTCCTTGGGACTAGCGGTTAGTCTGGGCTGGGCAGCCGAGGAGGGGTGGGCGGGGGAGAAAGGACTGCCCTCTCTCTCTCCCGACATCTTTTCCCTCCCCATTCCTTTCTTCCTCCTCCCCTTCTACCCTCAACCCCTCCCCCTCCCTGCCCAGCCCCCTTTCCTAGTCTCGGCCCCTGTTCCCCAAGTCTCGGCCTAAGGTGAAGGATATAATAGGCTCGGTTCTGTCCCCTCCCGGGAGGGGCGGAGAAAGCCCATCTCGGCGATGACGCGCGGGGGCGCGGGCCGCATGAGGCGCTGAGGCTGCCGGGCCCCGGCTCATTTCTCCCCACCAGAGCCCCCCTGGTCGTGCGCCTTTCCCTGGGGGCAGGATAGGAGGCCGGAGAACCCTAAGCTGGGGCGCCTGCCCATAGAGGGGCGGGGACGGCAGCCAGTAGAGCAGTGAGAGAGCAGTCAGGGGAGCGGGCCCAAGCAGTTGGGAGAATGAGCGGGCGCCAGCCCTGGCCCCGGAGCAGCCCCCCAGGAATCTCAGTCATCGCTGCCATCTAGGGGCCGAAGGGGCCCCACTAGGCGGGAAGAGAAAGCGGAGGAGGCCGGTGGACTTCTAGGAGCCTGGCCGGAGAGCAGGATGCAGCGCCCCATGGAGCTGGGCGCCGCGCACTACTTCCCGGCCGAAGCATTCCCAGACCACCGCTCCCATCGCTACCGGAGCTTCATGATCGAAGAGATCCTCACCGATCCCCCCGACGCCAAGAGTGCTGCGCCCGCTGCAGCTGGTGAGCTACTCAAGTTCGGCGTGCAAGCATTGCTGTCTGCGCGGCCCTTCCACAGCCACCTGGGTATGTGCGGCCAAGCGGCGGGCGAGGCGGGCAGGGAAGGGCGGGGGCCAGCGGCGGTGAAGGGTCCCAGTTCTGCTGGGCCCAGGGCAATGGCGCAGAAGTGGTAGCCACGGAGCTGCTTTGCTCTGCTGCAATCAACCAGTCTTCCGGTCCATCCGTTAGCGAAGGAGCCAGTCTGTCAACTTGATTGGGGTGCAGAGAGACCCATCTTAGGTACAAAGGAATAAACAAAATAGAGAGCTGTGCACTTGGGGATTTGGCAATCTAATAAGGACTTGGTCCTGTCGGAGAATTTTGCTAGTTAGAAGGGAGAGGAACGGGCCCTTTCCGAACCTCTCTTCCAGTTTCTTTGGTCCAGCAGCATTGGGCCCAAGCCTGATTCCGAGGAGGCAGAAATCGGGCGATTTCTGTTTAGTATGCATCTTGTCGAATATTAAGAGTGCTTTGAAGTCTTCAACTGAATGACTTTGCATGAATCAAGGGCAGGGGGAGAAGGCCAGAGAGAACAATGGTAGTATCAACTATTTATATAACATCTCCTGGTCCTTCTTGAGATCCCATGAATTGTCTTGAGAGATATATGGGATCGAAGGAAGCACCACCAGGTTGCCCCATTTTGCCCTATTTCAGCACCCTTCAGTGGAGCTGGAGCAGTGAAAGGGTAGCTTCTCAGAGTCTTTCTCTGGCACTCAAGATCTCAGGCATTCAGATTCTGGGTCACTTTAGGCTGGACTTAGTGCCACCGATATTTGCCACGTCAAAGGGAACTAGGAGAGAAACTATCGGTCCCTGGGGGGAAAAGTAAATCGAGCTCGAGCCCCAGTTAGAGCAGTTGAGACTCCCTGATTTCGAAGGATCTGAAAATGGAGAAAGAAAATGATTGCGGTTCCTAATAAAAAGATGGTTAGAGTAAGATGCTAAGATGCTTTATCTTTAAGGCCTATTCTGCTAAATATATAAATTCTTTTTCCTGAAGACGTTTGTCTATGATAAAGAGGGTGAAGAGGATACTAGAACTGGACCAGGGTAGCTGGTCTGGATTAATAGCCATTGAATTTTTCTCGGGCCTGGACCAAGAAATCCTGAGCTCTTTGGGTAGTCTGAAACCTTAAGAATTTCCCAAGCCCTTTGCTTTTGTTTCCTGAAGGAGGCTAACAGGAATGAGTCTTCGAGGAATCTCAGCCACTCTAGGGAACCATCTTCTCTTACTCCCTTCTGCTCTATGGGAAAAAATTTCCCAGGTCTAGTTCATCCAGATCCCTGAGGTGGAAATCACTTTTCCTATCCCTGTTGGTTTTCCATCGTTTCTGGGATAGTCAAGGACGTGGAGGTTCCTAAGAAGTTTGCTTGCAAGCAACAGTATTGATGACAGTCTTGGATTTGGGATGCTTGCCTTATTTTCTAATGAAATGCTTGTAATCAAATGTCATTTGAAACAAGATTAGGTTAAACTTTAATAGTCCATTATTAATATCAAGTACTTATATATTATTAGAGAAGTTTGTGAAAATGACATTTTGTTTTTCTTTTTAGCTTTAATATTGTCCTTCTTTTTCCCTTCTTCATTCTTTTCCGCTCTTTCCTGTTTCCTTGTTTCTTCATCCTGCTTCTTTCTTTCCTGCTCATCCTATGGGAGCCATATTGGGACATCTGCAGTACAGGATTATTTCCTTTTTGTTTTTTAAAAAAGAGCCATTTGGGGAATTTTTGGTACTGAAAGTATATTTAAAGCTTTAAATATTGGTGGGATGAGGAACAGAGGAAATTATAGGAATATTCATTTAGAAAAGGAATATTAAACTAAAACAGTTTAAAGTGATTTTTCCCCCTAAGGGAAGAAAGCAAGAAAAACAGAAGTGAAAAATCCCTTCTTTCAAGAGGAAGATTTGTTACTCAAAGATTCCCTACTCGGGAAAACAAGAGCACTTTCCTGCATATCTCCTTTTTCTGTGTAGGATTGGACAGGCCGGAATCTCCTAAGTTAACTTCGAGGTTAGTACGGAAATACATGGAGAATAGTCACGAGTTGAATTCAACCAGCGGATTACTCGTTGCTAGTCATTTATTTTACTGAAAAACCATTTCAAATTTAAGAAAGCAGAAGCATTTTCGTGTTGAAGCGTCTGACCAGAGTAACAATTGTTACACACGCACACACATACGCACGTAGCAACAGCTTCATAAAGGACCCACATTTCCAGGCATTTATATAAACTAAATGTTTTAGCACTTATATACATTTAATATGCACAGACATTGGTATTCCGTGAGCATCCGTACACACTCCCGAACAGGTGTATATACATTTTTACATATTTATGCTCTTAACCCGTGTTTTCATACAAGTTTGAATTTTCTCTTTCCAAAGGTGGTTGGAAATAGTCTAGCTAAAAAGTTCGATCTTGGAAAGCAAGGCAAACTGTCCCTCTTCCTAACTCAGTCAGTGACTGTTGTTTTCGTCATGGCTTCTGGTTTTTCTTGGTTTTCGTTTCCCACGAATCAAAGGAGCTCAGAATCCTGGACTTCGGGATTCTGCCATTTTACGGTCAGAGAAGAAAGATTGGGGTGGGGCTGGAGAAATGTTTCGCTAGCAGACCGTGATGGAGCCAGAGGAAGGAGCACTTAATTTGAGAGTTCCAGAGCCTCTGGGGCAGAAGGATCAGAAAAGGTTAGGGAAAGAGCCTCCCAAATTCCGGTTCCCAGGTCTCCCAGCTGGAGAGCCGACCAGCGGCAATAGAAACGGGCTTTGATGACTCACCCACCCGGTTCGGATGAGCCAAGCTGGCGGCACCCTCGCTGCGGTCGGAGAATCTTGCGTGGGGCCGGCGCTGACTTGTCCCCCTCTTCTCTCCTCTCTCCCCTCTGGGTTTCTGATTCCTGATTCTCCTGGCACCAGCGGTGCTGAAAGCAGAGCAAGCAGCTGTCTTCAAGTTCCCCCTAGCGCCCTTGGGCTGCTCCGGCCTGGGCTCTGCGCTGCTAGCCGCAGGCTCCGGGCTTCAAGGGGGCTCTGCCTCACCTCACCTCCCTTTGGAGCTGCACCTCCGTGGAAAGCTGGAGTCTGGCCCGGCCGAACCGGGCACCAAAGCCAAGAAGGGGCGGCGGAGCCGGACGGTTTTCACCGAACTGCAACTCATGGGCTTGGAGAAGCGCTTCGAAAAGCAGAAGTACCTTTCCACGCCGGACAGGTAGCGTCAAGGGCCTGCGGGGAACGGAGGAGTGGGGCGGAGGAACGGTCAGGGAAGCTGGGAGCTGGGGCCGGGAACGCACTCTTATTTCCTGGGGCTAGCGGGGCAAACCTGCCTTTTCGAGAGTGCAAGAGAAGGAAGCGGGGGAGCCCATCTTGAAGGCATCCTTCGCTTTCGCGCTTCCACAGAATAGACCTCGCTGAATCCTTGGGCCTGAGCCAGCTGCAGGTGAAGACTTGGTACCAGAACAGGAGGATGAAGTGGAAGAAAATAGTGAGTGAGAGGCCCCAGAATCCTCCCCTACGACCCACTACTTCCCGTCTTCTCTGTGTCCCCAGCAGTCTGGTGTCCCGGCAGAAGCCACGGCACATATCCGGGCCCCGTTACATCGAGAACAACCCTAGTTCTCGGCGAGCGGAGGGGTGGGGGGAGAAATGACTTTCTGTCCAGAGGTTTCGGCATTCTAGTGTAGTCTAGCGTCGCCGAGTTTGAACGTAGGGGAGCTAGGAACAGTGGCAAACAGGCATTTGGTAACTGGAGGAAAGGGCGAGGAAAAGCAAAAACGGACCCTAGCAGCGTTTAATCCAGCCTAGAATTCGGGCAGCTAAAGAGAACGAGAAAGGTTAGTTAGACCAAGATTCGGTCCCCTCTCCCGGGTTCTGGGCTACTGTCAGAGCAAAGAGATAGCTATTCGTCCTCTCTTCCTAGGCCTTCTGTGGCTTAGCTTGTAAATGCTCACTCACTCTTTTGGTCTACAGGTGTTACAGGGCGGTGGGCTCGAGTCCCCTACTAAACCCAAGGGGCGCCCCAAGAAAAACTCCATTCCCACCAGCGAACAGTTGACCGAGCAGGAGCGGGCTAAGGAGGCAGAGAAGCAGACGGAGAACCTGAGCTCGCCCTGTGAAGTCAATCAGGAGGAGTGAACTTGATCACCAAAATTCTTCAGCCCTGCGGCGCAACCGAAAGAATGGACGGTCAGTGCTCGACTCTGGGACTTCTTTCTCTCAGACAAACCAAAGACTTTCCCCGGGGTCTTTCCTCCCGAGAACCGGATTTAGCCTAGAGCACAAACTAGACAGTGCCAGGCATTGTTCGGGCGGGGGCAATTTTGCCACTCTCTTCCACCCTGGGAAAAGACCAAGTCTCGGCCTCCTGCTCATTTCTCCGGACTAGGCTGATCTTACTTGGGGCAGTAATAAGATGGAGAGGAGTGTCTGCTGCTGGAAAAAAAAAAATTGTTTGTTAATTTCTTTTCGTTGTTTCTGCAAAACGTTCCTAATGGGAAACCCAAGGAAGCCAGAATTAAACAAACGGGGGGAAAACACACCACCCGCCCAAGGAACAAAAGATCCGAATTTTATGATAGAGAAGACATTTTTCCTGTTCCCTGCTGATGGGATATTTAAGATTGCGAAACCGCCCTAGCGGGTGGGGGCGCACGCGCACACTCACGGACACACAAGGTTCACACTCACTCACACTCACGCCCTTCAGGATCGGCCACTTCCTGGAAGGACCTCTTTAAGGTACAGGCGTACTGGGGGCCTCTGTTCGGTTCTGGAGTCCTAGGTTCGGAAGGGGAGCCAGTAGCAGCCCAGAGGTATCGGAGACCAAACCCAACCCAGATGCCTTCTCCGACGCTCGGCCTTATTCTGCGAAGATAGTGACTTATTCCAATAAAGTATTTTATGACACACGGGTTGAAGTCGGTGCTTCTGCAGCTCCCGCTGTCTCGTTGCGGCTGAGGCAGATTTCTCCTCAGCTTCCTTGGGCGCCCGAGGTTGTGGGGTGGGGAGGTAGCAGATTCAAAGTAACGGCTGAAAAGGGTGCGGATGGCACAATTTGGTTTGATTTTTAAGATAACTTATGGGGAAAAATATATTTTTGGAGGATGAGGAATCTGAATCTTTTGCTCCAAAGCAGGTGTGCTTCCTCCAGTCTAAGGCTGATGTCCAGGGAGCGACTTTTTGTATTGTTTATCTGGGTTTTCATCCCAGTTTTCTCTTTGGCTTTTACTCTAGGATCAAAGTCTCTAAAAGGGAAAGTCTGAGATTCACTCTTTTCAATTGTGAATCCCACTATAGCTCGGCAGGGAAAGGTCTCCACCAAACAACACCTGCCTTGAATAAAGGCAGTTGTACAGATTCAGAGGTTTTAGCCTTATACTAAACCTTGGCTGGGTGGGGAGGAGAACTGCGGAGCGGGAGATCCCTTAAGTCTCGGGATAAAGAGCATTTCTTTGTCTGACTAGATTCAGGATTTGAGTCTTGGTTTTGTTACCTACGTTTTATTACGTGGATTTTCCTTTTTTATTTTGGGTACCGAAGCTTTGTTTGAACTTGCACTGATGCCCGCCAGCGCCCCGTGAGGGGAAGCTCTCCCTGAAAACAATCACATAATTGGATATTGAGACATCGCCATGTGAACCGTCTGGCTTACTGATTTTTCTCTGTTGACTCTAGACGGGCCAGCTGGGGTTCTGGGTCACAATAGACCTCGAGGGACCGGCCAGCGTCTGTGTTATCTAGCTCCTCTAGCCTCACTGTCAGGCTTCTCCAGTGGCAGCTTGCAGCCCTTTCTAGATGGTTTGGTTACAGAGCTAAAGCCTGAGGCGCAATTATTCTCCATGGAACTTCGGCAGGAAAGTCAGAGCCGTACCTTCCGTGCGGCTAGGAGCGCCGCACCCCCTGACTCCCAGCAGAGCTTCCCATCTTTTATCCCCACCCTTACCCCATTCCCTGAGCAGTCTGGTCTGTGTTTTCTTACCTAGGCCTTTCCCCGAGTCAGTGCCCTGCTCAGCGTGACTAAACACTAAAGGCCCAGACTCCGGCGAGACTTTTTTTTCAGGTTACATACATTCCAAGGTATCCTTGCTCCTTTTCCTCCCCCTACCCACTCCCAGGAATACAAGGCAAAGAAAGACTGAAAGACCAAATTGGAGGGGGTTAAGCTTATTGAGGAGCCAGATTTGGGATTTTAAATGTTTAGGGAGTTTCCTGTAAGCAAATTTCTTCCACGGCTGCAAATCGACAAGTTTTATATAAATCAGAATCATAAATAATGCCTAGTAAACCCTGAGAAATTGAGAGATGCACCCAGTGTGATATATCTAGTATGTGGGTCAGAGACAAGGTCTGAATTCAGGTCTCCTTGACTCCCTCTGGCTATCACTCCCCGCAGCCCCTCAAATAACAGAAAACGAAAAGGGAAGAGTGATTCATAAAAACGCTCACAAATGCACTCTTTTCGTTGGAACATTTTAACGCGGGCTTGGGAGCAATGTTTTCAACCTTCCATATTTTGCAAAATCCAAGGACTGGACTAGATGGTTTCAAAGGTCCCTCTCTAAATCCGCGATTTCTCAGACAAGCGATTTTCTAAAAACTAACCGCCGGCCTTCTCTTTTCGCTGTTAGGTCTAAGTGGTCTAAACTGATGGTTCAGAATCAGATTTTTGGACCTGGAAGAGAACTTGGAGGTCATTTAATGGCACTCTCTCCTTTTATTGACCAAGCAACCGAGTTTCCCAAAAGGTTAAATGAATAATTACACCGGCATGGAATCAGCTGAGCTCTTCTACTTTTATTCCCACCACGGTCAGAGCTCAGCCCCTAACCCAGATCGCACCCTTCTTTTGATTTGGGGCTGGGAGAGAGTGAAATCCTAGGAAACAACCCCCAACCCCTTTTGGCCACAGCCTCTAGGGAGAAAGCGTCTCACTTTCCAAGCCTCAGGCCAGGAACTCAGCAAGTTACCCGCCTGCCCACGTCCTCCCTAACTCTAGTGCTGCAGCCGCGGGTACAAACACAGCAGGGGGCAGCATCGCCAGGTCTCCGAATGAGAGAGAAGGCCCTGCATTGTTTTTTTGTTTTGTTTTTTGTTTTTGTTTTCTCTCTCTCTCTCCTTCTATGTTCCCTTCTTTCTCTGTCCCCCTTCCTCTGTGTACCCCCAACCCAACCCTGCTGCCCGTTTTCTTTCCCGTCCGATTCCTGGGCCTCCAGATATCTACATCCCTGCCATTTACCTACGAAGGAAAGGAGAGAGTTGCGATGGTCTGGGAAGAACACTGGGGAAAGTAAAAGGAGAAATCAATTCCCCCATTTCTTTCACTCGCTTCAGGCTGACGCCGGATTGAAGTGAAAAGTGGAGAAAGGTCGAAAGGCGTTCTGGGAGCCCAGCTCTCAATCTCAGTCTGTAAGCATATGAATAGAGGAAACAGGTCCAGTCTCTGGAGTTTCAGTTTCTGTAAATACAGAACTTTGGTAGAACTGGGGATGTGGCTCGACAGCATTTAACGAATTGGATAGGATTATTATTAAAAGCTTTCAATCTCCTCAGTTCTCTTATTCCGGGGCTACTAGACTGCAGACATAGCCAGGCTTGATTGTTGCTGGAAGTCTGGTTAAGAAAAAGCAACCCATAGCGCTAAAAACGTTTCAGAGTCGGTTTAGCTCTTCTTTTCCATTGCCCTGTAGCCCGAAGGCTTGAGCAAAAATGGCCAGAGTGCAGGGGAAAGTTTCCTAGAGCAACCTTCTCTCAGGGCAAGAACGGAGGTAGCTGGAGCAGTCTAGAAGCTCAGAGGAGTTTGGCCTGGAGCCACGCGTGGTGGCTTGCGGCCCAGGGAGAAGGTGAGGGGACAAATTCTTGAGCACTGAGCTGAGGCGGTTCACAGCGATGTGCAGGAAGACGTTTCTTCAATCACTGGGACGCTGCTTCCCTCACATCCTCCGAGAAGGGCAAAGGGGTTGGGCAACCTTAGCTTCTAGGAGTGAGAAAGGGACTTGGGATGCTAGTGTGTGTGTGTGTGTGTGTGTGTGTGTGTGTGTGTTTGTGTGTGTAAGCACCTATATTAAAGAACCATTAAGCGTTAAAACCGAAAGGGACTTCAGAGATCGAGTTTTTACTCCTTTTTTTTTTCCTCCCGTGGGAAACTGTGAACCAGAGAAGTGACCACCCTACGGTTATGCAGTTAGTAGGCCCCAACCGGGCTTTGTCAGTATCCTAGTTCCAGTTCTGTATTGACACCTTCCTTCTAAATCCATTTCCAAAGCGTCTTCCAATATTTCTTTTCCTGCCTTTTAGTCTGGGCGCGTTTAGCAGGGGATGAGATGGGAGAAGGAGGAAGAATCACTCATAGGTTATGGTCTGGCCTTCTATTTTCTCTCTCCTCCAACCTCTGAAACATCTTGGAAGAATCATCTAGGACCTTGAAAAACAGTAGAAAAAGCCTATACTCTCCTCAAGCAGCAAACCCCCACACTCCTTTCCCCATACCCTCGGGCGCTGGCCAGTTTCCCGGTAGAGACAATAGAACTCTTCTCAAAATCTTCCCTCCTTCAAGAACATTTATTAACTTCCACAACAAGACAAACACCTCCGAAAGTTTCTTATGTTGTCCGGGTTTCTCTCCGTAAATGCCAGGAATCAACTAAGATCTTGGCGAATCTCGTTTGTGAGAGGAGAGGAAGCAGTTTAGGGCTCATGGTGCGCTCTATGCTTCTGAAATCAGAGGAACTGGATTCAGTTTTGATTGTATCACTTGATACGGACTGTAACCTTGGCCAGATCACGTCTCCTTTCAGGAACTCACTTTCCTCTTCTGTAGGATTGAGGGGCTCGGACTAGATGATCTCCAAGATCCGTTTCATAAACTCAGGTTATGATTTTACGATATCTTACTCAAATTGATCCCCTTCCTCTTGCTGGGGGAATAACGTAGGTTTACGCCAGAGGGATATGGGAAAGTATAGGGTATAAGCCAGTGTACGGCAATCTGAAGCGAGGGAATGAGAAGAAGCAATTGCTTATTTGCCCTTTGTGGATAGAAAGAAAGAGAGCATCGGTATCCCAGACCATGTAACCTGTTGTCTCAGGAGAGGGATTTCTCAATTTGGGTTCAGGCCCCCGCCCAGTTTCTGCAGCATTTCTGCAGTCCAATAGAGGCGGTTTTATTATTATTATTATTTTAATATGGATCAGCGCCACATTGTGCCTAGACTTGACAGGAGGCGATAGCAACCCCAATTAGACCTAGCCTCTTAAATTCAGAGTACAGATCTTCCAGCGAGTCTATTCGAGGAAAGTCAACTCCTCTGGGCCCCTACAGACTTCCTTGAGATTACATACTGCGAAAAAGGACTTCAGAAACTAGTCTAATCCCCTCATCTCTATAGAGTAGAAAACCAAGGCCTAGAAAGAAGAAATATCTGGAAGGAATCAGGGCAGAATAAAGTTTCAAATCCACTTATGCTCCCCACCTTCAAAGCCCTCAGATAATCGAAGGCTCCAGATAGGACCCACTTTGGTACGGTGGTTAAGATGCTGTATTTGCATTTCCAGTGAGGGGAAAAAAAAAAAACCCAACATAGAATCATTGATTATAAAGTTGGAAGTGTTCCTAGAGTCCATTTAGACCAACTCTTTTATTTTCCAGATTAGAGGCTCAGAGGAATTAAATGACTTGTCCACGTCACGAAAGATATTATTCAGAGAGCCGGCCTTCAAACCCAAGTCGCTTAATTCTAAACGCTGTCTCTCTTCACTGCTCTATACATACTGTCTCTCGTGGGTTCACATCTTGATTCTGTCATAACTACTTGGGTGACCTTTGGCAAATCACGGCACCTGTGTAATTTATTTCTTCATCTGTAGAATGAGGGGTATGGATTAGATGCTCTGTAATGTCCTTTCCAATTCTAAATCTATGACCACCGCTGTCTTCCCAATTTCCCGGCAGTTTTAGAGTTGAGTGACTTAAGATCACGCTAAGTCAGAAAGGGTGATGTGGACCTTATTGCACAGTTCGCTGCACCACGGCACCCCTCCAGTCCGGTCCTTTAATCATCGAAAGGGATATTTAAAAGCCCATTTGGCATCTTGCCCTGGCAGGTGGTCCAGGCAGCTTGGTCTGGGGCTTACTCCGACAGATTGCTGGCCTGCCTGCCTCCCTCCCTTTCTGCTTCTACTCTGGGAAGAGACACGTAGACAGGCTTGTTTCAAAAGTGGGGCTCCATCCAGAATCCCCAGGATGTCTTGACTTCTGAGTCCCTGTTTATGTGGGGTCCCAGTTGGATTGTACTAAGTGTAGGAGACAGGGAAGTCATCATTCCGAGAGCCGAGAACCCGAGCCTGTCCCGCTACCACCCCGGACCTCCCCCGGAGCGGCCCGGGTCTCAGCACAGAGACCCTCGTCAAATCCTGAGCTCCAGGACCGCTGCTCGGGGCACTCCCGTAATGCTTAGAGAATTCTTTCCTTCTGCGTCTCAGTTCCGAGCTCCACTTAGCCAAGAGATGCTGGATATCCGACAGGGAGATCTGGGGGTCGGGAGAGCAAGGTGGGAAGCGGGCCAGGGGCCGGCCGGGCCCGGACCCAGGAGCCATGGCCGGGCCCCGGGGCTGTAGGCTTTGAAGTGTTCTCCTGGGCTCCTGACAGCCTCGGAAAAACCTGTCAGTCCTTAGCTTAAATGTGTTTATTTTAACATGAACATCTATTTTGCAAGCGTCGCGGAGCACAAGACGAAGGCACGTGATCTGAGCCTCAACGTATCGAGTGTTGCCGAGACGTTTTTGAAATGTAATGAATTGATAAAAACAATATTTCTTAAAGTAAGCAACATTTCCAGCTAATGCGATCCGTTGCCACGGCGTGTTAACGGCTACAAAATCTGCAGCTTAGGTTTAATTCAGACCCAGTAATTTGCTTTCTTTTTTTCTTTTTCTTTTTTCATAAGGATGCAATTTTCTGCATGCTTTAAAACATTATATGGGCATTTGACTGACACAACATATGAAATACATTATAGGTACTTAGACAACCAACAAATCTCAGACTCAGGGACGTCGTGCGGGATAACCAGGGAGGATATTTTCTCGGGCCCTTTTGATAACAGGAATACGGCGCCCGGCTCGGTTTCTGGGAAATAGGCCCGGGCTTCGTGCTCGAGACTAAATCCGCCTTCTTTGCCTGGACCGGGCCCTCGGTCCAGCCGAAGTGGTCGCAGCTCTACTTAGCGCTGCGCATTTGTATTTGGGGCAATGACATAGGCCGAGCACGTTAATTTGTAACCAGCAACAGTATCCAGGTCGTTGGACTTAGTAAGGAGGAAACAAATAAACAAGAGAAGCTCCTTTAACTTTGGGGAGTCCGTGTGTGTATACCCACGAGACTTTGAACAGCTCGGTGGGAAGAGGCCGGGGGTGGGACAGCTGAGGGGTATCGGACAAAGAACTGATTTTGGACTTAAAATGTGGGCTCATATCCCAGATTTTTCTCTTTAACACACTATGTGACCTTGGTCAACCAACATTTCCTGTTAAGCAACTACTATGGGTTGAATACTGTGGTAGAATCTAAGAATATATGTGCATGTGTATATGTATATCACACACACACACACACACACACACACGAGTCTCTGCCCTAAGGAAATGTACATTGTCTGGACAAATCTCTTAGAGCCTCAATTTATTTTTAAGGAAAATGAAGAGATTAGAAATCCTTATCATTTAGATATGACTAATTGAGCAGCCGTTAATATTAATATCATTTCCTTTGGGACAAAATACTTTATTAATGCAATAGATTTTTTGGGCCGTGTATTCCACCGTAGACTGACTCATCGTTGACTCATAATAATCACTCTTTCAGTGGCTCTTACTATGTTGTGATCCACGTTCAGTCCTCATAGTCCTCCTTTTGGATGTAGATGACTTTCTCCATCACAAATCTATTGGTATTGGACTGCATGTGAATCATGCCATATCACCCTAGCCCCTTATTTATGCAGTTTTATTATTTGAACCCAAATATAGGACTTCCCATTTTTAAAATGAAATTTCATCCTGTTATGTTAAGCTTATCTTATTTTTCGATTCCAACTCTATCTTCCAATATATTAGATACTAAACCTTGGTTATGTGGACCTTCTCCATTTTTTTTCCTCTTATTACATCAGAGAGCACCTTGTGTAGCCATATTTCTCTCATATAACTTTCCCTTTTACTCTTCATTAGGATAATTGTCAATTTTTGCTGCACAATTTCAGTTTTGAGAATATGCCATTCTCTTGAGCCATCTATACTTTTCAAGACTAAGACAATAGGGTTTATAATGAAAAAAGATTGTTTTTCCTAAATTTTGGTGAACTGGAAGTTGTGTTGAATTATTCTATTTTCTTTTTTTTTTTTTAATAATAGCTTTCTACTTTCAAAATATAAGCAAAGGGTGTTTTCAACATTCATTCTTGCAAAATTTTATATTCCAAAATTTTTTCCCTTCCTCCCCACTTCCCCCATTCCCTAGACAGCAAGTAATTAAATATAGGTTAAATGTATTTCCACTTTATCATGCTGCACAAGAAAAATCATAGCAAAAAAAAGAAAAAAAATGAGAAAGAAAAAAAAAAAGCTAACAATAACAACAAAAAGGTGAAAAGTCTCCATAGTCCTCTTTCTGGATGCAGATGGCTCTCTCCATCACAAATCTATTGGAATTGGCCTGAATTACCTTAATGTTGAAAAGAGCCAAGTCTATCACAGTTGATCATCACATAATCTTGTTTCTGTGTACAAAGTTCTCTTGGTTCTACTCACTTCACTTAGCATCAGATCAAGTAAGTCCCTCCAGACTTTTCTGAAATCATCCAGCTGATCATTTCTTATATATCATAACTTATTCAGCCATTCTGAATTATTCCCTTTTCTATATGATAGAAAGAAAGATCTTTAGTTAGATGGGATGTGTTTTTTATTCTTTCCTTTCTTTGAGTTGAGGAAGATTATGATATGTAAATAGTTTTAAAATTAGTGGAGTGAAATATTTCTAGTTCACTGGCAATCTCCAGGCTTATTGATTCAAATTGACTGAGAATTAATTCCTATTGGCATCTAGCAGCCATTTGGTCCTGAGCATACTCAGAGAGCTGTAATTGAGTCAGTAGGTGAATAGAAATCTGGAAGATAAGGTGTGATGGTGGAGACACTCCACATGAACTCTAGAATAAAAGTGTTAAGAAAGTTTGGAGCAGCCTTATTGGGGAGTGGTTGAAAGAATCAATTAAGGAGGAGTAAAGAGATTTTCTTGCTTTATGAGGGTCCAGTTAAGACCAGGCAACATGAATTTGTGGACTCTGTTGGCTCAGTAGAATGATTTCCTCCAGCTGCAATCATTTCAGAGTTTTTGATTGTTATGAAATAGAACGCTTGTGGATGATGGTGAGAGCAAAACTAGCTGAGAAGAGCTGTGAAGCAGGTTGTGGGAATTGAGAAGATTGTGGAATTGGGAAATAGGGTATTTGAGGGACCTCAGATTCTCTACCATAAGGCGGAAGTTTCAGTGAATTCTGGGTGAAACTGAAGACTGTGAGCCAGATACTGAACACTTGGAGAAATAGAGAAGTACATCCAGGAACAGATAAATAACTGATACTAAAATCTTAATTGGATAGCATATTTTAAGGTAGTGAACATTAAAGGAAGATAAGTTGCTGACTAAAGATGGAAAATGGAGGTTCTGGAAATGGTAGTGGGGCACAAGGAGTATTATGACTTCTCTAGGTCTAGTATGCTGAGCATTAGAGAAAGTTCAGTCAGTGTTGGACAGAGTAACTAGAGAGTATCTTTGTATGGAGAAAAATTAGGTACTTATGAGTTAGAGTAGGTAGAAGAAACCTGAGAAGAAGAGGTTTAAAATGAGGAGTAACTTGTTAACCATGAAATGAAAATTCCAGAGGGCCTTGGGAACAGAACAGGAGTGGGACATTTTGCGGCATAAGGCTGAGGTGAAGGGGGATGAGAGAATGAGAAGTAGTAGTTAAAGACAGACATGGCTTACATTTAGACAGCCTGATGATTCATTATCACAGGGATTTTGAAAATGAGAGAAAGAGAGATGACTGGAACCTTAACTATCAATTAATAATGAAATAAAACTAACCCATCCCCAAAGGAAAAAGATCTTCTTTTGAAAAAGAAGTCCTTTCCTAAGGAATCAAGCCTCAGTTATCCAAGGCCTCATAATTGGTCCTGAGTTCATTTCTATGAAATACTGGGGGTACCTTTTGTAGGTATTTCCCCAGGAAAAAATATAAGTTTCTTAAGAATAGGAAGTCTTTCTATATCTGTCTCTCTCTGTCTCTTTGTGTCTGTCTCTTTCTGCTTCTCTCTCTCTCTCTCTCTCTCTCTCTCTCTCTCTCTCTCTCTCTCTCTCTCTTCTCTCTCTCTCTCTCTCTCTCTCTCTCTTCTCTCTCTCTCTCTCTCTCTCTCTCTCTCTCTCTCTCTCTCTCTCTCTCTCTCTCTCTCCCCCCCCCTCTCTCCCTCTCTCCCCTCCCTTTTCCCTCTTCTCTGTTTCTGTCTGTCTGTCTGTCTGTCTTTCTCCTGTATTCTCTGCACTTAGCACAATGCCTGCCAATAATAACACTTACTAGCTGCCATTTAATTGATTGATATGATAATTTCAGTCATGTGGTACAGTATTTTGAAAGAGATTCTCTCACAGAATCTTCTGTTTCCCTCCTTGATCATAGTTAAGCTGTCTGTTAAATGCAGTTATTCTGGAAAATCTCTGAGAGTCCAGATTCTTGGGTGGAATTTTTTCTTTCCTCCTACTATTATTTTCCCATATTTCAGTGTTTTGTTGTGTTTCTAATTTGAAAAGTGAAAGGAGGTGTGTTGATCTTGAGAGGGAAAGGGTCATGTCTGATGTGGTTTGGGGCTGAACCCTAAGTCCCCAGTTTCTCAAACCACTTAACCTCCAGGATGTCCATAGCTGTTAATTAACACAGGAGCCGACAACATTGAACCAAAGGAAAGGATCTTGGAGACGCCTGTCTCTCTTCCTTGCCCAGCTTTGTTGAGAGAAATTGCTTTAGAAAACACTGGCATTTCACCAGCTTGTGGTTCCAGGGTGCCCAGAATAGCCCAGTATTTTTCTAGTGGGTCCCCAATCCCTCCTTATGCTTTTTACTATTCTTCACCATTTGGTCTCCTTCAAACAAAGCATCTACATCATAGTGAAGGGCTAAGAAATTGGGAAGAGGCATTGGATTAAGCAATCTCCTGATTCTGGAAATCTATGATTTTGTGAAAAGCCAATTGTGTCACTATAGCACCAATTTAGGGAAAGGGACTGAAGAGAATATTTAGTCAAGTAATACCTCTTTTTAAAATGAAAATTGAAATCCAGAAAAGTAAAGTGATGAATCCAAGATCATGTGGGTAATGATAGCAGTATTTGAACCTAAGGCCTCCCATTATTTCTATGGTACATATGACTGGGAAACCCCTTCTGCCAACAGATATGAGATTAAAATCAAAAAGGACCTTAGGAATCATCTAATCTGATTCCTAATCTTACAGACAAGAATATTATTTCCTAGAGAGC
The DNA here is from genome assembly GCF_016432865.1 of Antechinus flavipes. Classification (NCBI taxonomy): domain Eukaryota; kingdom Metazoa; phylum Chordata; class Mammalia; order Dasyuromorphia; family Dasyuridae; genus Antechinus; species Antechinus flavipes. The sequence goes on from NC_067398.1 coordinate 61,392,594, forward strand.
TGAATTGTCCAACGTTACTTAACTAGTAAATGACAGAGCTGGGATGAAAACCAGGTTTTCTGATTCCAAACTCAGTTTTCAGTCCACTGTACTATACTGGAGTCCCCACAGCTAGGAAAAACCCAATTAAAGACTGAATATGAAAAATGAAACTATTCAAGAGGAAATGTAGTTGTCTTAGAGGATGAATGTGACTGCACATGGAATTCACCAACCAACTTAGACAAGGAAGAATAAATAAAACGAATAAAGTAGCAATATAAAACCATGTTGTAATCTTGCTAGGAATGTCCAAAGTTCAGAATGGGTTGAGGCTGATAGGGGAAACTAAGGGCAATGCAAAAGGTTTGTTTAAAAGCTTTTTTAGAGAAAAGAGAAGTAACTATCAAAGTAGTTCAAGGTACCGATCAGATTTGTCAATGATAATTGACAAATGAAAGACTGAAAAGCTGTTCAGTTCTTTATACTCAAAAGAAGAGAACAAAAATGACTAATAGTTGATACCCAAAATAAATAGGATGGGGGGAGGGAATGGAACAAGCATTTATTAAGTTCCTAATAGTTCCATGAATTGTGCTAAGTGTTTTACAGATAATATCTCATTTGATATTTACATCAACCCAGGGATGTCTGTTATTATTATCCTCATTTTACAGTCGAAGAAACTGAGGTTAATTGATCTTTCCAAGGTCTACAGCTATGATGTGTCTAAGGCTGGGTTCTATGTGGCCTTCTCAATTCCAGGCCTACTACTCTTTGCATTGTGCTTGTAAGATTTTAGCCGAGTTACCCCCATGACATTTGAAAAGTTTTAGAGAATGGGAGAGATAATAAAGAACTGAAGAAGAAAAAATGTCATAATTTTTTTAAAAGGGAGAGAAGAGAAAGGAATTAGCAAAACTATAGATCTGTGAGTTTTGAGTTGGATTCCTGGCAAAATTCTAGCATGTGGTATTAAGGATGTGGTTAGCGTGCACACAGAAAAGATGTGATTACCAAAGTCTGGCATGACTTTATCAAGAATGGGTCATGCCAGACTAAGCTTATTTCCTTTTTTAATAGGATAGATCAATAAAAGGCTAAGCAGTTATAGTTTACTTTGGATTTCAGCTAAATATTTGATCAATTGTCCTATTCTATTTTATAGGAAAGACTAAGAGATGTGAATTAGATAATATTACCATTAGATAAATTCAGAAATGGCTTAACAGCCAATTCCAAAGAGGGATTGATGATTCGTTGTCAACTTGGAGAGTATTTTCCATTGGAAGTCCCTAGGTTTTTATCTGTAGTGTTTAACACTTTTCAATAACTTAAATAAAAGCATAGATGGCAAGAGATACATAATTTTCAGATGATACATAGCTAGCTGATAGGTATAACTAACAGTGAATGACAGGATTAGTGTCAAAAACATATTAGCCAACCAAAACATTGGGTTCAACTTAGTAAAGTTAATTTTAATAGAAATATAAAAGCTTGTCCTTGGGTTAAAATTTGGCTTCACAAGTAGAAGATGAGGAAGACTTGATTAGAGAGCAGATTTTGGTGGGCTGAAATCTAAATGGGAAACAACAGCCCGGTATTGAAAGTCATAAGCTAATGCTATCTTTGGCTGCATTAAGAGGGGCCCGCCTTCCAGGAACAAGGAACTGATTGTCTCTGTTTTCATCAGACCATAGACTTTAGTGCTGTGCTTAGTTCTGGGCACCATATTTTAAGAGGAACTCTGATAGACTTCAGAGCTTCTAGAAGAGGTCAGTCAGAATAATTAAAGATCTTGCATTTAAGCCATAAGAGGGATCTGTTGAAGAAACTGAGGATGTTTAACATAGAGAAGAGATATCTCAGGGAAATGTGAAAATTGTTGTCAAGTATTTAAATAAACATTGTCACATGAAAGAGGGATTAAATTTATTCTACTTGGGTTCTAGAGGGTGGATCTGGGAAGCATAAATAGATGGTTCAAAGAGACAAATTTGGACACAATGTCAGGCAAATTTTCTAACAATGTTACACAAAATAAAGTACTTCAGGAATAAGCTACCTCAGTAGCTTTTGTTTTGTGGTGATGGGGAGATACAATTATAGGATCATGCTCACTAGAAGTTTTTAGGCAAAATGGGGGAGAACCAAGTTATAAATTCTAATGTGGATTTCTTTTCAGATTGTGTTGGATGATTGAAGCCCCTTCCAATGGAAACTTTATGATTCTGCATCTAGAGCTCTTCAATTTGAATGTGCTATCTCTCCTGTATAAGATGAGAGCAGTTTCTCTTGAATTTTCCTTCTGTCCTTGAATATTCTCTCTCTTGCCTCTCTTCTTTTTTTATTTATTTTTTTCCCCAGTCTGCACAAATTACAAGTCTTACCTCTTGCATCCACAAATGATGGGCAGGTATACTTCAATGGCAAAGGAGAAGAGAAAATATTATAACGGTCCTTTTGCTGGTTCCTTATCCTGCTCTCCAGGCATGAATTTACCACTAGGGATTTATTCTGGACCTTGCCTCTCTTTCTTTCTACATGTTGTCTCATTGATCGTGTCACTTTCCATGGGTTTAACTATTATTCTACGCAGATTACTTTTAGATAGATGTTTTTTAAACCTACTCTCATCTGGCCTCCAGTATCACAATATCAAGTAGATGTCACTGAAGTATTTTAAAATTAACACATTCAAAACAGAATTCATTATATTTTCTTCTAGTATACAGTATTCTCTTGAATTTTCCTATTTGTATAGGGGATCACCATCCTTTCCATAGTCCAATTTTGGCAATGGAGGGTTTTTTTGTTGTAGAGTTTTTCCTAGACTCTTTTTTCTCCTCACCCCTTATGTACAATCAGTTGCTAAGTCTTGTCAAGTCTACCTTCACAGATCTTGAATTTGTCCTTCCTCTCCCCTAATTTGACTACCACTCTGGTTTAGATTTTCATTATTTCTGATGTAGACTATTTAGAGAGCCTCCTAATTAGTCTCATAGTCTTTCTCCTATTCAAATTCAGCATCTGCATACCTGCCAAATTCATATTCTTTTTTTCTTTTCTTTTCTTTGCTGAGGTTAAGTGACTTGTCCAGGGTCACACAGCTAGGAAGTGTTAAGTGTCTGAGACCAGATTTGAACTCAAGTCTTCCTGACTTCAGGGCTGGTACTTTATCAACTGTACCACCTAACTGCCCCCAAATTCATATTCTTAAAACACAGATTTAAGTATAATACTCCTCTACTCATTGAGCTCCAGTGAATTCCTATCATTGGAAGATAAAATAAAAACTTCTCTCTTTGTCAATTAAAATCTTTCACAATCTGGTTTCAGTCTAGCTTTTCACGTTTAGTAAATATTACCCCCTTACAAACTTTATGTTCCAGTCAGACTCCCCATATATGACATGCTACTTTCTATCTCCTTTGCAGAGGCAGTCTCCTCATGCCTGGGATTCATTTACTTCTTCACTCTATCTTGTAAATTTCTTACCTTCCATCAAAGCTCAGTTCAAGTGCTCTTGGGAAGCCTGTTCTGATCCTCTACTTACTAGTCCCCTTCCCTACAAACTACCTTGTTTTGTATTTTGTATTCATTTTTCTAAATATATGTTGTTTCCTCTCAATCAAATGTAAGCTCCTTGAGGGCTGGGACTGTTTCATTTTCGTTTTTGTTTCCCTGGTGCCTAAGACAGAGTGTCTGGCACAGAGTGGTCACTTAATAAACACATGCTTAATGAATAAATGATTGAATAGCACTTTTTGTAGTAATCTAGATCAGAAACCAATAAGGCTGACATATTTTCATGTGGCTATCTACCTAAATGAGAAAGAAAACAGAATTGGAAGAATGGGCCAATGAGCTACATCAAATAATTTGTTGGATGAAAATCTTTTATTTTAAAATGACATCATATTGGTCTGTATAACTTTAGATGGAGATTTGGTTAGAAAGCTTAGGTACTACTTTATCTAAGATTGGATGGATTTATTTTATAAGTACTTCCAATTATCTTATTTTACTATATTAATTATGCAATTATACACCATCTTTTTCTTGTAAATATAGCCTGAGCTCTCAACCTACAGATTCAAGATATGATCTGAATTAACAACCACAAACAAAACAAAACAAAACAAAACAAACCCCCCACAACAAAAAACAACTCTACATCTCATGAGTCCATGTGATGTGTCTTTGAGTAGTCCAGGCTGAAGACATTAGTTAGAAGCAGCAAGAGTAAAGAAAAAGAATTCTGGTTTGAGAGTGAAAGGATTTATTTCTGTATCTCAGTTTTGCTACTTGTTGCATAGACAACTTGTTGCATAGGCAAATCATTCAGTATTTCTAGGTCTCAGTTTCTCATCTGTAAAGCTGGACTTTCTTCTTAGGTCTCTTTAAGCCCTAAATTTATGATCATCTCAAAACAAAACTTCCACCATTTTTATTAATATCTTTATATCACCTTTATTCTAATACATATCTATAAAGGGCTGAAACTCTGAGTAGGTGCACTGGAATCAGACTACCGAGCACTTAAGCATATATTTGGGAAAATGGCCCTTCTCACTATTCCATGCTCACTCGATCTTTTGGTATATCCTTGTAGGAGGGATTAGGGGGTGGAGTGACACAAGCCAGACTCACTTTGCAGGAGGACAAAGAGAAGGAAGGTTGGTGGAGAGCTTGTGGCAATTTCATTCATCTCCTTTATTTTTCCTCCTAAAGACCAAGGACTTTTGTTTATCCTGACTCTGACTGATCCTGAGGCCTTCAGGAAGCTAGCCCAGACTTTACACATATCATCTTCTCATCCTCCTCTCGCTGTTATCCAGAGAGCCATCCATAATCACAGAGAATTAAAATCAAGAAAGGAAAGTTTAAAAAAACCTGTCATATCAATGAAGTCTGACAGTATATGCAATATTGCACACACACAGCTTCCCACTTCTACAAAGAATAGAGTAAAAATATTTTTTTTCTCTTTTTCCTTTGGGCCAAAATTGATCATTATAACTGCAGAATGTTTAGTTTCATTCTTTCTTTCCCGTGAATGAAAATTGTTGTAGTTGTTATCAGTATATTTTTCATGGTTTTGCTTGTTTTCCTTTGCATCAGTTCATGAGTCTTCTCAGACTTCTCTGTAATCTTAATATCCAGCTTTTAAAAATATTCAGTAATCTTCACAAAAGACTTTTAATTAAAATTCTAAAATGTTAGTAAGTTCAACCCTTTGTTCTCAGTCAATCCCTTCTCTACTGGCCCCTATTTCTAGCAATCTTTTCTTCTTTCTTTTCTCTCTCCCTCCCTTCTTCCTTTCTTCCTTTCTTCAAAGACAGAAGATGTGAAAAATACTCCAAGAAGTCAGATTGGACTGGCAGCCCACTTTTATAGATTATAGAAAGGGCAGGCTCCTTGTTAATTTCATTCAGTCAGTCATTTTTGAGTTGGCTCTCTTTACTAAAAGTCAATTATGAGTTTCTCATGTCTTGTAAACAAGAGAACAATGTGAATGCCTTCTGCAGCCCAAACAAAAGTTCCTGTCCTACCAACTCATCAAACTAATCAGGAACTTCTCTCATCACCTTCTCCTCTATACTGGAGAGCAGAAGAGATGTATATAACTCAGGAAATTAGAGCAGAGAAAGCAGCATAAGGAACCTTAAACCATGAGAGCTGAACTCAGCGAAAAGTGGTGAAATATACCTTTGGCAGTGAACCTTACATATTTGAGGGATTACTGAGGTAGGGGACGCTACCTGGCTGGGTCCTATGTAAAAATGGTATAGAAATTAACCTCTTCCTGGATGAAATGTGGATCCCAATGGTAATTCCAACTAGTTTGTTAAAAAGAAATGAGGTTAGCTATCCAATTGGCTTATATTACAAAAAAGGAAAATATTGGATATTAGAAGGACTGTGGGAAAACTGGGACATTGATGGTGTCTGTTGTGCAGTTGTGCACAACTGTTGGTGCAGTTGTGAACTGATTCCACCCATTCTGGAGAGCAATTTGGAATTATGCCCAAAGGGCTATTAAACTGTGCATACCCTTTGATCCAACAGTGTCTCTAAGCTTGCACCCCAAAGAGTTCATAAGAGATTTGTACAAAAATATTTATATCCCCTCTTTTTTGTGGTGATAAGAATTGTAACTTAAAAGGATGCCTATCAGTTGGGGAATGTTTAAACAAATTGTGGTATATATTTGCAATGGAATATTATTGTACTATAAGAAATGATAAACAGGATGATTTCAGCATAATGAAATGAACAGAACCAAGAGGATGTTGTATACCAGTAACACAATCTTCAAAGAAGAATTGTGAAAGATTAATTATTCTTAACAATGATCTAAAATAATCCCCAAAGACTGATGATGAAGCATACTCTCCACCTCCAGAGAAAGAACTGATATTATTTGAATGCAGATTGAAGCATACTATTTTTCACTTTCTTCCCCCCAGCTTTTTCTTTTATTCAAGTCTTTTTGTACAAAATTACCAATATGGAAATGTTTTATATAACTACAAAAAATAAAACTCATATATCAAAAGGGAAAAAATTAAGAATAAAGCCCCAGGAAAGATATAATAAATTCAGGTGGGTTATATTCTTGGACTCTCTTGTGTTTTTTCTGTCTCCTTTCTTTATTCCCTTTAGATATATGATTTTAGTTTAGTTTAGTTTAGTTTTGCAATTATATAAAACATTTCCATGTTAGTCATTAGTGTAATTGAAGTGATAGTTGCATAGGTCCATGTCTTCCTTTCTCCATTCTCTCCATCTTGCTCCTGATCAGTGAGAGACATGATGGATAGAAACAGTTGGACTGCTTTTTTCCAGATGAGGATGATGATGGTGATGATTTTATATATGTGTGTGTATATACATATACATACATATATATTTGTGTTTAAATATATATGTAGATATATGTATGTGTATGTGTGTGTATATGTGTGTGTTATAATAGTCAGCTTTTGTGATGGGTAATGAGAAGAGGGTAGTTAGTGGACTAAGATAAAGATGTAAAAAGAAAAACATGAAAAAGAACCAAGTAAAATACACAGAAGAAAACCAAAAGAAGTCCAAAAAGGAGTAAAAATAAATGACAATTTTGTTTGCTGTGTTAAATTTAATATATGCTGTTTTAAAAAAAAACTTATAGAAGCATAGAGTTCAATATTAATAGTCATCATTTTATATTCAATTCTTTTTTTCTGTTTTTTTCATATATTGAAAGGTTCATGTTTATTGAGTTTGTAATAAAATTAAATTTAATAAATTAAAGTGTAGTAATTTAAAAATTAAAATTAAATAAAAAAGAAAGAACACTGGTTTTGGAATCAAGAAAGATCTAGTTATAAATATAGCTTTTAACATATACAAGCTATGTGGTCTTAGGTAAATCTATAAAATAGGGATGGTCAGTATAATAGAAGTGCTTTGTAAACCTCAAAGTAGCATATTAATGAGAGTTTATCATATCACAGAACTAGAGGAGTAAACAGACACTGAGAAAAGATAAATGATTTGTCTAAGATTGCTGTTGTTGTTCAATCATGATTCTAGCTAGTATGTCTGTAAGTATCTTGAGGCTGGATTTGAACTTAGGAAGATAAGTCTTCCTGCTTCCAGGCCCAGAGCTCTATCCACTGCACCATCTATCTGTAGCTTTTCTAAAATAACAAATCTTATGGATTTAAGCCATATTGGTCACAAATAGGAGTGTTGGGATTCAAATGTGGTTTCTTTATTCTAAGTTCAGCATTCTTTCCAGTGCACCAATCTGTTACTCAAGATATTATCCTCTTCCCACTATACAAATTTTGATAATTTCCATTTCCATTTTTCCAGGGAAGTTTTTCTTAGCACAGAGTTTGGAAAATAGTAAGTATTTGCCAAAAATTATAGATTGAGTGATTGATAGATTCTAGGTTTCACTCAATTTTTGTGTAATCTAAAAATAATAGTAAAACTTACATCTATGTAGCTCTTTGGTAACAACAGATATTGATATAGTGCCTACTATGTGCCAGGCATTGTGCTTTATAAATATCTCATTTATCCCTCACAACAATCCTAGGAATTCTCACTTCCACTAGGCTTCTGATGTTGTTTCTAATTTCATTAGAGTATGCATCTTGACTGACAGAACCTCCCTTAGTTTCTTCTCCCCTTTCATTGAAAGACTGGAGGATAGAGTACCAAATTCCTCCCAGAGCCTTCCTTTAGAGATAGCAGAGACAGGATTTTGAAGCTCACTCTACTCTGCATCAGTATCCCTCCTGTCTTTTTTCAACTCCTGGGAAAAAGGTATCCCTGTCAGGTACCCCTCGATGTTCCTGCCCCTCCTCCTTTCCTGCATCTTTTTGTGTCTTATCTTCCCCCGTTAGATTGTAATGAGAGCAAGACTGTGTTTCTTTTTATTTCCCAACACTTAGCACAGTACCTGGCATATAACAGGCACTTAATAATGTTTATTAGATTATATTGGAAGTAGGTGCTAAATGGGGATTATCTCCATTTTAGAGAGAAGGAAACTGAGGCAGAGGTTAAATCACTTGCCCAGCTATTAAGTGTCTGAGACTGGATTTGAACTTCCTGAATACAACTCTGTTTGCTGTGTACTGCATAGTACAGTGTATATCTCTATGTGATTTTAAACTTGACAATATGCTATCTTGTACATATATGTACAAAACAACATGTGTCTCTAATGACTTCACATCATAACCAAGAATTCTTTCTGGTCATAGCAAAAAGTCCATGGAATATTTAACTGGAGGTTGTCTTTAACATGGGAAAACAGAATCATAGAATGCTAGAGCTCAAAGAAATATTAAAGGTAATTCATTCCTATCCTTTTGATTTTTCAAATGAGGAAACTGAGAACCAGAGATGTTGAGCCATTTATTCCAGGACATAAAGTGAGTTTGACAATGCTAGAACCCTGGTGTCCTGGCTGCCAGACGGTGTTCTTTGTTTCAGCTCTATCTCACTGCCTCTCAAATCCTTGAGAGATCATGATCAAATATCACAAGTTTAGTATGCAAGATCATATTTCTCCAGATTTTTAAAATTAGAAAGGAGCTACTCAATATAAAATTGCTTCCTTCTATTACTCTCTGATCTCCTCCATTCTTTATTCCCCCCACCACTATCTTCAATGTCTCCTGCCCTCCATCAAGTATCTGTTTAATGTCTTGGTCCCTGTCATCCGTGACATGTCTTGTCCTGCCCTGTTTGTTTCTAAGAGAAACAGTGGAAATGAAATATAAGAGCTTACCTTCTAAGAACTGTATAGAGCAAGGGGGTTGTAAAGGGTAGGGAAGAGGATGGAAAAGGAAGCTGAAAATGAGCAGGAGGACGGTTAATGAAATAAAATGAGGATATTCTTTCAAAGACTGAGAGGTTGTTAGTGTCATAGCCAAGCCAGAATATCTCCAGGGACAGACCTTGTCAAGTTCAACTACAAATAGCCACAGGCCATATCTGAATACGAGAGTCTATTAGGGTGAAGAGTAAAAAAAAAAAAATCAATCAAATCCCTCCATGTTTGGCCTAAATGATGCCAAACATCTGGTTATTTAGAAACATCTGGATGCCTGACTGAATTTTTCACTTTCCCCTCTGACACTGGGCATCATGTAGAAATGGTCTTAAACAGAAATATTTGGAAACTTTTAAAAAATGTGTTTCTTCTTAGGGGTGGCTACAGCAGCTGAAAACAAGAGATCTGATCTTTCATGATAACATGCTCTTCTAATAAATACTAGATATGTGGATTTGGCCTAGTCTGACACAGGGCATTCATATGCGCTCTTGCCAGAAGAGAGGGTTTATCAATATGTGATTGCTTGGCACAAAAACAGGTCTGGGTCATTTTAGCAGGTGGAGAAATTGTTCCCTCTGGGAGAGGAAAATCATTTGCAGAGTGTTTTCACTGCTAAATAAATATTTTACTGGCAACTACCAAAGCATCATAAAATGTAGTCAATATAAACAAAGACAGGAATAAACCAGCTTCAATCACAGCACTGAACCAAACCAAGCCCCAGGGAAACAACCCCCTGATATCTCTGTAGATTTTCTCCTTTCACATTGGGGCCTGCCTGAATTAGGCAGGGAAGCAGCATTGCTTAGAATAATAAACCTTATAGCCAATGAGAAGTTTCTAGGACTCAGGATATCAGAAATCATCTTGTCCAGTCTTGTCCTTTTAAACTGAGGAAACTGAGGCAGAGAATGTATATAATTAAGTTGTGGATAGAACTCAAGCCTTTCTCCTTTCCATTACCTCGTTTCTTATTTTCTGCAAAGTACTGTGCCTTTCTTCTAAAAGATGGTAACCAGGTGGGAGAGTGGGTAAGGGTACAAGTTTAGGAGGCAGAAAAACCAGGATTCAGATTTAACTCTGTCACTTCCTATTTTTGAGACTTTGGTCAAGTCACTTATTTCCCTGGGGGCAAGTCAGGTAAGTACTAATTTTTTTATATTTGATTTTTGTTAAAAAGGGTCAAAATGTCATCATTGTGCTGGGAACAGACTGTCGGACTGTGGCTGATGGGACCAACATGAGCTCAGAAGGTTCTACCACTGAACACAAACAGTCCATATGAGCACGTGGAGTGGACATGTCTTTAAAATTGTACATCTTTTGAGCTGCTGCAATTCTGCTTTGCTCAGAGCACAGTACTTTCTTTGATGTGGGCATGCTGAATGGTCTTGTGCCAATGCTTCCTATGTCTCACAATTGATTTCATTTTCTCATCTGTAAAATGGGAATAATGTTACTCAGAATTAGGCATGCTATTTTTTTTGTGGGATTCAGATGTGAGAAGGGATGCAGAATGCTTTGTAAAGTTGAGACGGACAGGTGAGAACACTGCAATATAGTGGAAAGAAAGCTGGCATGGGAATTAGACAATTTGGATTTAAGTCCTGTCTCTGTTGCTTCTTAGCTGTGTGACCCTGGGTAAGCCACTTAATCTCTCAATAACAGGCAATACAGTAAAACTGTAAATTATGGCAGAAGTGTTGTGTTCAGTTGTTTCAGTCGTATTCGACTTTCCATGACTATATTTAGAGGGTTTTTTTTGACTTCAGGGTTGGTGCTCTATCCAGTGTTCCACATATTGGTAGAGTATATCTTGACTGAGAATTCCCTAAACTTGAAAAAAACACTCCCCCCCAAAAAAGGACTTTTTGATCTTCCCCCCCCACCTCCAACTCTTTTTTTCCTCCTCTGTATGTAACTTCTCTATTTCAGTTTAAACAGTTTCCCCGTTAGAATGCAAGATCCTTGAGGGTAGGAACTGTTTAATGTGTTTTTTTCTCCCTTTGCTTTTCTTTTAAATCTCTTCCCAGCCCCTTCTAGTCGCAATATTTAGCACACAGTAAGCTTTTAATAAATGCCTCTTGATTGATTGAAATCACAGGTCCAACCCCATTCCCAATTATGAAACCAATAACATTTGTTCCATTTATTTCCCAGAAATATGAAAAGTGGTCAGCAAACTTTATGCAAACATTTGAAGAGCATGTGATGTTGTCTTTGTAGGGAGCTCCCTTCATCATTGAGAATTGAAACCTGTTTGTGACCTAGTAAATCAATCCTGGGGAATCTTAGAAGCACCAATAGGTTAAATTGGTATTAGAGTTGAACAGGTATCCAAGTCTTCCTCCCTTTGCAAGCTCTGAAGCATTATAGACTCATCAGCTTTTATGACAAATATGTGTTATTGTTTTAAAGACTACACTGGATTAATTGAGGGATTTTACCCTCACCTGGGAGAGTGAAATGCAGCAGGAAAGTTCTCAGATTTAAAAGGTGAGAAGCTTTCTCAGGCTCACCCAGTGTTATCTGGACCCAAACATAGCTGTCCATTTGGTCAGCACTGAATTACTCTGTCCTAAATGATTCCAGGGCATTGCTTCCCACTCCACCTCAGCTTCGTATCCAAAACCCAGCCTGGCTCCTGTTCCTTAAAACCTCAGGAGGACAAGGCTGTACTATGAGGTGCTGGTTGTTCTCACCATTTTGGTGAGCATGTGCTCGTGTCTCCACCTGAGTGTTTGTGTTTTAAAGGCCCAAGTTCATGGTAATAGCCTCTAATTCACCACAAAGCACTGCTTGTGATTTTTTGAAATGCTCTTTATATCTGGCTCATACATTTAAAATCATATTAATATATTCTGCACGTGTAGATTAAATGGGGCCGTGTGTTTTTACCTTTATTAAAGGCTTCTTATTTAGACTGTTCCTAATATAATTAGAAGGGTTTTTAACCTAGTGATGAGTATATTTAGAGGAATGTAATGTGGTAAACAGGTTTGAAGGAAGCTCTCTCCACTCTTCAGAGTCTCCAGTATACTTTCCATTCCCAGTCTTTGCTACCTCAGGGCTGTCTTCCAGATCATTCCAAAGGGGCTTTGTCTCTCATTTTTGTACAGAGGTTCTTATAAATGGAAGTTGGGGACCTAAAGAAGAAAGGAGGTCAAGCTTTTACTTACAAGGGGGATAAATGAGACTTTGTTCCAGACCACTGACATCTAGGGGAGCACACCTTACCTCATGTTCTTCTACTGACTTGCATCAAATTCACTTCAGAGTTGTCACCCCAAGGGTCCTCTCACTCTTGCATCCTTTTTTTTTGCCCTACCTTTCTCTGTATTCATTACTATTTCTCCTGCTAGGACTAAGATCACAATTGGTCTGTTCTCTGGATCATTACCACAGACTTTTCATTTGCAGATAACAGAAAGTTGAAAGGAATAGATAAATTAGCTTTTTGGAATAGTAAAGGAAAGGTGAATAGAATCTATACACCAGAAAAGCCAATGAAGTCCCGATTCTACAAATGTTTGATACCAACACTTCTGAACTTTTTTTTGGCAAGAAACCCTAAAAATCGTGATAACAAATTATAAAGTGGACTAGCTCCTATATAAGAAGAGGTACTGCACTGTAGGGGGAAGACTGTGTTTCTTTGGCAAGACACTTCTAATGTTTGCAACTTCGGGTAGTTTTTTGTTCAGGGTCTGTGATAGAGGAAACAATTTATTGAAGTTTCTCTTTCTTTTTTTCCCCCTGAGGCAATTGAGGTTAAGTGACTTGCCCAGGGTCACACAGCTAGGAAGTGTCAAATACCAGATTTGAACCCAGGTCCTCCTGACTTTAGGGCTAGTGCTCTATCCACTATGCCACCTAGCTGCCCCAAGCTTCTCTTTCTTTGGGTCTTTTGGTCATTGGTTGATCTTAAAATGCTTTTTAGATAATTGCTGTCTTAAAAGAAGCACCTTTCATGCAGCCATCTTTGTCAAAGTTTCCATTTTAAACCAGGAATGTTAAATGTAGAACCTCTAGGAAGTTAGAAAGAGAAATTCTATTGAAAATAACTACAGAAATTATGCTGTATGTGGGATTGTACCTACCAAGACTCACACAGAAATCTAATAAATCCAACTATAAAAAAACACTCTTTGCAGAAAGATAGACCTAAATAATTAGAGAAGCATTAATTACTGGTGGGTAGGTTGAGCCCTTAAAATGAAAAGGATTATGCTACTCAAATTAATTTACTTATTCAGTATTATACAAATCAAACTGCTTAAGGAGTGTTTTATAGAGGTAGAAATATTATAACAAAATTCATGTGGAAGAACAAAAGGTCAAAAAAATCTGCTGGCTTCTTTGAAATAAAATGTGACAAGAAAAAGAATCTATAAGTACCATAAGACAAATTGTCTTAAAAGTAGTTTTCATGCAATTTTGATATTGGTTTAAAAAAGAGAAATCTTACAGAAGCAAACAAACACAGTAACATAGTGTTTGATCATTTCAAAGACCCCAGTTACTAAGGAAAAGACAAAAATTGCTGTAAAGCCTTGATAGCAACTTGGAAGACAGTAGGTATAGACCCACGTCTCACAAATGACATAAATGTCAAAAGTCACACTATAAATAAAATTAGAAGTACAAGGAAGCAATTACATTTTGTCTCTTTGGGTAGGGAAAGACTTCCCATAAATAAAAAGGACAATTTTGATTGTATACAATTATATTTACAAGTTTTTGTACAAACAAATCTAATATAGTTAAAATTACAATTGAGAGATAACTGGGAGAAAAACCTTTCTAACACATTTTTCTGATATAAGCCTCATATCTAAGATAAATATGGTATAGATTCAAATTTATAAGACTAAGAGATATTTCCCTTGCTGATAGTTAAAGGATATGAACAGACAGTTTTCAAAGGAAGAAATAGCAGCTCTTAACAACTATATGCAAAGATATTTTAAATTATTAATAATTAGAGAAAGGCAAATTAAACCACCTTTGACATTCTTATACCTACTCACTGACAACAATGATAGAAGAAGATGATGACAAATGTTGAAGGGGCTGTTGGAAAAGAAATACAGGAATGTACTGTTGATATGTCTGTCAATTGGACCAGCCAATCTGAAAAGCAATTTGAACTATATCCAAAAATTATTAAGCTGACTCAGTTATATCACGACAAACTTATATCCCCAAAGAAATAACAGAAATAGTAAAAGTACCTATACATAAAAATATTTATAATGACTTTGAATGATAGCCAAAAATTCAAAACTAAGGAGCTGTCTTCTGAAGGCTAAATAAATTATGCCATATCTATGTAATAGAATATTATTATGAGATACAAAATGATGACATGGATAGTTTCAGAGGAATCTGGGAAGACCTCTATGACCTGATATAGAGTAAAGTGAGCAGAACTAGGAGAGTTATTTATATGATGATAAAATTACAGGAAAAAAACTTTGAAAGAGTTTAAATTCTCATTAATACAATGATAAACCACAAGTTTCAAAGAATCAAGATGAAACAAAGTGTTCACCTCTTGAAAGGTAACAAAGTTAAAATGCAGGAAGAAATGTTTTTAGACATGACTACATGGAAATTTACTTTGCTAGACTTTGTATAGATTGTTGAGAGCTTTATTTATTTCTTGAAAATTTCTCAATGTGGTAAAGAGAGGGAAAGATTTAACAAAGAAAAGAAAAATTTATAAAGCTGGTGTAAAAATGATGACAGTCGTTGAAGCGTTTTAAAAAAACTCATAGGAGAAAACAAAAATGTTCAGAAGATTACACAAACATACAGGTCAGATTTTGAGGTAACATTAAATTTATTATTAGATATCTAGATGGAGCAATGAAGAATCGGGACTTGGAGTCAGAAAGTCCTGAGATCAAATCCCATGCAAATACTTACCAGCTGCCCTAGAAAATCATTTACTTTTCTTGCCCTCAAATTCTTCACCTATAAAATAGAGATGATAACGACCTCTATTGCACAGAGTTATGAAGATCAAATAAAATAACACCTACAGTACTTTGCAAATCTTAAAACTCTCTATACTTTCTAGTTATTATTGCATACCTGAAAAAAGCAAGCTGGATGTAAGAGGTTCTCTGTTTCATATATAATATTCTTTTAAATTTTATTTTGTATATGGAAATATATCTCTTGTTAGATATGTTCACTAAATGTAGAATAAAAAAATGAAAAAAAGTCTTTACTAGCTAGTTGATAGTCAAGTCATATGTTCTCCTTTCCTCATCTGTAAAATGGGAATAATAATATTTACACTATTTGCTGGCTGAGGTTGTTGTGATGGAAATGCTTTGTAAACTATAAACTGTAATGGAAATATCAACTGTTGTGATTATGTGCAGTCTTAGAGAAGCCAGGGAGTGGTAAAATTCTTATTTTGCAGCAGAATAAGTACCATGGGAGATGTTAATAGACGGAATAGGGCTACCATGGGATCTTTATTGCTTGCTTGTAAATGATGTTATAAGGTTGAACTTTGGCATTTTTTTAAATTGTAAAATTTAGAATTGACAGATCTTAGAAATCATCTATTCCAAACTATTTTAGAGAGCAGGAGAAAATACACATGTGTGTATATATATATATATGCATATATAATATATTCACACATATGTATATATATATGCATATATATATACAATATACAAATACATATAAATGCACATGTGTATATACTTTAAAATATTTTTCTACCCATCTGCATAATCTATCCATTATCTCTGTCAGGTCTCTCATTCTCTCTCTTTCTGCACACACACACACACACACACACACACACACACACACACACACACCTATTTATCCGTCAGTCTACGTAATCTATCCATTTTTTCTACTTTCTTTATCATCTATCAGTCTGTCTCTCACTAAAGGCCCCCATTATATTGAGGACACCCTCTGTGGTGAACTTATAGTTGGTCATGGAATAAGTTGCATAGTGTGTGCAGGCATGGATGGAATATGATCTTGTATTGCTGGAAGGAAAACTCATATTTGAGTTCACAGATTTATTGGAGAATTATCTATCTATCTAATGTATCTAAGGCAACTAGATAGTTTTATACATAAAGTGTGGATCCTGAAGTCAGGAAGACCTGAGTTTAAATCCATACTCAGACACTTACTAGTTGGGCAAGTCACCTAAACTTTGTTTGCCTTTTTCCTCATCTGTAAAATGGGGATAATAATAGCACTTACCTCTCAGGGTTGTTGTGAGGAACAAATGAGATGATACCTGTAAAGGACTTAGAATAGTATCTGTTACATAGTAGGCACTATATAAGTTTTAGTTGTTGTTATCTATATCTCCATATTTTTATCTTTCCATACACACATGTACATACACACACATCTACTGTACCATCCCAGCCCAGAAATCAAGAAGACCTGATTTAAAGTTCTGCCTCTGACCCATATTGGCTGTATCATCATATCAAATCATTTTACCGCTTTGTGTTCTTTACACCTATATACTCTAAGTATAAGTTTCAGATTGGTTGTTGATATGTATTAATAAGGAGGAGTTTCTATGCTGGAAATTTCCTATGGTGATGATATCACAAGTATGGCTCTCCATACAATCAATACACATAAATGTTTTTGTGAGAGGAATTTGAACTTTTATCTTCTTGTTTCTGGGAATAGTCTTTTAAAACCTTCTACTTCACTTTTCTCCTTCTCCTTCTTCATTATCTTTTCTTCCTCCTCCTTCTCTTCTTCTTCTCTTCCTCCTCTATCTCTATTATCTCTATATTATCTCTGTCTCTATGCCTATGTCCATGTTTATGCATACATATATGTATGTACTTAAATTCAATAAAGATTTGTGTAGGAAGAAGGAGAAAAATAAGACAGAGGGAATGGGAGGAGAGAGCTGTGTGATGCTAGGCAAGTCATTTAACTTTTCAGTCACTCCACAGACAATTCTAAGACTAAATTGCAGAGAAGGTGCCAATATGGATCAGTAGAGTATTCCTTCTTACTGTGAACTTCTTAGATAGATGAAATCACAGATTTGGTTAAAAAAATTATGTTTATTTCATTTCTATTTTTACCTATCTTCACCTTTATGTTATTTTTTTTTATTATATCTATCTCTCTGTCTTGTTCTAAAAGGATGTCTTTCAGTTTTGAGAGAATTATTTCTCACCTTGTAAAAAATAAAAATGTTTGAGTAGACTCAGTCACATCTTATAAACATGTGGAGCTTGGAATGGCTAATATGTATATTTAAAAGGTCAGAAAAGTAACTGAGTAGCTTGTGTAGACATTGAACTTGTCTTCAGGGGATAGATTTCCTCTCTACATTTTCCCATCAATCATTAAATGAATCAACAAGAGAGAAACAATTGGGAAGATCACACCATAGACCTATTCAGAGTTTACTGGACAGATGGCCATTGTCTTTTATGGCTTTGTAGAGAAGGTAACTGGAGAGTCATCATAAATGAAAGTAAGGTTTCCCACCAAAAGACTCTGTTCCTATAGTAGGAAGAACATCACCTCCTCATTTGGCTCAAACTTCTCTCAGTTGGGAACTTCTAAAATTGTCTAAAGTCAATTTTCACCAGAGGGCCAGATAAGGCAAGAAATGTGTATTTTAAAAATAAGCCATTTAATCAGTGACTAAAACTATAAAAAAATGGGGAAAATACACTTGTCACACATTCTAGGGCTTAGGGACCTTATCCCTAAGCAAACAGTGGAGAAAACACTAGATGAAGGGCCTGGTACTTTTTTAATATGATGGAATCCTTCTGCCCTTCAAACAAACACAGCTTTCTATTTGGATTTTGTCAGTGGGACAAAGTGGAGACATTAAAGAGCAGTATTCTACTGAATTAATGCTCTACCCTTATTTAATCTCTTTTTAATAGATTGCTAGGGAAATGTCTTGTAGTTATCAATTATATGGTCTATGACTGAGGTCTAATCTTGGATTTGAATTCTTGCATTCATCTGAATTAAGGTTGGCTTAGGATAATGAGTTTATAAACATAAATCCTGCCCACTTTCAACTGAAACAATCTCATCTTTTTAGTTTGTCTTCATTCTGCACTGAGGCCTCAATCATATCATTCCCCTTATCATTTTAAATTTCTTTTTCTAGGATGTGAGGCAGGTAAGTAGCTGAGGAGAAACAACACTGATATACCCTTAGATATTTAATAATTGTGTGACTCTCAGCAAATTGCTTAACTTTTGTTTACCTCACTATCCTCAACTATAAAATAGGTATTATAACAGCACCTACCTCACAGAATTGTTGTGAGGTTCAAATGAAATAGTTGTAATGTATTTTGTGTAGTGCCTGACATATAGTGACTTAGTTCAGTGTAAGCCAATGGTATAATGTGACTATAAAAAGAGGAAAGTATAACATTATTGAGTAATAGTTATAATAATAATCATGATGATGATGATGATGAAAATAATAACTAATACTTATATAGTGCTTTAAAGTTTGCAAAGCACTTTATGTATATATGTGTGTGTATACATATATAGACACATATATATTAGCTGATAGTATGGTGCCCAGAATGAGGGAAGTGATCATTCTACCTATACTAGGTAAAGGAATGGAGGTGATAGTCTCTGAGATCAGATCTAGTAGAAGACCATTATGTGAAGGAGGATAAATTGGAGTACCATTGTAAGACAGTTACCCTTGGACAAAGCCTTAGTCTCCTCATGTTAATTCCAGTTCTGCCTTCCAGTTTTGACATTCTACAATTGTATGATCATCCTTTAATAGATTTGTTTTGTAAATATTCTTGTTCCTACATTGGATTAATTTAAAGCATGGGATACTTTCTTCAGATCTGAAGATATTGTGAAAATGAGTGATACTAAACTGGAAATACATGAAGTATTAATAATTCCATGTGAATTTTTATTGTTAAAATAATAGCTAGAGAAACATTATGCTTGCCATTCTATTCCCTCGGGAAATTTCTTCTCTCTCTGAGATTTAGATGAAGGGATTGGATAACTTAATCTTAAAAGTCTCCCAGGTGTGACATTCTTTGGTTTTATGAATTTAAAAAGTAATTAACAAAAAAATCAAATTTTCCTTTTGCATTATTCCACTTAAAATCAAATAACAGCTGTTAGTATTTAGCTTTGGAAAAATATGGTAGAGAGAACAATTGATTGATTCACTGCATGATATCTAGGGTTGAAGTATATCTAGTCCTAAACTTTCACTTTACAGATGAAGAAATGAGAGCCAGGTAAGTGAATTAATATGAACAAAATCATTCAGTTTACAGTAAGTGTTCAAGAGAGAATTTGTAGGCCAGAGCTCATCTAATTTAGATAATTTGTTTTATAGTTAAGAAAATGGTCCCAGGATGATAGTTATATAAGGAGCAAATGGCAGATCTGGAATTTAGACCCTTTTATTGAAGATCCAGTGGTTTTTCCACTTTACCATTTTGACTTTCATATTTTTGAAGTCATTCTGGGTCACAAATGAACTGAAATAAAAAAATCTTTGAAGTCTTTTCCAACTTTGATAATCTTTGAATATGTTATTTTTAGGGGAAATATTACATTTCATCAGGGATATCTGAGATCATCTAATCTCAAGGAATGGATCACTCAGGATGGGAAATTCCAATTCTGAATGTAAATGTTAAGATATTTTGGTAGGTGGCCACCATTGATACCACCAGACTTGGTGTGGTCTAGGGCGCACATGCCATTAATTGATGCCATTCATAGAAGGGTTGTTTTCAGGGACAAGAGTGCTGAGTAAGGACAAATGAACTACGTATCCTCTTTTTTTCCTGGTCAGCATACCTCTCTAGACTTATGGTTCATTATTTCCTCTCATGCATTGGCGTGTAGAGAAGCTATACTGTCCCACTTGCTATTGGTTATGAACATTTTATATCCCATATCTGTGCCTTTCCACAGGCTGTTGACCATGCGTATAAAGTTTTCCTTGCTCTTAGATTATCTAGTTTCCTTTAAAGCTCGGCTCACTCTCTATTGTTTCCTAAAGTCATCTCTACTGCCCTCAACTGAATAACTTCTCCCATCCCTGACACTATCTTATACTTATTTTGTGTCTAACTTATGTGGCACTAGAGGAAGGGTGCTGATTCTAAGTCAGAAGAGCTGAGTTCCTGCATATGACACTACCTGTATGATTTTGGTCAAAAGGTGTAAGTTCCTTGGATTTCAGTTTTTTTATTTTTAAAATGAAGCTCTTGGAATAGATGGCCTTCCATCTTTACAACTGTGGTACTACATATATATGTGTGTGTACATATACACACATATTTTTCCTCTTTTCATTTCAGTTGTTTTTCAGTCATGTCCAACTCTTCATGACCTCATTTGGGGTTTTCTTGAAAAAGATACTGGAATGCCATTTTTTTTTTGTGATTTCCTTTTCCTGCTCATTTTACAGATGAAGAAATTGAGGCAAGTAAGATTGTTGTTTGTCTATATACACACACATGAACATATGTATGTATGTCTTTATACATATATATGTATGTGTATATACACACACACACCTTCTTCAGTAGGTGTGTAAGCTCCTTGAGGACCAAGATTGTTGTTTCCTTTTTGTCTCTATATCCCTATACTGATCCAGTTGTCCTGTATGTATTAGATGCCTAATAAATGTTTGACAATTAATGGGTATAAACTGAGCAATTGTATCTTCTCCATCTTTTCTCCATGCCAGCTGTCCCTGTCCCTTGACAGTTAATCAGGCCAATTCATTAATTTAACCCCCCTGCCCTGCTTTCTTGCTCCAACAACCCTCAGGAGTGTGATGGACATGTCTCTACCCTCCAATGAAGCTAGTCCCAGAATCACTTTGGACACCTTGGCTTCAGAAAGAGGGAGGGAGTGAATTGATTGCCGAGCTCACCAAGTACTATGAAAGCATAAACATTAGGGCTAAGCTGTTTTTCTTCCTTTGACATATGTGCCACTATTTCAACTTTGCATGAGTAAAACTGGTGTTTGCCTTGGCACCTCCTGGGCAAGCTTAGGGGAGCTGGCAGAGGAGACAGACAGTTCCTTGTGTGCAGAGTAATGATTAGCTCTGGTGAAGACCCGGGGAGGTTCACGGCGACCACACTGAAATCCTGCAGCATTTGGAAAGTAGGATGAGGCAAGAGGAGTTTCCTATACTCAGAGTCATTAACCAGTCCAGATGTAAACCTGCTCCTTCTTCTCTGGCCATAGAAAACAAGATCCTGAAATTTTTCTTCAGAATTGGGCTCCCAGAAGGATGTTTTTTAGGGTTTGGGAAGAGCAGTTGTCTAACAGATTCTTAAGATCAAGAATATTTAAATGAGCAACATGCCTTAAGGGAAATAACATAATAGTTGTGGTTCACATTTTTACAGTGTTGAACAATTCACTTTTCTCCCAGTGTTTTGAGGTAGGCAGTGAAAGTATTATTACCCCTGTTTTTACAGATAAGAAAAATAAGATTCAGTGGGATAAATTGGTCAAAGACTATATACACTTTTAACTTTGGAACTGGAATTTGAAGCCAGAACTTTTGACTGCAAATCTCCTCTACCAGGTCTGTTTGTGACCAGCAAGAGAGACCCTATGAACTTCAGTACTAAAATACCATTATTCAACTTTATCAATTATTGTTCTTCCTTCAGTCCTTAAATGATATAGGGTAATGTTTTAACTCGCAAGTGAATTGGATTTAAGTGAGGCAGAACTGTACAAGTCACCAGCTTCTTTTTCCTCCAGAATCACTGGACTCTAGTGGTAAGAATAGGTCAAGATGACTGGCTATGGCCCCAGAGTGAGCAGAAGATCTTGAAGTTTTTAAGCTAAGGTCTTTCCCAGAATTAATTTATCTAAGGCAACACCCATTCAGTTTTTAAGGCAAGGTAAGAATTGAGGCAAAAGATGGTGTAATTCACAAAAGAATCAACAGGGAGTCAAGACTCCATTCAATATACCGATAAGGACTTCCTGCCCAAGGTCAAACAAGTAGCAAGTAGCAAAATCAGGATTTAAACTCAGGTCTTCTGATGTCAAATCCAGTGATCTTTTGATTATGTTATATTGCTCCAGTTTGTGGAATTTGCTGACAATCCATTAATATTTTTGGTAGTTAATTGTTGCTGTAGAAGCAAGAGGGGTATAAGACTTTCTATGACTTTTTCATTTGCTTTGAATAGCACAGATTTAAGATGCTCTTTTAAGTAATGAGTGCACTCTCCCCAAATAGAAGGAATTTGAGAAAATCTACCCTGCAATGCTCAAATCCAGGATTGAGTCAACTATTCCACCACTGAAGCCTGCTTTGCCAATGACTTTAATTATATTTGTCACTCATTCTAAAAACTGCCAAAGCCAACTCAGATGCCAAACTCAGGCAGCCCTGAGCCCAGCCTCAAACCTGGAACCCGGCTTGGACCCAGTATTCATGTCAGGATGTCCCATGGTGCAATCCAGCCCACCCTAGAAGAATTTGATGTACTTTCAAAATGCTATATTTAGTCATCTGTGACATAATTGCAAATTGTGTAACAGTGGTTCCTACTCTGCAGGTTGTAGACTCCTGGTGGTCACACAGTTATTGTAACAGTGTCCTTGCTACCATATACACCATGTTACTAAATGATTCAGTATAAAACATAAGCAAATACGCCTTCTGAGGACTGAATTACTGTTATATTTGTTGTTATTTGATCGTTTAGCCATGTTCATCTCTTTGTGACTCCATTTGGTGTTTTCTTAGCAAATATAATGTAGTGGTCTGACATTTCCTTCTTCCACTTATCTTATAGATGAGGGACATCTCAAACAGGGTTAAGTGGTTTTCCCAAAGTCACATAGCTAGTATGTGTCTGATGCTGAATTTGACTTAAAGTCCTTCTGATTTCAGGGCCAGCCCTCTATCACTATGCCAGTGTTGTCAGAGGATCATACATTTAGAGTTGGAAGGACCTTTTGTGAATATCCAGTTCAACCCTCTCATTTTATAGGTGAAGAAACCATGATCCCAAGAGGTTAAACAATATTTAATAATTATTAAGTATCAGAGGTAGGATTTGAACTCCATCCTGACTATAAATTGTGCTTCTCCCACTATAACACATACACATGTAATTATTCATTCGTGATTCATTCATTCATTCAGTGATATCTGACTTTTTGGGATCCCGTTTGGGATTTTCTTGGCAAAGATACTAGACTGGTGTGCCATTTCCTTCTCCAGCTAATTTTACAGATGAGGAAACTGAGGCAAACAGGTTTAAGTTATTTGCCCAGAGTCACACAGCTAATGTCTGAGGCTGGATTTGAACTTATGAAGATGACTCTTCTTGACTACACATATATTATTATTTTTTAATGTATGCAGATGTGATTGATTGTGATTGATAGGCTTTAAAAAAATTTAAAATAATACTCAATTCAATTTGTCATCATGTATTATTTCAATCAAATGAATCCTAACAGTTTTTTTTAATTAAAACTTTTTATTTCCAAAACATATGCATGGGTAATTTTCAACATTGATCCTTGCAAAACCTTCTTTTCCAAATTATTCCTTCCTTCCCCCCATCCCCTCTCTAGATGGCAGGTAGTCCAATAATCTAACAGTGGGGTTTTTTTGAGAAGTTAAAAAGAAGTTTAAAAAGCCTTGTCCAGTACAAAGCTTCTTGAAATCTAGGGCCAATATGTCACACTGAATTCCGTATGCATTCTGGTGTAGTCATATGCATTCTGGTGTAGGGTTATAGATGTGATTCCCATTTGTATCTGTGTCATTGATCATATCACACATCTCTAAAGTCCTGCATTTGTTAAGTGAGCATACAAATCCCTGCTTTTCCTCTCTTGATCCAATATTTTAGAGATGAAAGAATATACTGGTCTATAGATTGAAGCAGAAATATCATAGAATCATTTATTACCTTTTAAAGTAGATAGGAACTTTAGACATTTTATTAATAATTATCCTTTCATTCTTTTAATAGGCATTTTTTGAACCTCTACTATGTGCTAGACCCTGTGCTAATTGTGGAAAACAAATTAGCTCCCCAATTTTTCCTCTTTCTCTTTTTCTTTTCTTCTTCCTTCTGTTCTTCCTTGTAAAAATTTTAAAACAAATACAATATTAGAAAAAAATTGTCATGTACACAGTAGACCATAACAAAGGATTCAATGTAAGACAATAAATTTCCATTTCAAGAAGTCCTGTATAATAAATATTACACATTGTTTCAAAGCTTCCCAGCTTTTCTTTGCTTCCTTGTTGGTTTCTTTTGTTCTCCACTGTGCATTTTCGATTTTATTTTTGCCCTATCCCTCCCCAAGACGACTACCTTTAAGCATGGATATACACACATAGAGATTATCTATGAACACATACATATATGTATTTATACACATATGCATAAGCACCACACTATGCTAATATCCTCCTATTATCTGTTTCTCTGAAGATGGATAGCATCTTCCTTCATCAGCCTAAATCTTTGCATGTTTTTCTAAATCAACAAAACTCATAATTTCTTATGTCACAGCAATATTCCAATCTAATCACATTCCATTTGAGAGATTATCTATGAAAATTTTCACCCAATTTTCTGCATTCCTTTTGTTCTTGGCTATGTTTTATTTATACAAAAGATTTTAATTAAAAATATCAAAATTATCCTTTTCACATTTCAATAATGTGCTCACATTATAATAAAGTTTAAAGTCTGATACTGCTGAATCTACTTCCTTTACATCTTTTTTTCCTCTGGTTTGTTTGAAGCTCCTGAGTTTTTGATCTTTCAAATGAACTTCATTATTTTTTTCTAACTTGATAAATAACTTTTTAGCAATTAAATTGGGATGACATTAAATAAGAAGATTAATTAGATAAAATTGTTACTTAAGATTACATTAGATTTACCTACTCATGAAAAAATACTATTTCAATTATTTAGATATGAGTTTATTTGTATAAAAAGTGTTTCATGCTTATATCGGTATAGTTCCCATGTTTATTTGGGCAGGTATATATTGTCTAAATATTTTATACTATGTAGGTATTTTAAGTGGTATAAGACAATACTGAATAATGTTGCTGACATATAGTTTCTCTATTTTTCATTCTTGATTAAATCTATTTTAACTTTAACTTTATTTGTTACCATCCCTATTTTTGTCCAAGTTTTAATGAAGGTTAAAAAGTCTTAAAAGATGAAATGATCTGTGGTACATAGACTAGAATAGAAATATTATTTAGCTATAATCTGTTAGAACTAGCAGAAGTCTTAGGGATTGCCTTCCTCTATGCATTACCCCAAAATGAAATTGGAACAATGCCCATAACTTGCTGACCAGACATATTTCTGTACAATAATGTGCAAAGGATTCTGCATCTGCCCAAACTACCTACCTTATTCTTATTGCGTATCTTTTTAATCCTATGACAAAGTAAGTTTTCTTTTGCTCACTTTTGAATGATCTATGCATATCTTCTTTCACTCCAAAATAGTACTTAAACCACACCCTTTCCTTGGAATATAAACTAAATTTGAAGGGTCCCAACTCTATAGGAGCAGACCTGTTTATTTCCTTAGGTAATTAGGAAGACACATAAATATAGCCAGTGGTTACCAGGAGGCTGTGTCGATATAGTCTTGGGTACAGTATTCTTGACTTTTAGGAAAAGAACTCTCCTGACCTATGTAGGATAGGGAGATATGAACAAGCCTGTCATATCACAGAGATAAGTTTAAAAAAATATTTTTTATGTTACTTTCAGTTACATGTAAAAACAATTTTGAACATTCTTTATTAAGTTTGGAGTTCCAAGTTGTATCTCTTTTTCCCTGCTCTGCCCCTTCCATGAGACAATAAAGAATCTGATATAGGTTAAACATGTGCAATTATATAAAATATTTCCATATTAGTCATTTTGTAGAGGAAAACTCTTACAAAATGAAGGGAGGAAGGAAGCAAGCAAGCAATGAAGGAAGGAAGGAAGGAAGAGAAAATATGTTTTGGTCTATATTCAGATGACATCAGTTCTTTGCCTGGAGATGGATAGCATTTTTCATAAAAAGTCATTTGAGACTGTTTTGAATTATTGTATTGTAAAGAATAGCTAAGTCATTCACAATTTATTATACAATATTGTTGTTATTATGTACAATGTTCTGTTCTGCTCATTTCACTTTGCATCAGTTCATGTAAATCTTTCCCAATTTCTACATATTATCTTGTCCTAATTTTACAGATGAGAAAACTGGGGCCTAGGAGTCAAGTGGCTTTTTCAAGATCACACAACTAATTAATGGCAGAGCTGAGACTATAACCCAGATATCGTGGTTCTCAGTCTCATGCTCTTTCCATTACACCCCACTGCCTTTACATGTGATGTTATAGCTGAAAAAAAACCAAACCTTAATGGTAGCACACACCTTAGCCAGATGAGCAGGATGTCCAGGGACATTGTTGAATAAGAATAATATTCCATAAACAAAATTATTCTTCTGACAATATTCCTCAACACTTCCCCTAACTTCCTTCTCCAGTGCTTCATCTCAACAAATTCAATTAAAATTTTTTTAAATTAGCAATAAAAAGATTTTATTTCCCTTTCATTTTCCACCCCACTCTATTAAAAAAGAAAATCAAAGGCATAACAAGACCTTTTTTACCAAACGTGTATACATAAATTATTTGCCTTGATTCTGTTTTAAAAAAATGTATATATATA
The DNA here is from genome assembly GCF_016432865.1 of Antechinus flavipes. NCBI lineage: Eukaryota > Metazoa > Chordata > Mammalia > Dasyuromorphia > Dasyuridae > Antechinus > Antechinus flavipes. The sequence continues at coordinate 61,419,701 of NC_067398.1, forward strand.
TATATTTAAATCTTATAATTCTGTACCACAATCCATCTATCCCCTCTTCATCAAGAAATGATTTATTGTTGATTCTCTGGAACCATGTTTAGTTGCTGTATTGATTAGGATTCTTAGAGCTTTCAAAGATATATATTTTTACAACATTATTATTACTGTATACATTGTCCTTCTGATTTCACTCAAGTCACTTTCCACCAATTCCTAAAATTCTTTGCTGCTTTCCCTAAAACAGTTCCTTTCATCATTTCTGATGTCATGATAGCATCCCACCATATTCAAATGCCATCACTTGTTTACTGATTCCCTAATGACCAGGCATCCAGTTCTTGATCACTATATAAAAGAGGTGCTAGAAATATTTTTATTTCTATTGGTCTATTTCATCTTTGATCTCTTTGGGGTACAGACCTAATAGTTGCTGGGTTGAATTATGCTCAGCTTAATTTTAGGGGAATAGTTTCAAATTGCTTTCCACAATGGCTCGAACAATTCACAACTACATTATTGATAAAGATAATATGGTGGTATAGTCTTTCTGGAAACGGTTTTTGGAATTGTGACCCTAGATTTTGAAGAACACTCCAGTTGAAAAGAAGCCCTGGAAGGCTGTCCTAAGCTAGAAAAACCCAGTGGTTCATCCTCAGGGATTTATGCACCAGGAGCATAAGTGTGACATGCATGGGTGGAGAATGAATTGATGTGAATGGAATTATTTAGGAGTAAGAAATTCTTAATAAAGGGCATAAAAAAGCAGTCAGTAAACCATTCCTCCCAAAGGAATCTTTAGGGTTTTATGCCCAGATGCCTACAAACTTGCCCTTGGCCTAACTCTTTAGGGAACTGAGATTTTCAGAGGGATGTATGAGCAAAAGGTTTGAATTGGAAATCACCCCCAGCTTTTGAGCCAAGAAAAAAAGTCTCTACTTGAAAACTAGGCAGAGATTTTCCTTGTTGGAGGGATGTATGTTCTGGAAGACATTTTCTTCCGGAACAGCCATGGCTTGTTGGTATTGAAGACTTGCCTGGCACAGTAATCTTCCTCTCCAGTAATGTTTGCCAAGATTTTGGGGAAACCTTGAGCTTCTATTCATCTTTAAAGTCCCAGCAGCATTAGCTTGCACTCTGATCTTAGGCAAACTTTATCTACCTTGAAACACATGGACCAAACTTGATTTCACTATGATTGCCATTTTCTGATCCCAAACCATTATTTTGCTTTTTTATGTCAAAGAATCTCAGAGAGTTAGCTTGAAAATGATGCTGAGATTCAAAGATTCACAATGCTAAATGTGGTCATGAATCCACACAAGGTTTCCATCTTACTCAAAAATTCTAAATGTCACCTAATAACAGTAAAATACAAGGGTTGGCAAACTGTGGTCTGTAAGCCAAATCCAGTCTGCCTTCTGTTTTTTGTAAAGTTCATGAGCTAAGGAAGACTTTTACATTTTTAAATAACTGAAAAAATAAAAAGATGAATATTTGTGACGCATGAAAATTATATAAAATTCAAATTTCAGTGTCCATAAATAACGTTTTATTGGGATACAGTGATGCTTATGTGTTTACCTATTATCTGTGGTTCCTTTACCTTACAATGATAGGCTATGACAAAAATCGTATATTATACTCCTCCAAATATTTTGTACTGCTGCTACAAATTACAGTGATACAGCTAAAACTTGACAAGATTTCAAGTGTCACATGTATATCCAACATTTTATTATTTTATTATCATTTGTACACATGTATCAAGTCAAAACAAAAAGAAAAAAGTTTTATTATGATTTTGAGGAGCTCAAGACAGAGATGAATTTTTCTTTCTGAATAAGAACTTCTCTTAATCACTATTATTCAATACTAAATAACTTTGGAAATTAGCTTTTGTTGCAGATTTGATAAGGTTTCTTAATGAATTCAACCTAAAATTATAAGACAAACCAGAGCTTACATCTGAAATAAACTATGACAAAGTCAACTTGAAGACAACTAATGTTGATTGAATCAGAAGTTATATTAAGCTGTTTTATACACTTCCCATGTTCTCAAAAATTAAAACAAGAACTGTAATATTCACTCTTACACAGATTTACAGTGTGTATCTTTTCTGAGCTCTAACTATATTTTTTTGGACCTTATTGCAAATGCAAAGGAAATTTCCATATTTCAAGATCATTTAGGTATGTAATTGAGAACTTTTAACCTTTCCTTCAATTGGAATTGAATAATCTGCAATGTAATGACATGCTAAAAGGCAATTATCAAGAAAAAAATTAATAAATCCTAACAGAAATGCCTTCCAATGGAAGAATAAACCCAATTAAATTAGTATGCTTATGGATTAATATCAGTATTTGGCAGTACTGATCTATGTAAAAGGGAATTTTCTTTTTTCTCTTTAAATTTATTTACAATGAAAAAGAACAAATCCATTGAATGTATACAACAGAATATAGTAGATGATTCAAAATGTGAAACAATAAATTTACATTTCAAGACAGTGTATATAATTATTACATCTTGTCAAGGCTATCCATCTTTGCTTTGCTTTTTTGTAGGTTTTATTTTGCTTTCTACTGTGTATTTTTTCTTCATTCTTTTTTCTCTCTTTCATCCCCTCTCCATCTCAGCCAAGAAGGCTACAATTAAAAGCAGATTTGATTATATATGCACTTATATGTGTATATATACATGCATATATACTCACATACATCCACATATACATGCCTACACATACATATGTATATATAGATATCTATAATATACTCATATACACATATACATTCATATCTATTTATATATATCTATGTAAGGCTATACTATATTTATCTTCTACTTTTCTGCAGTGGATAACAGGTCTTTGCATATTTTTCTAAATTCTTCAGTTCATTATTTCCTATAGCACAGCAATATTCCAATTTTATGCTTTCTAGGTATTTTAAATAGTCTAAAACAATATTGATTAATATAGTTGACATATAGTGTAGTTAACCTGTTTTTCTCTTTTGATTAAATCTATTTTAACTTTAACTTTGTCTGAGATTAATAATTACTGCCTCTGCTTTTTTTCTAATAAATTCTACTCCTGATCATTATAATTATGTTTATTTCCTATTCCTACTTGCTCCTCTGGTTCATTTTCATCTGATACCTTATCTTGTTATTACTTAACCCACATTACCTTCAAGGATTCCTCCCTTATCTTCTCCCCTATCCTTCCCTCCCTCATTATTCCATTCCAATTATTTTGTACATTTTCTCCCATTCCTATTCATCTGTATATCCTTCCATATCCTCCTTAATCTATTCCTTCCCCTCTTATTCTTTATAAATTTATAAAACTAGGGCAACTAGGTGGTGTAGTGGATAGAGCACCAGCCCTGAAGTCCCTGAAGGCACTGAAGGAAGACCTGAGTTCAAATCTGGTCTCAGAGACTTAATACTTCCTAGCTGTGTGATCCTGGGCAAGTAACAACTCTAATTGCCTCAGCAAAAAAAAAAAAAAAAAATTAAAAAAAAGCTCTAAATAAATTTATAAAACTTTTATACTCTTCTAGGTACATATATATGCATGAATATATATATTGTTCCCCCTTTAACTCATTCCTGACATTGAGTAGAATTCCAGAACTACCAGTCCTCCTTCTCCATCTAATTCCTCTGTATTAGTCCTTGCTCTCGAACCTCATTCATATAACATATTTACTCATTTTTTACTTTTTTCTACCCAGTTTTGCTTTTTTAGAATCACAGCCTACTCAGTTCTATCCCAACCTTTCATTCAAGCTACTTAATTACTAATGAGAATCTTAGACATGTGGTTTACATTTCCTTATGAAACACAGTTTGCCCTTATTGAATCCCTTGAAATTAGTCTTTGATGTTCATCTTCCATTTCTCTTGGATCAATGTCAAATTTTCTATTAAGTTCAGGTCTTTCTGCAACAAAATTCTGAAAGTCTGAGAACTCATTGAATGTCCTTTTTTTCTTCATTCAGTATTATGCTTAACTTGCTGAGTGTGATTTTTTTTGGCTGGAACTCTAGTTCTTTTTCTCTTTGATATATAGTTTTCTAAGCTTTATGGTCTTTTAATGTAGCCACTGCTAAGTCTTGTGTGATTCTAATTGTGGTTCTGCTGTATTTGAATTATTTTATTCTTATTGCTTATAATATTTTTCTCCTGGGGTTTCAGAATTTGGCAATGATGTTCTTGTAGGTTTTCTTCATAGCATCTCTTTCAGGTGGTGTCTGGTGGATTTTTTTCTATTTCTACTTTTTTCTCTTTTTCTAGAAAAGACATTTTCAAAGACAAGATATGTAAAATATGAGTACAGATCAGCATTAACATTAAACATTTGCAATCAAATTTGGTGAGAGAAAACACTAACTTTGAACCTCCATTAAACAAAATGTTGTTTCCCTCAAAAAATTCAATTTGTTTTATTAGTAGACTGGTAGTGCCACAAAATTTTACTCAACTCTTATTATAATATTTTGAATTCCATCAATAAAAAATTGTGAAAATTTGTTTTTTCTTGTTATATAAGTATTTATATAATAACCTTGATTTTTGCTTCTTAGCTTGTAAAGTCTAAAATATTTACTATCTTGCTCTTTACAGAAAAAAAATTGCCAACCACTGGTTTAACACAATGAGACCACACATTTAATTTCAGCACTAAACCCATTTTTTTTTAAATAACAACTTGAGAGACAAACTAGAGAAATAGAGCAATGAATTCAGGTTTTAGCCTTGGATTTGCCATTAGCTGGTTGCATGGCCATGGGCAAATCACTTCACTTCCCTGTGACTCATTTTTGTCACCTATCAATCACATGAAGAGTTTGGATCCAGTGAAATGTAAACTCCTTGAGAGTAAGGAGTGAAGTGTAAGTGTGTGTGTGTATGTGTGTGTATTTATATTTCACAGTGTCTGACTCTTACCAAATATTTTTGGAATTCAAATTAATTGAATTGAAAAATAATCCTAATATTTTCTGTTTTAAGGTTTATTTGAATTCTAGAAATTTTTATTCTAATATTTTATACATATGTGTTTCAGATTTCTCATTTTGAGATCTAAATTTTCTCTCTCCTTCCAGTCTCTGTCCCACCCACTAAGAAGGCAAGCAACGTGAAACTCATTATACATGTGAAGTCATGTAAAACATTTCCACATAATCCATGTTATGGGGGGGGAGCAAGAAAAATAAAGTGAAAAAATTATATAGAATTTTGTATTTTAAGTTACTTTCTAGTCCTATGGTTTTATGTGTAGATCCCTGTGTTAGAAATGCTCATAATAGAAGAGTTCAGGAGTCTGGGGATATAGAGAACAGGACAGATATCTCACATCTCTTATTCAAAGCCTCTACCCATTTTCCTCAAGGATTAAGTAAGGATGGAGGGGGGAAAGTGCACCTTTCATTGAGGAAGAGGGATATTTTATACTTTTATCTTAATTATAATTCTGATTAAATATTCTTTTGAAAATATCCTAATTGATATCAATTTGTTCATTGATCTTGGGCAAATATCATTTGTTTAATTGACATTAGGGGTAGCATAATGAATGGAGGAGTGTGAGCAATAGTATTAGAACCTTCAACCTTTCAGGGTTACTCCTGCAGCCCTGAAAAGTGAAATAATTAATTATTGTGTGAGAACTCTGCCAGCCAGTGAGAGTAGGGCTTGGAAGAAGGAATTCAGAGTGGATTACGCAATTTTTTTTCCTTAAAGTTTGTTGGCTTCTTTGTAATACAAATTTTACTTTGTTTTCTCAAGCTGAAAATAGGATAAAGCTGTTGATCAACAAATTGTTTAAGATATATTCTATTGTTTGAATACAGTTTGAGAAAGGGTGATTGGGTATGGAGGTAGGGATTTAATAGAAAATGATGACCCAAGGAAAGAAGGAGCTAGGGACTCTCTCTCTCCTTCCCTCTCCTTCTCCCTCTTCTTCTTCCTCTCCCTCTCCCTTTCCCTCCTTCTTTCCTCCTCTCCATATATATATACACTGCTAATATATACACACTACTAATATATACTATATATATAGAATATATACATATATGTAAAATATATACATATATGTGTGTATATATATATGTATATATATATATATACATATATTCTACACTCAGTAAACTGTTTGATACATAACAAATATGCAATATATGGTAGATGTTGATTGAATGGTACACAAAAAGGTGGAGGGGGAAAGAATAAGAGTGAATGGTAGTTCAGCCCGGTCACTCACCAGTTCAGCAACATGCAAGTTACCACTGCTATATTTCACCATAATCCTTTTCCCCACCTAACTTCCTTCCCTTCCACTTCATTCTTCTTTTCCATCTCAGCGTCTTTCTGAAACATTCTTTTCATCCTTCCTGTCCTCTCACTATAATCACTGTGAGACTCAAAAGAATCTTGGTAAAATGCATTGCAGATTGTTACAACTTCCAACCATTCTCCGTCCCTCTCCAGTCATTTGGTTTGATAATTAGCCTCATAATAATGTCAATATCAAATAAACAGATGTTCATAGTTAATCCCTAATTTTGCCATCAAAAATATACAATCTCGAGAAGAAACTGAAGGGGAAAGAATTTTTTAATTTACAGTGTATCCTTCCCCCAAATTGTAAATGGCTGAATAGTCTCCAAATGCAATATTACAAGTCAAACAAATCTCAATGTTCTCTACAGGAAGTATTGAATATCCAGCTGAAATGAAAGGATAAAAAGGAGAAAGATGGAGTCATTTTCCTAAAATGGACTCAGTTGAATAAAACCTCTTTCCAAGTATTTCTTGTTTCTAGCATTTATCCTTTCAGGAAGAATCAAGGCCAAAAAAAAAAAATGGCTTGGCTATGCTTGTTTGTTTTTTCTTGGAGATTCCTTAAAACTTCAAAGGGATGTGAACGCCAAAGACCTCTCCCATCAAATCTTGGAGACCTGACCTCCTACAGAGCACTGTGGCTTGGTGCTCATGGTCCCGAGTCCAAGAATCCCATTTATTAAGCCAGAGACTTCGGATACCAAGAACCATATTGAAGAGATTGGAAACTATTTGATATCCTATGAAGGGAAAAAGAGATATATTCTGGCCACCCTCTATTATCTTGCGGTCACTTTTCCCCTCTGGATGATTCACAGCTAGTATGGTGTATAGTTCCTTCAGAGGATTAATAGAAAGACATAAACAAGAAATGCAGGAGAGAAAGAATGGCTAGGTATGTTCCACACCCATATCCATAAATACTGATAGTACTAGTAATAACTAATATTTATGCAGTAACTACTATGTATTATACACTGTGCTAACAACTTCATAATTATTATTTCTCTTGATCCTCACAACAACTCTGGGAGATAGGGGCTATTATTATCTCCATTTTTCAGATGAGGACATCAATTCTTCAATCTTTGTGATGTTTTGAGAAACCTTGATTAAAAAAAAAAAGGGCTATGAGCTAGAACATAGTGCCAGTAAAGAAGCTCTGACAGATTATACCAAACTGAAAAGACTGAAAATCCCACAGACTGTGTGTCTTAGTAAATGTTTAAAAGCCATTGAATTAACAAATGGGATTAGTGCTCATTGATTACGGTGTGTGCCTGTCAGCTTAATGCAGTCAGTGAGTGGGCAAGGAGAAGGGAAGCACAGATTCAGAAATATAGAGAATTTGTATGTGGGATGGGAAGCCATGTAGTGAATTCCTGAGAGACTGAATTGTAGAGAATGGTTTTTTCTTGTGAAATTTGTAGCTGGAAAAGGAATCCACCATCATATGCCAAGAAAGATCTGGCTGGTAGAATTTTTGTCAGGATGGCCAACTCATGGAAAGAAAAAACACCTTAAAGAAAGCAGAACATGAAAACCTCCAGATAAGAGATGAATTTGCAAAACATTAAGATAATCTTGGGACCCATTTAGGAAATAAGGTAACAGAAGAGGCAACTAGGTGGCTCGGTGGATAGAGCACTGCACTTGGTGTTAGGAAGACCTGAGTATTAGCTGTATGATCTTGGGCAAGTCACTTAACTCTGTAAAATGAGCTGAAGAAAGAAATAGAAAACCACTTAATATCTTTGCCAGTGGGTGGAGTGTCAAATATCCAGAGGATGAGTTGGTTAAACCAAGAAAGACGTACCTAAAAAGTACCTTCTGTATCAAGAACTTAGGTTTGGAAAAGCAGACTCTAATGGGCTGATGCATCAGTAAGAAGCCAAATCTGGGATATGAGCTAGAACTGAGTTAACATCAAGATCAAGAGCTGGAAGGACAGATTTGCCCAAGGATTACACTGCTAGTAAGTGTTAGAGAGACTTGAAACCATTTTTTTCCTCCTTGATTTTTTTTCTTTTGCAAATTCAACAAATTGTCCTGCTTATTGGTTTTTACTTCTGTTGTCTTCTGTGCATCTTTTCTGACTTTTCCTCTTTTTTCATGTTAGTAATAAATGATAACTCTTAATTCTTTCCCTCTCAACTGAAAGAAAACAAACATTTTGTATCACAAACACCTCTCAAGTCACATTGCTTTTGCCTGAGAACATGTTTCATTCTGCATCTTACTATGAGAAAGTGGATAATATGTTTCATTATTGGTCTTCTAGAATAGTGGGGACTGTGAAGGATCATAGTCCTTCAGTTTTTCAAAATTGTTTTTAATCTATCATTTTTGTTCAGTCATTTAGTTGTGTCTGACTGTTTATGACCTCATGGATCATACAATCCAGTGGAGTGGCTTGCCATTTCCTTCTCCAGTAGGTTAAGGCAAAAGCAACTTGCTCAGGGTCATATAGCTGGTAAGTATCTGAGGTCAGATTTGAATTCAGGTCTTCCTGACTCCAAGTCTAGTCCTCTGTCCATAACATGCTGTTTTTTTTCCCCTCTCTTACTGGATAATTAAGTAGTATCCATGCTTATTTCCCTGGGCCAATGAAGCAACCAATAAACCTTATTCACTGAACTTACAAAGGTGTGAAAAATAATTGAGCTGATTGCTGCTGAATCTTTCGTATCTTAGAACAATGGAGATAATCACCAGATCTTGGGACTAGTTCTTCAAGAAAGGATAACTTATAAAGGGAAATATTTTTCCCTTCTGAATGCCAGTATCTGCCAAATAGCCCATTCACCATTTTCCTTGAATATAGAACAGAGAGGCCAAACCCAGGGACCATTTAGCTTTTTAAAAAGAATAAAAATCTTTTTCTTGGATGTTTTGGTCAGTGTCTCTAAACAAGTAACTAAATCCAACAATGGTGGTAAGAAGCTTTGCTCCATCTATTCTCGTAGGTAGTATTGGAGTATCTGGGATGTTCAGGAAGGACTGATCCTCTTGTTTGAGAACCTGCTGAGCCCTTTTAAAAATAATAGTTTTTTTATTTTCAAAATATATGCAAAGATAGCGTTCAACATTTCCCCTCGCAAAATCTTGTATTCCAAAATTTTCTCCCTCCTCAGTCAGCAAGTAATCTATGTTAAACATGTGCAGTTCTTCTATACATATTTCTACATTTATCATGTTACTGAGCCCTTTACAAAACTGTTCATACACTTTTGGTGCCCACCTGTTACCTAACTCTCACCTGTGGCTCCAAGAAGCTGTAGCATGTACAAGGAACCTCACCGTGGTAAAATTGTCCTGGTAGATAGAATAAGCCAGGTTGGAAGTAATCAGCAAACCTCAAACCCATTGGATAGATAGGGTGATGCCCTAAATATGTGAAGACTTCTTCCTTCTGAATGGACAGAGGAGAAGCAGATACTGCAGAGTACTTAGAGCTTGTTCAGATATCAAAGACATCAAGGTCATTTACTGCATCCTAGACCATTGCTAGTCATCTTGACTTTTGTCTTGCCAGTGGTCTGCTCTTCAGTGACTGGAAATAAAATGAGGTTGATGGCTTTGTGCAACTCTACCTCACTTGAATTGAATTTACACATATGAATCAAGACATCATCCTATGATGTCATTGATCTTCAGAAATGAAGGATGAATATCAGCATCTATCCTATCAATGTTTTTCTTTCTCTGGCATCTGCCAACGATCTTCTCCTACCCTAGGATTGGTAAGTAGATCTGAGGAGTTGATCAGGAATCCTGAGGGACAGGGCACTTTATGCTGACCCTGAATTATAAAATCTGTTGATCAACATACTAATTTACTTCTCCAGAGCTTCTTCTTTTATCTTCCAAAGAAGGGAAAGGAAGAAAGGAAATAAACATATATTAAATGCTTACTATGTGCCAGGAACTGCTTTATCAGTACATGCATTATCAATATTATTTCATTTGAGTTTGTCTAATGGATGTGACCTGTTCAATACAAGTATTTTGACCAGAGAAGCATTCTGCAATTCTGTCTGGTAAATAAGGAATGGATCGGTTGCTAAACCCATTCTTTTCCAGTGTTATTACTGTCATTTCTCTTTCCTTTTTTCTCCCATCTCGTTTTATTAATAACTATTTATACCAAAAATATAAGAAAAAAATTACCATCAGGCAGTCAATCTTCTGGGGCTGAGTTCCTCAGTGAGTTTTCAGATAGGCTGGTTGGGGCAGAGAGTACATAAGGAAGTAGGGATTAGTGCCTGGGCCCATCTTGAAGTCCTTTTAAAGTTTTAGTACCAGAAAGATAACAATTATTATACATAAAAAACATAAAATTTCGCATACTAGTGCATATCTCAAAATAAGATAATTAATATAAAGAGTATTCACACTTCTAAATTCTCCATAAATACCAGCTAGGATTAGTAATATTATTTTTATCTCTTTTTTATTATTTTATTATTATGTTTTTATTTTTTGTCTCATTTTTTCAATGAAGTTTAGATAGACATGGCCTTGGGGTTGCCATTTACTCCTCTATATTTAATGTTCACTTAATGGACTATTATACAGATGAATGAAATAAATATTAGAATGTAAACTCATCCTTTAGGTAGACTGTTGAAAGTATCTTTGCTAAAATTTCAGCGGCAGCTGGATCAACAAAGATAATCTATTTAATTTCATATTATCTCTTCCTGTTCCCACATGATTTTGCCTTCCTTACCCTGGTCTCTATACTTTGAAGGTTTTTGTTCCAAGTAGCTTAGAGAGTATAAGAATTTGAGTAATGTTAATAAAATGTTTTTAAGTTTTATAAAATCTTGTTATTAATGTAAAGTATTAATATACTACTTTAATTATGATATTAATTATTTTAATTATAATAAATAATTAATATAATTATAATAATATTATAAAATATAATAGATTCGAAGTCTATTGGACCTTAGAGATGGAGAACAATCCTAGCCCTTATTTTACAGATGAAAAAGGTGAGACCCAGGAAAGTTTTACAGTTGACTCTACTGTCTAAGGTGGGATTCAAATCTATGTCTTTCCTAGTTCTCAAGTCCAGTAATCTATCCACTCCACCTAAGTTTACCAGTCAACAAAAGTCTAAGAGGAAGAACTAAGTGCATTGAATATGACTCCTCTGGAGGAATTATGGGACAATATGGACAAAGCAGAATAAGGGTAGAGATTTAAATTGTTGAAAAAATCCTCACACAGATAGAATCATGGATCCTTCCATGTAAATGATGTTACACCAATTTTCTGACAGGAGCACTGAATTTGGAGTTTGAATCTCATTTCTGCTCTCTACTACTTGGGTTTCCTTAGGCAAACCATCTCCCTTCCTTAGGTCTCAGTTTCTTCACCTGTAAAACAAAAATTCTGGGCTATATTGAGAATTGCCAATGTCTACCATTGACTTGTACCTGACTGCCCCCTACTGGTCTGAGTTAAAACTGTCCCCTTCCACCTCCCCACCTTCCCCTCCCTCCCCCACCCCCAGACTTCAGGGCTCCGTCCTGTGACATTTCTCTAACTCTGGCTTTGGCTGCTCCTCTAGTGCATTTCATTCTAAATCCATTTTCAGAGCTAGAAAAACTGATGATACTTTTTTTTTTTAGCACCAATTAACATTTTGTCTGTCCATCCTTCTCTACCCACTTGCCGATGTTTTTGAGATTTGCAAGGTGAATCATAAGACTTTGAAGGAACCTAAGAAAAAATTGATTTCCAATGTCTCCATTACACATGAGGAAACTAAGACATAATGAGGGGAAGTGCTATGTGCAAAGCCACACAGGTAATACAGTAGAGTTGGGAATAGAATTTAGGTCCCCTTAGGACTAGCGCCCTCCTCGTTACATGATGCTGTCTCTATATGGGTTGGTAGAACATAGAGTTAGCATGGGCAGTAAAGATCACCAAGTCAATCCAAATTCTTTGTTCATTTTACAGATTAGTGAACAACAAGCTAGAGGGAGGAAACAATTAGTTCAAAGTTACAAAGTAAAAAACAGAGTAGGGATTCAAAGTAGGATCCATTAACTTTAGATGGAGGGGTCTTTTTATGACACCAATTCCTAGGGCAGGGACCTTAACTTGGGATCTACAGATGGAGTTCAGGGAGTCTGTGAATTGGCATGAGAAAAAATTCTCAATTTCCATATAATTGGTCTCCTACTTGTAATCATGTATATATTATTTTGTGCATAAAAACATTATTTAGAGAAGAGGTCCATGACACAAAAAAAGGTTAAGAACCCCTAATTTAGAGGAATTACAGCATAGATATTCACATAATAATAAAGCAAAGATAATTTCTTAATATCTCTTGCCCTCAACTAGGATGCTCACCAACATGTAGGGAAGGATCTAATATGTCACTATCATGAGATTTATCTCTATACATTTGGGAGAGGGAAATATTTTAAGTATTGATTGGCCAGTAAGTTTTACTTTTGATTCTTTTTCTTCAGTTTCCTGAGGCAACAGCCTTGAGGGTGTAAGATCCATGAGTTTCTGTTATGGGTGAAGATATTAGGATGTTAGAAAGGTGGGGCAGGTCTGGATGGGTTAAGAGACTGAAGATATTCCTGGAGCACTATGAGACATAATAGAGTCCTGGGAGGGGGGTGAGAGTGCACCAAGACAAACTTTGTTAGTCTCATGATTTTCTTTATTAGCACTGCATCCAGTTTATGAGATTCTGGATTTAACCAAACAAATCTTGGATCTGGGTATTCTTATGTAGGATCTCCAGTGATAATTATTGCATTGTAGTAATTTGGGCACCACTCAACTCTCACAAGATAGAGAAGAAAGAAGAGGGAGGAAAAGATGATGGAAGAAAAGAAATAAACAAGTGGAGAAGAAATAAAGGAAAAGAAGAGAGAAAGAGAACTGAAATGTGAACAGAGGGAAAGGTTTTTCTTTATACCAAGAAACAGAAGACACTGGTTAAAGCTTTTCCCTTTTGTTTTCTAGCTTTATAATGTTGAATAAATCACTTGAACTCTAGTGCTCAGTTTCTTTATCTGTAAAGTAAGGGTAACCTGTGCTCTGACTAATTTACAAGATTGCTATAAATAGCAACTGAGAAGCATGTGGAAGTATCATGTGGACTGAAGAATAGCAGAATCTCTTCCAATAGAGTTGGAAAGGATCTGAGAGACTGTCTTTTAGTCTGATCCATAACTCTCTACAACTGCTTTGACAAAAAATCATCTGGCCTTCACTTGAAGATCTCTGCTGTTAGGACCTCACTATTTCTAAATGCATCCCATTTTTTTCGTTGTTATTATTGAAGAAAGAAAGGAGAAAATGACAGAGAAAAAAGAAAGCTTGGAACAGTAGAAAGAAAGCTCATATGGAGGCAGAATATATAAGTTCAGACCCTGCCTACAACTTACTACTGTGTGACCTTGGGCAAGTCAATTAAGCTCTCTGGGTCTTATTTTCATTGCAAATGAGAGTTGGATTACAAGCCCAAATGAATTCAAGACAACTAGAGAAGAGATAGTAAAGAGTACTTTTAATTTGGTACCATAGTACAATGTGAAATGTGTTGGAAATTACTAAGAGGTAATTTTAAGATTGAAATATTCCCTTATTAAAGCTAATGAAAAGTGGAAGGTAGTGTATTCTGACTCATTAGGGATTCTTAAGTAGTTACCTGTTGTCCTGAAGTTGTAGTAGGGAATAATTTTTTTTTATATGAGTTTGAATATATGGCCTCTGAGTTCTCTTCCAACTCTGAGTATGAAAGAGGGGAAAATGAGAGAGAGAGAGAGAGAGAGAGAGAGAGAGAGAGAGAGAGAGAGAGAGAGAGAGAGAGAGAAAGAGAGAGAGAAGGAGGAGGAGGAGAAATAGAGAGGGAAAGAGAAAGGGAGGGAGAGAGAGAAAGAGATAAGGAAGGAGAGAGAAAGAGAGATAGACAGATTCAGATACACAGAGAGACACAGGGAGACAGAGTTAGATAGAGACAGCGACACACAAAGACAGAGAGATAGAGAGACAAAAAAACCGCAGAGACACAGTCAGAGACAGAGACACAACTGAAGAAGACGAACTAGAAGAGGAGGAGGAGAAAGGGGAGGAAGGAAAAGGGGGAAAAGAGACAGAGAAGAAGAGGCCAAAGGGGAAACAGGAAGGAGAGGAGACGAGTGAAAAGGAAGGGGGAGAAAAAAGAAAAGGGAAGGGAAGAATAAAAGGAATGGGATGTAGAAGTAAAAAGAAGAATTGAGGGTGAGGAAAAGAAAAAAAATGAGGAAACGGGAGGGGAGGGGGGGAAAGGTGGAGATGGAGGAGGAGAAGAAGGTAGAAAAACGCGAAAGAAGGAAGGAGATGTGGGGCAAGGAAGGAGTGGGGAGGGAGGGACAGTTTCCAACCCAAATTGCAATCACTAGGCCTCGTCACCCCTCTGGAATCTGCAGGTTTTGATTTCCCCACGAGAGGACATTTAATCATTACGGGGATTTCGACTGCGCCGGTCCAACACACCATTCCTCGAAGGAAGCTGACCCCAATTTTGTGCTCGGGTGTTTACTAAGTCAAAGGTGCTCCCTCTCGCTTCTCCGAGCAGGCTGTGCGGCGCGTCGGGTAGAAGCGCCCAGGCAGCCTCAACCCGAGGCTCGGGCCCAGCCTCGATCTAGGTCCCACCCCCGGCTGCGGCCCCAGCTCCAGCCTCGGGCCCAGGCCCCGGGGAGGGGATGTAGGGGGGGAGGGGAAGGGAGGTGGGGAGCCGGCCAGATGACAGCGAGCCTGATTAACATGGCGAGGGGGCCAAGCCTGCCCGGGCAGCGGATGAGCTCAATTAGAGTGAAACCTAATTCTTCAAGGCTGCGCTCCAGATTCCTTCGGTAATTTCCCCTTTGTTTAACTTGGACATTTTTTGACAACAGGATTAGGAGAAGGGGGGAAAAAAAACAAGAAGAACAGCAGCCTTCCCCAGCCCCTTTCCTCCAATCCCTCATTCCGGCCCCCTTCCAGGTGCCACGGTCAATGCCACGCCGTGCCCGCGCTGCCGACACTGGGCCACCCGGTCCGGGACGCTCCCGGGCGCCGAGCCCGGGCTAGGCCAGGCTTCGGGGGGGCCCCCCGATTCCGCCGCCCCTGCCGTCGCTGCCCCAGGTGCTGTAGCCTCGCTGGGCGGGCAGCCCGAGCCTCGGGGCCCGGCCGGGCGGGCTGCAGAAAGGGGCCTCCGACCGCGTGCCAAGGAAAACGGCTCGGAGGTGGAAAGGAATAAGTATATAATCACGCCACTGTCATTACCTCTGATAGTGAGAGAGGAGGAAATGTCAGAGGCCTCGAAGAAAAACACCCGCAGCTTTAATGAGTCCGCTGGAGGGGAATTATCAGCATTAATCATCCCGCCGAGCCGAGAGGAGAGCGGCGGCGGGCGGCGGCCGAGCTGCCACGCACAGGATCACTTTTTCCATGCTATTGGAATGCGCTCCCGTGGCTCCAGGCTTCTTTCGGAGAGCCCTTAAATAATAATAAAAACCCCAAACCACTAATCCGCAAACATCCGGAAATATAAACACGGATGGGCCAGGGGACCGGGCCGGGGAATGGGGAGGGGGCAGAGGGGCGGGAGGGAAGTGTGTCCGGGGAGCTGCACCTCGGGGAGCGCAAGGTCTTTTAGCTGTGGGATCTGCTCTAGCCGGGTGAAGAGGAGGGAAATCGAAGTCCTTCCAGCTGGGGAACCACGAAGCCCGTCAGCGTCTGGTGACACAGGCCCTCTGTCTACACTCTTGGGTGCTGGAAGGCTCTCCAAGTTCTACAGACAGTTAGGCAAGTATTCAAGTGCGGTGGAAGGTTATCTGTTTAAAATTCTCCATTGACATTGAAAGGCATTGGGTAGGACACTGAAAGGCCTTGGGAAGGGCACTGAACAGATGGGAGCTGCCCTACGGAAGGTGTAGTTTGGAGTTGCTCTGAGAATATAAGTTCCTTAAGGGTAGTGCCTAGTTCATAGTAGATACTTAATAAATGATATTAAATAAATAAATGGCAAGAATTAGATGCTCTTGGATTTCTACCCCCACTAATGGAAAAGGTATTGCCTCCACAAGCTACTCTCCTCCTCAGACAGAAACTAAGCTTTCCTTATTTTATTTTGCTGAGGCAATTGGCGTCAAGTGACTTACCCCAGGGTCACACAGCTAGTGTCTGAGACCAAATTGAACTCAGGTCCTCCTGACTTTAGGGCTGGTGTTCTATCTACTGCACTTCTCAGCTGCCCCCCCAGCTGCCATCCCCTCCCCCACCCTCATCCTTATTTTTATGAGATGCGATCCAAGGTCTCATATTATATAATCCTTTCACATTATGTGAATGTGTGAATTAAGCGAGTGGTGCATTTACCGTTATGGTTTCATTTTGTGCCAGTTCTTTTCATTCAGGGAAATTATTTAAAGTTAAAATTTAGTGGTGGTGGTGGGGGGAATGTATATGATGTTTAATTTCTTCAAGACTCAGTTTCCTCACTATGCTCAAAAAGTTATCAAACTGTGCCTACCTTTTGAGCTAGCAGTATTACTACTGGACCTATATCCCAAAGAGATCTTAAAGAAGGGAAAGAAACCTGTATGTGCAAGAATGTTTGTGACAACCCTCTTTGTAGTGGCCAGAAACTGGAAAATGAGTGGATGCCCATCAATTGGAGAATGGCTGAATAAA
Source organism: Antechinus flavipes (assembly GCF_016432865.1). Taxonomy (NCBI): domain Eukaryota; kingdom Metazoa; phylum Chordata; class Mammalia; order Dasyuromorphia; family Dasyuridae; genus Antechinus; species Antechinus flavipes. The sequence goes on from NC_067398.1 coordinate 61,436,747, forward strand.
TTGTGGTATATGAATGTTATGGGATATTATTGTTCTGTAAGAAATGACCAGCAGGATGATTTCAGAAAGCCCTGGAGAGACTTACATGAACTGATGCTGAGTGAAATGAGCAAAACCAGGAGATCATTATACACTTCAACAACAATACTGTATGAGGATGTATTCTGATGGATGTGGCCCTCTTCAACAATGAGATGAACCAAATCAGTTCCATTTGTTCAATGATGAATAGAACCAGCTACACCCAGTGAAAGAACTCTGGGAAATGAGTGTGAACCACTATATAGAATTCCCAATCCTTCTATTTTTGCCCGCCTGCATTTTTGATTTCCTTCACAGGTTAATTATACACTATTTCAAAGTCCGATTCTTTTTGTACAGCAAAATAACTGTATGGAAGTGTATACATATATTGTATTTAACTTATACTTTAACATATTTAACAGGTATTGGTCTACCTGCCATCTGGGGAAGAGGGTGGGGTGAAGGAGGGGAAAAGTTGGAACAAAAGGTTTTGCAATTGTCAATGCTGAAAAATTAGCCATGCATATATCTGGTAAATAAAAAGCTATGATAAAAAAAAAAAGACTCAGTTTTCTCATTTGTAAAATGAGGGTAAATTTTTTCTGAATGAGATATTGTGAAGAAAATGCTAAATCATTAGGTGATGATATAGTCATGAGCTATCAGCCCTGAGTTTCTTACAAACAGTGTGTTAAACCTTGGATACCAAAAATCAGAAAGGGAGATGATCCACTTGTGGACAGTTCAAGTCTTCTCACTATTTTGTCCAGCCTTATTTGTAGAAAAGAAAGTAAAGCATTATGCATTATCTCCTTTGTTCTCTGCTTTGAGTGAGGCTAAGGGGAAATTGGTATAGCTGAAGTCCTAATTATAGTTTCAAGGAGAAATACATACTTCTTTGTTGCCTGATAATTTTATTCTAGTCAAGCTCTCTGATCAATTGTTTGTGGATGGATGACTTGATGGGATTACTGAATGTCTTACAGAAGACTGAAGCAGAGTGGTCAATCACCTGTGATTAGATTTAAGCATATCCTAAAGCATATCCCTCACTGGCTTTTGACTGTACTTAGCAGGCATGTGTGCATGCATGTATTTCATCCAAACATATTAAGAATCTATTGTGAGCAGAGTACTATGCCAGCTTTTGGGAGAGATAAAAATTTTGGAAAAGATGTAACCCCTGCCTTTTTGGAGCTCAGATTATCAGTATTCCCCAAAGATTTTTTTTTACTTTCCATTGAATATCTATATCTATCTATTATCTGTCTATATATACTTTGAATGTACAATTTTTTTCATGTTATCTCTTTCTATAGAATGTGAGCTTTTTGAAGGTAGGGATAATGTTTTTGCCTTTCTTTGTATCCCCATTCCTTAGCACAATGCCTGGCACACAGTAATCACTTAATAAATGTTTGTTGACTATTGATTAGTCATTTATTTGGTTGAGGCTTTGAAGGTTCAAGCTAAGAAGCAAGAGAAAGCTCAAATGTTAAAGCATGATTAGTCATTAATACCTGGACTTAGAATCTGTTTATCAAGTTACCCCAGACTGAATGGATACAGGAGAGATGAAGTCTCAAGTCTCAGGGAATCCACTCATTTTCCTGGGAGAATAGTTCCATTGTAGTTGGGATCTTGAGCAAAGAAAGGATAGCAGGAGGATTCTGCATAATAGGGATGGAGAAATAAGAAAGGATGATGATGTCCCAATATATGGGAGAGCATCATCTGGATTAAAAGATTAAAGGTTCAAACTTCCCTTTCCCTCACTCACTCATAAATTAGAGTGAAACCACAGGTATGGAGATGTAGGGGATGAGCTTAGAGTAGTGGATTTCCTGTTTATAGCTAATGGACTCATTCTCAAAAGCAAATACCTTCAAATTCAAACCCTAAATCACTTTTCCTTTTCCCTGTGGAATTTCTAGACTGGTCTAAGAAGAGGAAGGAGAAACCTGTGCCAAACAAGGCATTATTAATAATAAATTAAAATTCCTCACACGTTTATGCAGTACTTTACAAATTTCCAAGTATGGCTACATCTATGATGTCTCATAACTCATATAGTCTCATGAAAATCACTATATAGATGGGACAAAGGCTATTATTCTTATTTTACTGATGGACAAACCAAGGCCTAAGTGATTTGGTGATTTGCTCAAGGTCACAACTAGTTACTGTCAAAGCCATTACTAAAATATCTGGGCCAGAGACAATTGTGCCATTTGGCAGGGAGGAGGGGGTGGGTTTGGGGAAAATGGCAGATGATTTCTTTTGAAGAAATTATGAGTCTCTTTTGGTGGGGATTGAGAAAAATTTCAATAAAACTTTCCTCATATTGAAATGTACTGTAACTTAAGAACCTGCAAATAATAAATTTTGGTTGATTTAATTGGAAAAAAATTTTCCCAGACTATTGGCCAAAAGTAGTTCAAAAGAAGATTTCCTTTTTCTTTTTGCCTATCTCAGCCCCCTACAAGGTTCTTTAGGTCAGGAACCTTGTCTCATGTTTGTATGCTGTTGTACCAAACACAATTATTTTGTGTTACAGGTTGTCCAGTTTCTGAATTAAGTGGATTGAAAAGTCCCTTGGAAAAAATGTGTTACACTTTAATAAGAATTAGTTTTATTTGTTTCTCCTGTATGGAATGTAAGTTTCTTGCAAATAAGAACTTCATTTAGCCCTTAGACATTGTGACTTCCCCTATCAAGGTTTCACTATATCTTGGGAAAGCAGAAGACATTAAATGAGAATTTTTTTTAGGAGTTTTGCAGAAGGCCAGCAGATGACACAGAAGAAGTTTAGAAACTAAAAAAATGCATAAAATATACACACAGTAATGTATACTATCAACATATTTTATTTTTCAAGGTATTGTAAGTTCCCCATAAAAGAAAAAAATTCAGATGTCTTCCCTGGTGTGAAGGGAGAGCCAAAAAGTTTTATGTAGTTTTTCTAGATCACAAGGGTACTGTACCCCTAATTTTTGCAATGTGGAAGGGATGACTATATTCTGTTTTTATATTTACATCCTTAGCAACTACCATAGTTTCTGGCACAAAGTAGGCATATAATAAATATTTATTGAATGATTGAATTAAAAAAATACTATTTGTTATATTAGATGACTCTGGGAAGGAGAGAGGGGAAATACTTGGAATAAGCATAATAATGTAAGAAACAAAAAATGTCAATAATAGCTTATTTATGGAAAATTATAATGACAAATTCCCGATGTAGGGCAATTCAACCAACTTAATAGATGAGCCCTAAATAGTTGGCTGAGGTACATAAAAGGTCACAGAGTCACACATAGGGTGACACAGCTAGCAAGTGCAAAAAATAGAATTTGTACCTTGATTCTCCTGGCTTTAAAAGCAGTACTCCATCTATTACACCAAATTGCTGTCTATTGCTACTGGAGAAACAGAGAAGAATGTCAATGGAACAGGCCGGGTAAGCACATTTTAGAACTAAATGCATTTGGCAGACTATTTTTTAATAAACATAAAAATACAAATTATTGTAGAAGGGACCCATATTAAAAAAAATCACTGGGACAAATATGTAGTATTTTGGCAGAAAATGGGATTGAACCAACATTTAACACCATATACCATAATAATTTCAAATGGCTCAATGATCGAATTATAAAAAAAGTTATTCTATAAAAATTAGAAGAGAATGAAAATGTACATATTTCATAGCTATAGATAGGGTAGGATTGGTTAGGGAGGGAGGAAGAATCATATCCTGACACAATATAGAGGAAATAATAAAATTCAAAGTAAATAGGTGTTTATCACACTGATTTTCAATTTTACATATTTTGCATTTATTTACATGTAAATGTGTTTTCCTCCAAAGCCAGTAATGAATTATTTCATGTTTATCTATTTATAGCAGCATATAATATAGTGCCTATCATATAACAGACTCTCAAAAAATGCATGTTGAATGGATGTTAAATATATGTGTGCTAGACAAGACGTTATATGACATATGGTATAAATAACATGATATTATTTAGATCTTGATTATTCATATGTTATGTGTATCATAGCTACTACTTGTAGGGCTAGAACAGACTTTTAAAGATAATAAGCACTCACTCAATAAATACTTATTAAATGAATACTAATAAAATAATGACATATTTAAAATGCAGCTTCATGTCATCTTCTCAAAATCACTGTTGTAATTTTTCAGATGAGAAAACTAAATCTTATAGAAGTTAAGTTCTTTCTATGTATTTACAGACATATTTATATTCATATATATTTACATACATATATATTTATTACACAGTTTCTACACTCACACAAACAGAACAGTAGCAACAGGCATTTATTTGTATATGTATATATATATCTATGTGTATTAGTGTTGCTATTGTTGTTGCTATTACTATTACTCTTCATTATGATTATATATAGGTAAAAATGGTATTTCATACCCAAGTATCATATTAGTTTTTCACTCAGCAATTTGGTACATAAGTAAATTTCTGTTTGAGATCCACTGAGCTGAATTAGAGCAAAATTTTCAGGAAGGTCACCAAATGAAAACATGTGTCTTCTCGACAGAAACATCAAACCCCATTCATAAGGGGAGGAAAAGACTTTGTCACTCTGAGGGGCCAATTCTCTCTCTAAGCCCAGAACATATTTTCTTTCTGCTATCCACATTTTGTCTCTAACTGGGGTTCCGATGCCTCAGGAAGAAAATGCAAACATCCACACCTCAGATCAGACAGTAAATCTGGGCTCCTAGCTTTTCTTTTATTTATTCCCCAGAGTCAAACATTCACTTCAAAACAAATTCAATCCAAAAAGCAATAGCAAATGACTGTGTAGGTAGAGTCCCAAAACATACATGAGGAGAGCGAAAAGGGGGATGATGGTAGGGAGGAGGCGGGAAGTATAACCTAAATAATTGTCAAAGTTGAGGCAACAATTTACCATCCCTTAGTGTACACAAACATTTTTCTGAAAGTCACAAATCAAAGGTGCTTGATGTTCAGAGTCATTTAAAATGCTACTTACCTAAAACCAGGAGATGAGAAACATGTGGCCAACATTTCTTGGAGAAGTTCAGGGAGGGGGTGGGGTGGGGAACATATGCATCTTAAAGGAGGACCTAAAAATACTCTAAAAGCCTCCAGTTCACTTAAACCATTAATCCTGCACTGAAGACATTTCCACATTTTAATGGACTGCAATTAAACCCAATATTTCTTGATACAAGTGTCAGGTGTTTTCAGCCGTAGCACAAATGAGTGCTCCGTGCCATCGTCCAGCCTGGAAAGGCGTTGAGACCGGGACTCATTTGAACAGCTCAATGTAAACACCAGCACCTAATTCCATCTGCTTGGGGGCCATCTGTTGTTTCTTTGAGGTCTCCCTGCCCGTTTGTCTTGCGGATACCGTTTGCAGGATGCGTCTGGCTTGGTGATGGATAGCTCAGGATTGGATGCACTGACTTCATGCTTTCATAAAACAAGACAGCTGTGGGGAGAGGCTGGCCTTCAGGAGCTGGAACGGTTTACATTTTCCATCTCTGCACCTCTTTGGCTCGCTGAAGGAGTGGGTTTTACCAGACAAGTGAGTAAATAAAGCAATAGCTGCCCTCGGAGGAAGGGTGTTCCAATGCTCTTTAAATAGCAATTATAGAGAGAACCCAAACTCACGATCTGGAATCCTCTCGGGCCAAGGCTGGAGAGCTATGTTTAGATGCCTAGGAATAATGTTCTCTATATGAACATCTTGAATGTCTATTAGAAATCACAAAACACCAGATTATTTTCAGTAAGGTCACCTCAATCTAAGTCTATCTTGTTCTCTCTGACCTGCATTGGTCAGTGACTGAATAGCTAGAATAATCATGAAAAAACAGAGTCAATTTGAGCGAAAATACCTTGAGTCTGGGAGTCTGAATCAATCAACTAATCAACAAATATTTGTTAAACACTTATTATATGTGAGGCACTATGCTAGATGCTGGGTATACAGGACAATAAATAAATAAGCCAGTCCATGCCTTCAAGGAGTTTACGTTTTATTGAGGAAAATAACATGTACACAGATGGAAAACATATACAAAGTATATTTTGTACAATATATATTTGTACAGTAAGTAACAAATGTATACAAAGTAAATGCATTCAATGGGAGGAGGGAGACAACATGTATATATATATATACACACACACACACACATACAGAATAAATATGAGACAAATAGAAGGTAGTCTGAAAATTTTGCTTCAAATTCCAATTCAATTACTTACTGTTTATGTGACTCTAAATGATGCATTTAACCTTTCCAAATCTGTTTTTTCTTCTATAAGATGATGACATTAGATGAGATGATCTGCAAAGTCTTGTTCATTCTCCAAATCCTCAAATCTTATGAAACCTATTGTAACACTGACTTCAAACCTTCAAATGCCTAGTTGGCGTGACAGCTTGGGAAAAGAGAGAAATACTTCCTTCCTGCTTCTAGAAAAGACACATTAGATTCCAGAGCCTCTTTGAGGAAAGAGATGGAGAGAAAGAAGAAAGTCTTTGGTAAGCAATTGACATGTAGAGGAACCAGTGTCTCAGTATGACTCTCATTTCCAGCTTCTTTCTCTAGAGAAGAGCTTGTTTCCCAGTGGGAGAGCTGTGTTCTAATCTGTATAACTTTTTTTTCTATCTCCTTGGATAAATGGATTTAGTTGTTATTAACTATTTGTTAATAGATAGAAAGACTAAAAGATTCTTAGTATTTCATATAACTAGAATTTGGTGCGAAGGGGTCCATTCAAATATAAACTTGAGGTTACTCTTTTCCTTTTAAGGGATAGCAACCAGAAAAGCAGCTTGAACCTGAGGGAATAATTTCCCCTAGACTAGCAATAATTATCGAGTCAGATAGATATAATTCTAGTCCAATACCCATTCATCCCTCTGAGAAAAGTAGAGTGACTAGTCTCATGGTTCCTTTTCTGGCTCTTTCCCAGGGAGGAATCGATGTTTCCCTTGGAGAAGGGTGGCAAGATTCCAGAATTATATATCAAAGGTTCCTTGTGAACCATATTTAGATGAATCCATTCACACATACACATAACCTACCCACAAGGGTGTGCTGGTAAATGTTTAACAAGCATCTCTTTGAAAATACAAGAAATATTTTAAGTTCAATCTACATTATTAACACTTTCTTAAAGTTAAAAAAATAAATTATTTTTAATTAGTTAAAATTATTAAATTAAAATACTTCAGTAAGTCAAATCCTGGTTTGTAGCATTTATCAATTTCTGAGGTGTAAATGTTTATATTAAGAATTTGATAATTGACTCTGGAGCCAGTTTGAGCTGGTCCAGCCTATCCCTTTCTACATGAACAACACAAAGGTCTTCCATTATTTTATCTCACATGACTAACAACTGGCATGTTGACTGATTTCCAATAATCTTGAAATTCACTCACCATTCCAGATTTAGATATCTTTAGCCTACAATTTTCCAGCTAAAGTTATTCATTTTCTTCCTTTCATTGGAAGCAACTCATCAAGAGCTGACTGGACTTCTTGTAAAAGCAAGACTCTGGTCATTGATTTAAAGCAGGAAGACACTTGCACTGTCTAGTCCAAGCACCCTTGTTTTATAGACTGGTAAACTGAGGCCATAGGACTTTAAGTGACTTGTTCAAGAAGAAAACGACAGCCAAGATTTGAACTCAAGTTCTCTTCAAATCTAACACTTTTTTCATTGCATTGTAACTTGGTCCAGTATGATCTAGACTAGACCTGAGGACAATGCCCTTATTTCAGATCTGGAAACTATGAGCTGCTTGGTCAAATGAGCAAATAAGGAAGACAAATGATTCCTTGTGCTCAGGAGAGATATTGTGGTATAAAGGGAAAAGAATAAAACTATGAGCCAGGAGATCTGGTTCTAATTTCTGCTCTGCTGTTAACTAGCTGTGTGATTTGGGGCTCTGTACAGTCATTGATCCATCACTCTAAAGAAAGTCCATTTGGGTTTAGCTTCCTCGGCATAGGGAGATGGGGATGGCCTGTGGATTTTGTTAATAGCTAGTTGTGAAGGGAACTAATGAGAAGAGGGCTTGGAAAAGAAGATTGCAGGTAAATAGCAAAAGGTCTCCAATACTAGCCTACGGAATTTATCAGTTAATTTACTGGCCTTTTTAATCTATTGGCCCTAATTTCCAAATAACTTTCAGTCCTATCCAGGCCAAAATTCTCATCATGGTTTAATGTACAGTTTGTTAAACTTGGAGTCAAAGAACCTACATTCAAATCCAATCTCTTGGGTGACCTTTGGTCAGGCATTTATCTTTCTAGTTCTCAATTTCCTCATCTATATAACGAGGAGGTTGGGACAGGTCATCTATAAAGTCCCTTTCTACTCAAAATCTGTGATTTTCACTGTCCCTTGCATACATCTATCTCATTGTTCTTTCTGTGTTTCTTCTCTCTCCTTGTTGGTAGCCGTATGGTGGAGTAGATGGTCCTGGAGTCAGGAAGACTTGAATTCAAATCAAGTCTCAGAAACTTAGCAGATGTATGATCCTGGGCAAGTTACTTAATCTCTGTTTGCCTCAGTTTCCTCAATTGTAAAAAAAATTATAAAAAAATAATAGTTCCTACCATGAAGGGTTTTTGTGAGGATCAAATGAAATAATATCAGTAAAGTGCTTAGGGCAATGCCTGGCACATAATAAGCACCATATAAATGCTTATTTTGTTCCATTATCCTTCCTTTCCCCTCTTCCCTATCCAAGTCCTTTTCCTTCTTGGATATCTATGAAGTTTTTCCAAATACTTCCTGCAATGTATCTTTGTACAATCACAATTTCAGATTTAAAAATGACCTCCATGGCCATCTAGTCCAATGTTTCTCAAACTTTTGTTTTTGTTATCTTGATACTATTAAGACTTATGGAGCATCTGTCCAAAGAGTTTTTGTTTATGTGGGTTATATTTATAAATATTTATCATATTGGAAATAAAAACTAATTTTGAATTTGTAGACCCTCTGAAAGGGTTTCAGAGACCTCCAGGATTCTCCGGACTGTACTTTGAAAACTACTGATCTAATCTATTAAATACCTTGAAAATGATTTTCTATACAACATACCCAGCATGTGGTTTTTGTAAGACACAGTGCTGGAGCACACTCTAGGACTATCACTGACAACAATATGACAGTGTTGGGACTATGAACCAGAAGAGACTAAGTTTCTTCTTTTATTTTGTTATTCTGAACTACTGACTGAAACTGTAATCCAAAGTATTTTAATCCCATGAATTTAAGCAGTAGAAAATGATGGATGTTCTGAATGTTGAAACTTATCCTTCTACTACAGTGAAAATATAAAAAACCGTAATGACACCAGAAGAAATTGTCCCATCCTTAAAGGCAAGGGGAAACCACCCTCCCTCCCCCACCACCAAAGGATGAAATTGAATCTGTAGGAAAACAATGATTGTCTTTAGAAGATAGCTATAAAGAAGTGATGGGACAGAATTATACAGCTGTTTTCTCTTTCATAAACTCCATACTCAAAAGTAACAATGAGCCTAGGGCTCCAGTCTCTGTTTGAAGACTGGCAAAGAGGGGAGAAACTGCCGCCTCTGGGGACGGCCCATTTCACTTTCTGAATCTTTAAATTGTTTGGAAGCTTTCCTTTACTTGTCAAGTCTAGATTTGCCTTTTGTCCCTGTATTGATTGTTCTTCCTTCAATTCTCTGGGACCAAACAAAACAATTCCTCTTCTATGTGACAGATCTTGATATATTTGAAGACAGTCTTCATAGGTCCCCCTAAATCTTCTCTGATATACTAAATATCTTCCTTAATTTCTTTAAAAAATTACTATGAGTTTAACAATGAACAAGTATGACATTTTAATACACAAAGAAGACTGTAAGAAGCTCTGAATTTCTCTTTTGCAATTAGAGTTGTATGTATAGAAAGATTAATAAAGAAGTAACATTTCCTCTCCTTATATCTTTTCCTGCATTTCTTGGTTCCTTTTTTCTTTCTACATATTTAAAAAGTTGTATTCATATTTTTTTTGCATAAAGATCACTACTCATTAAAATTCTTCTTCTCCCACCTCCCACCTTAGTATCATTTGCTAATTTGATAAGTATTCAATCTATTTAGAAGTCTCAGATTAGAACTTCTATGTGAATTATGCTCAACTCTAAATCCCCAGTCTCAAGCGTTTCTTTGTAAAAATATATTTATTCAAGCAAGACAAATCACATCCTGGACATACTTCCAGTTTACCAGGGTACTTCATCCTGAAATGAATACAATTCTTTATTTGTGGTCTGACAAAGGCAGAATGCTACAGCAAGTCTTTTGCCTGTATTGTTCTGGACATTATGCCTCCCAAGAAAGCCTGATATTTCATCCTGTTTTTAGCTACCTCATCACACTACTGATCCATAATGAGCAAGTAGTTCACTAGAACTCCCAGATCTTTTTCATAGACAGTATGTTATAGGGATGCTGCCTAATCTTGTGAAGCAGATTTTTTTTAACTCAAGTGTAAGACGTATCCCTATTAAATATCATCTAATACAGTTTGATGTAATGATTGGGCCTGCCAAGATCTTTTTGGATCTTGATTCTTTAGGCCACTTGTTACTTAGAACTCCCAGCTTTGTATCATTTGCTAATTTGGTAAATATTCAATCTATTTAGAAATCTCAGATTAGAACTTCTATGTGAATTATGCTCAACTCTAAATCCCCAGTCTCAAAATCTTTCCCAAATTGTCAGTTTCTGAGTAGACATTCCCATATTTTTTAAAACAAAATTTAAAGACTGGGTTTTCCTAGTTTACTTAAATTGGAAGTGTAGGTGCTGTTCACAGGTTGCCCACTAGTCTGATCTCCAAATGCACAGGAGTGCTGATCTACTCTTTCTGATCTAGATCGATTCATCCTATTATAAATGATCTAGTAGGTCTCTATTCTTGGGGGGTTACCATATAAATGTTAAATATAATTTAGATATTTGATGGATACAGCCAATTATATGTTAGAATTCCCACACTCAAGAAATTCACCACTCTTAATTTCACTGGTAGCTGGTATCACAGACATGTTTCATCTTCAGCAATATCTCCATTTCTGTCTGTGTTAAAACATATAGAGTTCTCTCTGCATTTAATCTTTCTTCTTTTAGTTTATCTTTACACTTTTATGTTATTGACTGAAAATTTTTGTTTTCTTGAATTTATTTTTATTCTGAGCTTTGAGAAATACCAATTAAAATGAGTATTTTCATATAGATATAGTAGAACAAAGAAAGTGATAAATAATCTTTGTAATGTAATTCTATCACGCTACTCTTCTACTCAAATGCCTTCTTTGGTACCCTATTGTTTCCTGGCATTCAAGGCCCTTTATTATCAAATTTCCAATTTCCTTTGTAATCTGAGTCACTCTTTACCCTCTGATCTCATCCCATTGCCTGCATACCCCTTCGCTCATGTCAATTCTAACATCTGGATTGGGATACCTCCCCTAAGCTTAATTCGGGCCTTACTTGAATGAAGCTTTCCTGGTTCTAAGGTCCAAACAATGAGAGTGATCTCTTTATACATTCCTCATAGCAATTGCCCCAGAACTCTCCTTTATATCATAGTTAATTGTGTCTATGTCTTTTTTTCCCTTCTCATCCTTTGCTTAATTTTAAGTTCCCTGAGGGTAGGGTATATATTATATCTAACTTTCTATCTTGAGAGTGATATTTTGCCCATAGTAAGCTCTTAAAATGTTTTGTTGACTTGAATATCTTTTCTTCAGTGTAGTTCAGTGGGGGAAAAAGCTGGATTTGGATTCAAGGCACCTAGGGTTGAATTTCAATCCTGTGTGATCTTACCACTTGTGTGATCTCAATTAAGTCATTAACCCCTTTGGATCTTGTTATCCTCATTTATAAAATGTGGTTTAACTAGGTGAACTCTAAGGTTGAATCCATACGTTTAATATCTTATTCAATAATGAACTCTTGGGGTACCTAGATGGCTCAGTGGATAGAGCACCAGCTAGCAGCAAAGTCAGGAGGACCTGAGCTCAAAACTGGTCTCAGACACTAAATATTTCCTATCTATGTGACCTTGAGCAAGTCACTTATCCCCAATTCCCTCTCAAAAAAGTAAAAAAAAATAACAAATTCCTTCAAAATAAGGACAAAGCATCTTATTTAGTTTTCTCTTCTTCCACAAGGTTATTATAGCTCATTGCCTTGTAATAAGTTTTTTGCAAAAAAATTTAATACTGAGATAGTATACAAATTGAATTTTGCAAATTAAAAAGAAAAATTTTTTGACATGCAGGAAGTAGCTTAAAGAGAATATAGGCTTTGAGCGTTGATGGTGGGGTGTAATGCCTTATTCCTGATGGGTCCTAGGAAGGAGTTTTACCTTCATAACTGGCTTACAAGGCCAGTATTTTGGTTAAATTATTTGGATTCTTCACTTAGGTTTTAGTATATAGTTTTCAAATAAGCCTATAAGCACCTAAGTAGTATAGTGGATAGAATGATCAACCAGGTATTAGGAAGACCGAGTTAACCTGCTTTCGGTTCTTAGTAGATCCAAGCCATTTATCCTCTAAAACCTTAGTTTCCCCATGTATAAAATGGACATAGTAATTGTTGTTGTGAATATCAAATGAGATAAAGTTTATAAAGCTTAAATAATTGGTGCTTAGGAAATAATATTATATAAATAAATGGACAAATGAATGGATTTGCCTCATCTTGGGCAGCTACCTCTGTCTTCCATGACATATGGTCAAATTCTTTAGAAGAATCTAAAAGTGTTTATCAAGAAGTCATAACTCAGAAAAATTTCAAGCTGAGATGTCTTTTCCAAAAATGTTTTCGACAGGCTTCTAGGCCCTGAGTGAAGGGAAGGGGTGGTTCTGTGAGGACCAAGACCAGCTTGAACTGCTTGGTGGATTTGTTTCACAGCCGACTATGGTAAGTGGATATCCAGGCACTCTGAGGGTCAGCTCCACTGGCTAGCTCCAGGAAACATTTCTATAATTACTAATCATCCACACGATTCCTCAGCACAAGCTGGTGCCCAGAAATAACCTAATCGTTTAGAAACATATACAAAGTCGACCCCCAATTACGGTGATTATGTGGAACTGGCAGAAAAGGAGTCTGGGGATAGAAGAAAACAACTCCTTTTTGTTACATACTGGAGGCCCCAATTATAGGCTCAGTCCAATGGGGAATTGGGTCTTCCTGCTCTACTCTTTCTGCTTATTCAGGGGGGCACCTGTCTTTTGGGTTTACATTGGATCCAAGAGCCAGGTTCCCAGCTCTTGAATGCTAAAGACCGTCTCTATGATTTGATGTGGGAAATAATGAAAAATATCATTTCTCCTTGCAAATATCTGCCCATAAACCAGTCCTAGGATTTGAAATGACACCTTTAGAGATTTATGTCTTTCAGTTAAGAGGCTAGGTGTCTAGGTGGCTTCTATCAACAAAGTGCTCAGTTGGGAAATACATTAATAAATCAGTCAAAAACCCTTTATTAAATTTTATTTATTAAATGCCTGATAAGGCACATCCTAGCTGTGTGACTCTGGACAAGTCACTTAATTCTGTTTGCTTCAGACCTCATCTAAAGATGAGATGAAAAAAGAAATGACAAACCATTCTAATATCTTTGCCAAGGAAACCCTCCCCTCCCCACCAAAAGGTCATGAAGCATCATATACAACTAAAAAATGATTAAAACATTTGTCAGACATTCTACCAGGAAGTGAAAATTCAAAGACAAAATCAAAATAGTCCCTCCCTTCAAGGAACTTGTGCACTAATGGGAGAGACAAACATAAATAAATAATTAGAAAAATATGTGCAATATTAACACATGATAATTTATACTTCTCTGAGGAAAGGAACTAGAAGCTGTAGGGATTGAGAATGGTTTCGTGTAGAAGGGAGTCCTTGAGCCAATCCTTGAAAGAAATAATGAATTCTAAGATATGGAAATAAGGAGAAAGTACATTCCAGACCCAGGAGACAGTTACTGCAGAGACCCAGAGGGGAGATAAGTGTGGTGGTAACCATAGTACAAAGGCCAGGTTGTCTGGACTCTCTTGAGTGGGAAGCAGAATAAGATCTCCACAATCCTTGGCTTCCTGGATGTTTCCTGAAGACAGCTGCCATATTAGCAACATCAGATCAAGCTGATAAGGGAGATTAGAAACAGGTTTTTATTTTACTGAACTAAAAAAGGCAGGAAATATCTTGGGAGAAGCAATAAATATAGAAGTAGAGGCAGCATGGTATATTAGAGGAGTTAAAAAGACCTGGGTTCAAGTTATGCCTCTGACACATCCTGTTTGTGTCACTCTGGCAAGTCATTTGACCTCTTAAATGATTTTAATGCTTAATTGTTGAGAGTAAGCTGATTTATGTTGGTAGAAAAAGTATTCTTATGGAGAGCTCTTTATACTAATGTGATCATAAGCCCAGACTGAAAAAAAATGTATAAAAATAAGGTTTGTTATGTGGATCATATGAGAATTATGTTTTATAAAGTGTTTTTAACCCTAAATTGCTTTAAACATCAGCTATTATTATTATTATTAAGTGCTGAACTTGATATTAGAAAAACAAATTCTATCTCTAACTGTGTGCCCCTGAGCAACTTGTTTTTGCTCTCTGAACCTCAGGTTCCTTTCTTTCCCCTAGTAAAATGGAAAAATAATGTTTGTATCACTTCTTTGGCAGCTTGTGAAGCCTCAGGCTCTGATTCCACCTCCCTTTCATGTTTCCAGGACATTACTGAAGTAATCATGCCCTTTATGCTGCAAACTCAATCTTATTTTCTGTATTGGTTCCTTTCCAAATGCCTACAAACATATTCAGGTCCCTCCAATACTAAATCTTATTATTAAATAATTAAATAGTAGTTGGGTGGGAGAATAAGAAGGGAAATCTTTTTTAGTATGAGAGTTCAGGTCCTTCCAATATTAAATCTTACTTGGTAATATTTAGTAATAAAATTTAGTATTGGAGGAACCTGAACTTTTATGCTAAAAAAGATTTCCCTACATATTCTTCCAGCAAACTACTATTTAATCTGTTTCCCTTCACTGACTATTTTGGAAAAGTTGTGTATAGCCAATGTCCACACTTTCTCATCTCTCATTCTAACCTTATCCTTTTGTAACCTGACTTCCATCCATAGCTAGTAAGTGTCTGAGGCCAGATTTGAACTCAGGTTCTCCTGACTTTAGGTTGGTGATCTATCCATTGTACCATCTAGCTGCCCCAGTAAGTTAACTCTTTAATAATAATGGCCTCTTATTTTCCAAATACATGCAAAGATAATTTTCAACATTTACCCTTGCAAAACCTTGTGTTCCAATTATTTCTCCTTCCCTTATCTTACCTTTCTTAGACAATAAGGAATCAAATATATGTTAAACATATTCTATTCTACTATACATATTTCCACAATTATCATGCTGTACAAGAAAAATCAGATTGAAAAGAGAAAAAATGAGAAAGAAAACAAAAAGCAAGCAAACAACAAAAAAATGAAAATACTATGTTGTGATCCACATTCAGTCCCCATAGTTCTCTTTCTGGATGCTGATAGTTCTCTCCATCCCAAATCTATTGGAATTAGCCTGAATAATCTCATTGTTGAAAAGAACCAGGTACATCAGCGTTGACCATCACTTAATTTTGCTGTTGTATAAAATGTTCTCTTGGTTCTATTCATTTCACTTAACATTAGTTCATATAAGTCCCTCCAGGCCTTTATGAATTCATCCTGCTGATTGTTTCTTATAGAACAATAATATTCCATTACATTCATATACCATAACTTATTTGGCCATTCCCTAACTGATGGACATCCACTCAGTTTCCAGTTCCTTGCCACTACAAGAAGGGCTGCTACAAACATTTTTGTATATGGGCGCCCTTTTCCCTTTTTTATGATTTCTTTGAGATATAGAATCAGTAGAGACACTGCTGGATCAAAGGATATGCATAGTTTGATAGCCCTTTGGGCATAGTTCCAAATTGCTCTTCAGAATATTTGGCTCAGTTCACAGCTCCACCAACAATGTATTAGTGTCCCAGTTTTCCTACATCCCCTCCAACATTTATCATTATCTTTTCCTGTCATCTTAGCCAATCTGAAAGGTATGTAGTAATACCTCAGAGTTCTCTTAATTTGTATTTTTCTAATCAATGGTAATTTAGAGTATTTTTCATATGACGAAAAATGGCTTCAATTTCTTTGACAATTTGAAAATTGTCTGTTCATGTCCTTTGACCATTTATCAATTGGAGAATGGCTTGTATTTTTATAAATTTTAGTCAATTCTCTCTATATTTTTAAAATGATATCTTTATCAGAATCTTTGGATGAAATCCTTGGATTTTCTGCTTCCCTTTTAGTCTTGGCTGCATTAATTTTGTTTGTACAAATCCTTTTTAATTTAATATAATCAAAATTATCTACTTTGTATTTCATGATGTTCTCTAGTTCTTTTTTGGCCATAAATTCCTTCCTTCTCCACAGATCTGAGAGATAAACTATTCCTTTGAATATGCCTTTTCTGTGCATACCTTTAGATCCAGCAGTGCCACTACTATGTGTGTATCCCAAGGACATCATAAAGGAGGGAAAAAACCCCACATGCACAAAAATGTTTATAGAGGCTCTTTATGTGGTGGCAAAGAATTGGAAAATGATTAGATGCCCATAAATTGGGGAATGACTAAATAAATTATGGTATATGAAAATAATGGAATATTATTGTTTTATAAAAAATGATGAACAATCTGATTTTAGAATGGCCTGGAAAGATTTACATTAACTGATCTGAGTAAAACAAGTAAGACTAGAATATATTGTACATAGTAACATAGTAACAATATTGTGTGATGACCAACTATCAAAGACTTGGTTCTTCTCAATGATTCAGTGATCCAAGGCAATTTCTATAAACTTTGGATAGAAAACACAGTTTGCATCCAGAGAGAGAACAATGGAGATTGAATAAAAATCAATGCATTCTATGATCATTTTTTCCTGTTTTTTTTTCCTCTAGTGGTTTTTCTTTTTGTTCTGATTTTTTTCCCCACGATTCATAAAGAAATGTATATTTTAAAAAGTTAATATATATGTATAATCAGAAAAAAAAACAACTTTTAAAGATAAATAAACCTTAAAAAATGAACGTCCTTCTTTTCTTGGTATATTTTCTTATTTGAGTCTCACATATACCCACAAGTTTTTTTTAAGACAAATGATACCTAAATCTATATCTCCTGCCCTCATCTACTAACTATAGACTCACACCTTCAATTCCTATAAGTCATTTTCACCTAAATATCCTCTTAATGTAATGACCGCATATTTAAAATCAGCCGGAGTCAGGAATTCAGGTTAAGGGAAAAATCTTCAATCTTTATTGAAGTGAAGAGATGAATAAGGACCAAGATAGCAATATGGGCAAGAAAGATTGCGATAGCAATATGGGCAGCTGCAACAGGAAGCCAGCTAACAAAGGGGAGGGGGGGGGAACTGAGCTGAAAAGCCGTTGCAATGGCAATGCAAGCAGTCTCTGTTTCCTCTTCCTTTTCCACTCCCCTGCCTCCACCCACCAAAATCGTCATTTCCTATACAACACATCAGGACTTGCACAAAGAGTGGGCGGGGGCCATTCTTTCTCCAAGCTAATATATTAATAGAATATGGTCCAATTACTATTTAGCCTCATGTGCTTGGGACCTCAGTGCATCAACTCAAGCCTCAGCCCATTACATCTTAATACTTCAAATTCAGAATCACAGAATCAACAGATTTGGGAATTAGAAGAAATTCCAATAATCTATTCCAATCCATACACAATAAGAATCCCTACTACAGTGTGCTACACAAATGATCATCTGGCCTTTTCTTGAAGAGCTCCAAGGATAGAAACTCTACTATTTCCTAAGAAAGTTCCTTCAATTTTAGATAGCTCTAAGTGTTAGAACATTTTACCCTAAATTTGCCTCTTTGAACTTCTGCAGAATGTTCCTTGATCTGCTCCTGGAGCTAATTAAAATCTAATCTAATTCCTCATGTACATGTTGTTGTTAATGACAGTAGTGATATCAACTCTTTATTCTTGGAGGCCACTCCCCTTTTAATAAAGCCCACGATAATAGTAACTCTTTTGGTTGTCATATAACACTACTAAGTCTTATCAACTTTGCAGTTCACTAAGAGCCCCAGATCTTTTTCAGAGAAATTAACATCTAACTATTTTATACTTGAGAAATCAATGTCTTTTTTTTGTTGAGAAAAATGACATTTATTTCCATCTATTTCATTCTATAGAACAAAATGAGTCTACCTATAATCCAGGAATTGATTATACACTCTGCATTTGGAGAAATCAAAGTCTTAAACTCAAGTATAAGATTTTATTTCAATTTACACCTATTCAATCTTCTTATTAGATTTAGCCAAATGTTTTAGTTTCTCAAGCTATCTTTGGATCTTGACTGTTTTTGGATATTTAGTATTTTAGCTGTTCCTTCTAACTTTATGACATTTGCAAATGCTGTTGAACATTGCATTTATGCCTTTACCTAATACACTGAAATGACACTCCATAGGATACTTATTCTATTCTTTTGAGATCATTGGCAGGATCATATATCTAAATTGGAAGGAATCTTATCTGGCAAAATTTAGCCTAACCTCCTAACTTTATAGATAAGTATACTGAGGCTCAGGGAGGATAAATAGCTTACTCTAGATCATACAGATAGAAAACAGTAGAAATAGAATTTGAACCTGGGTCTTTTGACTCCTAGAAACAAAAATTTTTCTACTGTGTCACATTTAACAAATTGTGAAGTCATCAAATTATAGAATAATATTTCTCCAATACTTCCCCTCATAGCTAACTATGTCAAAAAATGCTGTAGGCAAATTATGTCCTTTCTTTTCTTTCCTTTCCTTTCTTCCTCTTTCCCTCTTCCTCCCTCTCACTTTCAGAGTTAATAAGGGTTAAATGACTTATCCAGGGTCACACAGTTAGTATCTGAGGTTGGATTTGAATACAGGTCCTCCTGACTCTAGGTACAGTGATCCATCAACTCCATCCACCTAGCTACCCCTTAGTCAATATTTCTCTAGTATTCCCCTGGTATATAAAAATTTATTAACCCAAATTTGAAAAGGAAATGCTTATTTGGTATAACTTATTCTTACTGACATCACACTGCCTTTTTGTAATCTCTGTTTCTCTTTCTAGATGTTTACTATCTATCTCCCTAATATTGTGGTCTAAATGTTACCAGACATAAAAATAAAAATAGCCTATAGTTTGCAGACTTTTTTTTTCATCCCCCCTTTAAAATATATATAACTTAGTATTCCTTTTAAAGATATAACATTACTGTATAATTTCTTTTCTTTTTTTCTTCCCCTCCCCATCATAGAGATGGCTACCATTAGACACAAATATGTATATATGTAAAATCATTCTATACATATTTTTTAAAAGTTGGGACAGTGTTTGCTTTTTCTAATTCTTTGCATCTCTTCAATTTTCCACAAACTTTTAAAAAATTAATGGCTGTGGCTCAGTAATCCCATTTGCTTATTCTTTCAGTACTTAAGGATATAGTTCATCTGTCCAAGTGACTTGAACTCATCAAGGAAATCTGGGTACCATCATTTAATCTCCTTATTTATATTGGGTATAAACTCCATGCTAGATATTTTTGTCCTTCCCTTTCCAGCGCAAAGATTATTCTTTGCAAAGAAACCAAGCAAAGTGAGTATTGAACAACATTGCCTCCTCTCTGTAGCCAGTTATTATTTCAATTATCCCAAGCATTCATCAGCCATAAAACAAATTTCATTAGTTGTTTCTTTTTAACACATTCTTTTTGTCCATAACATCATCATTCACCTCTTTTCTTGGTGATAGCCTTAAATCTTTTTTCTTTCATTTCTAATCTTTCATCTCTCTTATCTGATGATCATTTAGCAAATGCTGTCAATGTCACCTCAGTATCTATCTCTTATCTATTACCTCCACAATTATCCTAGAGTAGGCTCTCATTACTACCCATTGGGACTTTCATAGCCTAACAAATGTTCTCACTTCTTATCTCCCCATTCTTTGATCTAATTTTGCTACTGTTACCAGAATAATTTACTTTCTGTATACATCTGATTATATTACTGCTTAACTCAAATGTCTTCATTGGCCTTCAATGTCTATCAAGTAAAGTTTAAAGTCTTTTGCTTGGCATTCATAGACCTCTATGTCAGTCAAGTTAGTCATCAGGCATTTATTAAGCACTGACCAAATGTCAAGTGCTTTGCTAAACTCTAGGGGTATAAAGCAAAGCAAAAACACAGTCCTTTTTAAAAGAAACTCACATTAGAATGGAGGGGACAACATGCAAAAAAATGTACATTGAAGATATAGACAAATATGTATCTATACATTCTATATACAATTTAAATTTAATATAAACATTCATGTGTATGTACATATAACATAAGTATTATATCTATAATATATAAAGATTTATGTATTATACATACACATATCTATATCTATATCTATATCTATACATATATATGTTTATCATTTAGATGGCACAATAGAGTACTAGGTCTAGATTCATTTTCATGAATTCAAATCTGGCCTCAGACACTTACTAGCTATGTGACTCTGGCGTGATCACTTAATCTTGTTTGCCTTAGTTTCCTCATCTATAAAATGATCAAGAGAAGGAAATACCAATCACTTCAGTATCTTTGCCAAGAAAACCTCAAATGGGTCATAAAGAGTCAGACATAACTGAAAAATAACAACAATATATATGTGTAATGCATAGATGCATATGTAATCTTGGATGGAAGACACTAGGATTGGAAGGAGAGATGAAGAAGGAACTAGGAATAGTTTGCTTTTCTTTCCTTATCTCATGCTATTCTTATTCATGCACCCTATGATCTATTCACACTAGAAAATCCTTTCCATTTACACTATGTTCTCTCACTTCTGTGCCTTTTCTCAAACTATTTTCTATACCTAGAAAGCCCTCCTTCTATCTCTTTTTGTGTTGAATGCCTATTTATTCTTTAAAGTCTAATCCAAATGTCTCCTTCATGAAACCTTCCTCAAACCCTTTAGTTGGTGAAAAACTTGACCCCTTTGGATCGCATATGGCCTTTTAAATTGATCTATACTCCAAAATATTTTGCATTTGAGTCAATATGACATGTGCCATATTTCCCCACTAGACTCTATTAAGGCAGAGATTTATTTATTTTTCTCTTGGCGTCTCTTAGCACAAGACTTAACATACAAATTATTTTGACATTTGCTAAATTTAATTACTCGAAGGATCCAAAGAGGAGGGAAGTGGGAGGATGAAGTTTGATGGTAAAAATTAGTTAAAGATTTTGAGCATTGGGAGTTTGCTCTGAGAGCAGGGATAAGTATGGTTGTAAAGCTTGTCTGTGGGAGATGCAGGAGGACCCTGGGTATCTCAAGCTTGGAAGGGGGATCAAAAGATTGAGGAGGACTCCAAAGGCAAATTTCACTTGTTTCAAGACTTTTTCAAGGATTGAGTTTATCATAATTTATTATGTGGCTCTTCCATTATGTGGCTTTTTGTCTTCTCCCAGTCCCATATCATTTCAACGTTGGGCTTATGTTTCTTTCTTAACAATGACTTTCTTTTTAGAAGAGGGTGGATTGATGAGGACTCTCCCGAGCACTGGAGCTTGGAATTGTTTTTCATTGTTGCAAAATTACAAAGAGCAAACCAGGCTTCAAAGAAGAGTTCTAGAAGTCACATCCCTTTGCTTAGGAGTTACATAGGTATAAAACATTGCATATGTTGCCAGATATATTTTGAAGTACTGTTCAATTTTTAATGATTTTTTCTTTTTCCTCTTTTAAAAAAATATTTGTTATAAGATATGAGAACCTGGAAAGGGGCAAGAGATGGATATTGGTGAAAATTTAAGTGATATAAAAACAGAAGAAGTCAATAAAAATTTGTTTTTCAAAAGGAATTGGTCTGAGTACATGCAACCCCAAACCCAACCCTGAAAGCTAATGCAGAGAATGCAGATAGATCTCATTCTAGTGGACTCCATTCTTTTGGATTTTCTGGTACTTTTCCAAAGGGGTGAATTAAAGTTTACTTTAGCACTCAGAAGTCCTTTATAGCTCTCTAGTTCTTGTATTCCTTTATTCTATCATGTAATACTGTGCTATGGTAACCTCTTGGGAGTGCTTGTTGACATCATTATCATCTCAGAGGAATCTTGACAGTGGTTCTATGGGAGAGTAGCCAATAGCCTTCTTCCCCTAAAGAATCAATCTACTCCTGTGACCCTCCTTCTGATTGGTCACTTCCTTCTAGAACCCCAATTTTAAGTAAAGTTACCCCTTCAAACCTCTCTGGGCTCTCTTCCTGACTCTGAACTTTGTCTATGTCCCTTTTCTACTCCCTTTCATGTTGTCTTCCTCTTTTGGTATGTAAGCTCTTTGAGGGTGGGACTTGACTGTCTCTTTGCTTGTTTTTGTATTTTCAGTGCTTAGTACTTTGATTGGCACATAACAAATTTTCAATAATTGATTATTGAATGAATTTGATTTGTATTACATGGTGTGATTTAGGGAGGACCAGGAAAGACTCCTTATCATAACATACTCTCCTCCTGACACTAGATTATCACACTACCTGAACTTCCATCACCAGAGAGTCCTTCCTTTGGGATCCTTATCCTAGCTACAGAAGGCCCAGCTCGTATCAATACTCTTGGGAGGGAAACACATATATACTTTGATATGAAAAGTTTTGTGAATGTTATTTCTTGTGATCTAGCCGAGTATGGATATTTTCTGACACTATTCTCCAGAGTAAGGATTTTTAACATAGGGTCTGAACACTTAATTTTAAAATTAATGTTTTGATAATTATTTAAAAATTAATTCATTTTTTGTAATGTGTGTGTTTGAATTTAGTGAGTTTAGAAACATGATTCTCTATGAGTCATTTCTTAAATGATAAATTGTACAAGGATATTAACAAGCAGCTTTCAGACAAAGAAATCAAATCTATAGTCATATAAAAATGCTCCAAACCACCACTGATTAGAGAAACAGAAATGAAAACAACTCTGAGGTACTGCTTCATGTCTATCAGATTAACTAACATAACAGAAAAGAAAATGATAAGTAGTGTGGAAAATGTGGGAAAATTGGAACACTAACCCATTATTGGTGGAGTTGTGAATTGATCCAATCATTTTGGAGAACAATTTGGAACTATGGCCAAAGGGCTATAAAACAATGTTATCTTTTAACCCAACAATAACACTATTAAGCCGATATCCAAAAGTGAGTTGTTTTTTAAAGGGAAAAGGATATATATATATATATATATATATATATATATATATATATATATATATATTAGAAATTAAGGGGATACACTCTATTGGGGAATGACTGAATAAATTGTGCTATAAGAAATGACAAGTAAGATGATTTCAGAAAGATTGGAAAAGATTTATGCAAACTCGTGCAAAGTGAATTGAGAAGAACCAGGAAAACAATATACACAGTAACAGCAATATTTTCACCATGACCAATTATAATGACTTAGCTATTTTCAGAACTACAGTGACCCAAGAAAATTCTGAAGCAATTCTGATGAAAAATGCTATCCACTTACAGAGAAAGAACTAGAATCTGAAAGCAGATCAAAGAATATTTTTTTAAAAACTTTCCTTACTTTTAAAAATTTTTGTTTGTTATTTTTTTGGAGGGAGGTTGTCTGTGTTTTCTTTTGCAATTGTATGAAAATATCTTTTGCATGATTGTACAAGTATAATCTATATTACATTGATTGCCTTCTCAATGAGCAGGAGGGAAGGAAAAAATTTAGAACTCAAAATTTAAAAAAATGCATGGTAAAGATGGCTATTACCTACAATTGAAAAAAATATAAAAATTCATGAGATTTACAACAAAAATAAAATAAAATGAAAACATAATCCTGATAAGAGATCCCTAAGTTTTATCATATTGTGAAAGGGTCCATGACACAAATAAGGTTAAGAACCAAGCCTTCCCCATCTACTTTTATTTATCTAGTCCTTAGTCTCCTTTGCTCAATCATCACTCATATTCTACCCCCTAAAAGGTAGGTAAAACTCAAAACTCTGTTCTGGGTCTTCTCCTCTTCTCTCTCTATTCTTTTTATCTCTAAATGATTTCATTGGTCCCTAAAATTCAATTGTTTCTTTTAAGCTGAGTCCCACATCTACATTTCCAAATAAATGTCCCACAGACATTTCAAATTCAGTGTGTCCAAAACAGAACTCATTATTCTTCTCTTTCAGTCCACTCATCTAATGTCTATATTTATCTTGAGGATATCACCTAGTTTACTTAGCCAGAGTCCTCTTCGTCTCATACATCTAATCAGTCACCAAATGTTATTGATTCTACTTCCATATTTTTTCTCATCTCTATCCCCATCTCTCTGTCCATCATCATCTCTTGTTTGGACTTTAAGAATGGTTTCCTATTTGGTTTCTATGCATTCTTTTTTCTCTCCATCCCAAACACTATCTTTTGGGATATTCCCAAAGCCCAGATATGACTATCACTCCCCTTCTTAAGACCTTTCAGTGATGGGTTGGGATCTGAGGCACAGATTAGGAAGCTGACCCTATTCTCCTAGGATAAAATATAAACTCCTCTGTTTAATATTTAAAGTTTTTTACAATCTGGCTCCAGGTTACTTTTCTAGGCTGATTCTATATTTCTTCTCCACTATATTCTAGATAAACTGTCCTACTAGACATGGAATCTATCTCCTGTCTTTCATCTCACTTTTGCACAATTTGTCCAAGACTGCAATGTATTTCTTTCTTATCTTTACCTTTTAGAATACCTACCTTGCTTCAAAATACATCTTGGACAAAGGATTTTCTTTTTTCTGTCATTTGTTAATTCTCTCTAACTTGTATTTACATTGAATATATTCTAAATTCACTTTTAAGTGTATATATTGTGAGCTATCAAAAACTCCTTGAGAATAAATAGTTTTGTGTATATTTTTTGTATTTCCAGTGCCTAACACAGTTCCTAGATCATAGTAGATGCTTATTAAGTGTTTATTGCATGAATGAATAAGTAGGATTCTGAGGGGATGAAGGTTTTGGTAGGTGGTGGGAGAATGAGTGTGGGCTAAAGAAATTCGACTGAAATCATATTATTATCTTGGACCATCTTGGTAAGGGATCTGGGACTCAGGACGCTTAAGGTTCTGTTCTTAATTCTGTTACTAAAATGTGAGGTTTTGGGTAAATATTGTTCTTTCTAGGCTTCACGTCTCTAGTCTGTAAAATGAGAGAATTGAGTTAGATAAATTCTAAGCTGGCTCTTTTACTATTTCTTACCTCTCCTATCCACATTCCACTTAGTTTGTAGGTTTGTGTATGTGTGGGAGGGTGGGGGATATATTTTTTTAGATAAAGCATAGAAGCCACCTGCCCAAGCCCCAATACCAGCATCAAACACCCCTAAACATGTGTATCTCTTCAAAATCATTTCTAAAATTAGAAAAATCTGCTTCATGTTAATGGAAAAGAAATGCCTTGAGAAGGAGACAGATGCCCACAGTATGTTAACTGGACAAGATGAGGGCCTGTGATATATACTCTTCATTTCAGTTCAAATAAGTGGCCAGGGTTTATTACGGTCTTAAATCATGACAAACAGTGATCTCGCCTTGCCACTGGAAAGGGGAATTCCCAGGCAGAGTGTCTGATGAGCTTGGCTTTCTGACGTTGATATTCTGACTTATTTCTTCATATAGGTCAGGTCTTTGGCACCTAGCTAAACATCAAATGATAAAAATATTGGTACGAACAGCTTGTTTTATGTTTTGTATTTTACAAAGCTCTTTTCCCATAGCAATTGCACAAGGAGATAATATAATACAGGAGAAATAGATGGCCTCGGGAGTCAGAGAGTGAAGATTTAATTTCTACTTTTCATATGTACTAAATATGTGATATTGTGTAAGTTGCTTAGCTTTCCTGGACCTTGGTTACTTCATTTGTAAATTGAAGGACAGAAATGGTATGTGATTTCCTTGAGGTCATTAGGATGATAAGTGAGAGAGGAGAAATTTGAATTCTGGACTAGAAATTCATTGCCTGGAAGCCAGCTTTTGGTTGGGGTTCCTCTTCTGGGTGATTCTTGAGCATCCAAGCTCCATCTCTCTGCAGATCATCCTTTGAAGACTTTCCCACTTGGAGTTTGTTGTTTGATGATATATTGCCCTTGAGGAACTCGGGTCACTACCATGCCTTGATATAGTGTTGGCGATGGAGGGATCAAGGTCGTATCTCTGGTAGTTGGAGTTAGGTCTTGAGCTTGGGTACTCCAAGTCCTAACAGTATTTTTATTTTATACTATTCTGAATATTTGCATAAGCTAATATGAGCTGGACTTTGACTTTAATCAGAAAAGTTCTGCTGTGTTCCATAAACATAACATAAATAAAAAGGAAAGTTTAACTGAGGGAGAATCTTAGGGTTCTCAGGGGTCTTGTAGTTTCACCTCTCTCCTAATGAAGCAATGGATTTATAGGAAGTGGACCTTGATGTTGAATATAAAGCACCACAAACATTTGTGAAGTATTTTTAAAGCACTTATATGTTCAGAGTATTATGCTCAGTCCTGAGGATATGAATAAAAATGGTACAAACCCTTATCTCCCTCAAGTGGCTTATAGCAGGGAACAGGAGCATTTAAACCTCCCCCACACACACCTTTCCTTCATAATCTGTGAAGTTTGGGGAAATAATTTGTGAGACTCCCAATCTGGTCTCAATTTCCTATACTAGTCCTGAATTTACAAACTTAAATGATATTATATACATGAGGCTATTCTATAAACATTCAAATGACTACAGATAAAAAAAAATACAACTGTCAGAATAATATCCCTGAAGTGTGGCCCTAATCTTCTTTCCCTCTTTCCACCATCCTTGCTTCTAGCTCTCCTTTATATATTGTTGTTCCCAGTAGAATATAAGCTTCTTGAAGGCAGAAACTATCTGATTTACTTTCATTATAACCCCAGCACACAGTACTGTGCCTGGCATATAGTTAGCACTTAATAAATTTGCTCATTCCTTTGATCCCTCACTCATCTATCATCTACTATTTATCTTTAATGTCATCTTTCTATCATTTACCTTTGTCATCAGTATTGTCTATAAACTATCTTTCTCTTTGTACCCCACCTCTCTGTGTCTCTGTTTCTGTGTCTATGTCTGTCTCTGCCTCTCTGTCTCTGTCTCTCTGTATGTCTCTCTCTGTGACTCTCTGTGTCTCTGCCTATGTTTTTGTCTCTCTGTGTCTCTATTTCTCTGTGTGTGTGTGTCTTTGTGTCTCTGTCTATCTCTGTCTCTGTGCCTCTCTCTCTTTCTCTCTCTCTCTCTCTTTCTCTCTCCCCATCTCTGTCTCTCTCTCCTCATCTCTGTCTCTGTTTCTCTGTCTCTGTCTCCCCATCTCTCTCTCTGTCTCTCTCTCTCTGTCTCTGTCTCTCTCTCTGTCTCTCTCTCTCTGTCTCTCTCTCTCTCTCTCTCTCTCTCTCTCTCTCTCTCTCTCTCTCTCTCTCTCTCTCTCCTCTCTCCCCCCCCCCATTCTTTGTCTCTTTGTATCTTATCTCTGCTCTTCTCTTTCACCATCCTGGATTATCTCCCTAAATTCCTGAATTGCTTTGCCACCTCCATACTTTTGTTCCTCTGTTCTTCTACAGGAGTGACTTTTCCCCTATATTCCATCTCTGCCAATTATTTAAGGCTCTGGGGCTCTCCTGTACTTTGTAGTTGTATATCTGGTTGGGAGGCACTGTGTCTACTGACATAGAGGTGCATAATAAAAGCTTGATGGTTGATTGATTTTAAGGGGAATAAGGGGAGCAGAGATTAGGCTCCTAATTAGACGGTATTTGGCCTTGTACTACGAACTCCTCAAAAAGAGGGGGAGCAAAAATATTTTACATTTGTACACCCAGAGTAAAGTATTTTACACACTTGTTTCAGTCATGTGTGACTCTTCTTGACCCCTTTTGGGGTTTTCTTGGCAGAAATGGAGTGGTTTGTTATTTCCTTCTCCAGCTCATTTTATAAATGAGGAAACAGAGGTAAACAGGGCTTGCAAGTGACTTGTCTAGGTTCATACAGATAGTAAATATCTGAGGTCATATTTAAACTCGGGTTCTTCCTGACTCCAGTCCCTAGACTCTATCCACTGTGCTACCTCACTGACCCATTTTGGACACAGTAGGTGTTAAATTAATGTTTTAATCATATTCCATATGGAATCTTAAGACTAATCAGGACCTTGGAGATCATCTAATCTCTTTTCTTCTTAGAGTTGAGGAAACTAAGGCCTCACTAGTATCTTCTTTCCTTTTTGTATCCTCTCTGCCTTGTTCAGAATGGGAACTTAATGTTAATTGAAGTATTGATGGCTTAGCAGATATGAACCCATTTTTCCTCATCTGTAAAATAGGGTTACTAATAGCACTGGCTGACATGGTCCTGATCAGGATGCCAGGGAATGATAAAGTATCAAATCTTGTCAATTATGCCTCCACTGTATCTCTTGCCCAAGTTCCTTCTTTCTGCTGCCTCAGTCACCAGTATAGCTTTTGTTTTTTGAGTCCCCAGAGTCTAGCAGAATGCTTGGTACATGGTGGGTGCTTAATAAATGTGTTTATTGTTGTTATTGATACATACATCTAAAGTGCTTTGCAGACCATAAAATGCTATAAAAATGTTAGTCATGATGGGGATAATAAATAGAGGGTTAGTGCTCTAATCAAATATCAATTCAATCCACTGAGTCTCAGTTTCTTCACTTGTAAAATGGGCTGTAGAGTCAACTTGTTTCCAAGTCATACCAAGGATGAACATTTTAAAATTGGATGTTGCAGAATCAACTCTGGAGCCTGATTTTCACTCCAGAGTCATAGAGCTGAGAAGATGCAAAAAGCTCACCAGAGGAGCAGCATTTGGATATCCAATCCAACTGAAACTGAAGAAAATCGATTCCCTTTGCAAACTCTGGAAGCGGCTGATGAAACAAACTGCTGCCTCTGCTTTCACCAACCAGGTCTTTTAGCGGGATGTGGTGGGGCACAGAATGCGGGCATCAGAAATCAAAATACAATTATCGTCAAGTGTAAAAGAATCCAGTGGGCAGGAGGTTAACTCGAACCAGGAATGACTTGAAGGGAAAGACCAAAAAACAAAATTATGAACAAAATACCAAGAAAGGAAAGCAGAGGTCCAGCAGCACCTGGACCTGATTTTCACGTGAACGCTTTAGCAGCGAAATCTCCAGAAAAGCATGGGAGGAGAACTTTTTCAGAACAAGAAAGGAACCTCCTGGGTCTGAATTTCCTTTTCATTCCAGTCACTGAGGAGTCATTTATTGACTTTGGGAAACACATCTTTGAGGCAGCCAAAGAGTTTTTATTTTTTATTTTTTTAAGAAGGAATTTTTTTTTCTTCACACCCAGAACGAGTCTGGAAATTGAGCTCTTACCTTAGAATCGTGAATTCCATTAGCATCACCATGCAGCTTCCCAGCCAGCCAAGGAACAGATGTGCAGGCATGGATGACTCTCAAACCAGCAGCCTCTCTGGAAAGCAATGTTGGCCACTTTTTGTGTTAGGGCTTGTTTGGGAAATCTGGGAAACCTCCTAACCCTTTGCCTCTTACTCCTAAATCACCTGTGAGGGGAAACTTAAGTTCTCCCCTAATAATCTATACAGCCCTTTGTAACACAGGGTAACAGACTAAGGAATGGGTCCAAGGAGGAAGGTGACAATTACTGGTTAACAGAAGACAAATAATGGTCTGAAACATGGGTTATTGGACTGTGTTCCAAGATTCTAGAAATTAAATGCTGTATGGAGAGCTGTTGAGTTGAAGGTTTGTATTACTTTCCTTTTCCCACTTCATTTTTTTCCACTGGGAATGATGGAGAGTTTGGCTAAAGACTGAATTCAGTCCTAAAAAAGTTATATGGGAGATAAGCAAAGAGAGATCAGTGAGCCATTGCCAGTGGGAGGATAAACCCAACTTATTCCTCCTCAGAGAAGCCTAATTTCACTTTCATCTCTTACTCATTTAATTTCTTCCATCTACTCTTTGAGTCCTTGTGGCCAATCACTTTTCTTTTCTGCTAAGACTTTAATTTTATTTTTTGGGGAAGTTACTCTTCTGTTGGGTTCAGCTCTTAGTCTTCTAATCCAAAGTGTTTTTTCAAAGTATGTGAATTTTTTTCTGTTTTGTCATAATCTCCAGTCTCACTTCCTGGATTGGAACCTTCTGCCAGTGCCAATCTGACTTTTTCAGCTCTTTTTGATTGGAAGGACAGGTCCTGCCTTGTCCTGTTTCCTCTACAGTGTGTCACTAGAGAGTACTAAATGGACCCAGGCTGTGCCCCTGTTCCACAATCCCTGGCTTCTGACTCTTAGTGGCCTTAGGCTTGGCCCTCACTCTGCCTGCATTTTGTATAATTACTAACCCTCAACTCAACAAGTCAGTTTATTCCTCATCACAAACATTCAGATTCTACTTTACTCATTCGATATTTTTTGTATATATCCAGGGCCAGAACTCAGCAAAATTAGTGGCTTCATTATCACTATGAAAGAGCTCCATTAATGTTCTATAATAATTGAGAGGTAGTTGTTGTTAGTAGTGGTGGTGGTGGGTTAAAGTTGTGGACTACTTCACTCAACAACTATCTGTTTTTCATAGAATTTGCTATCTTAGAAGTTGTTAAGACTCTTTTGATTTTCTGAGCTAAATCTGTTCAATTCTGGTCCAAACCAAAAATGTTGTCTTTTTTGGGTGTAGGAAACAATAGAAAATTTTCATATCATCTCAAATGTCAATACAATAGTATTGTATTCAATAGTATGTATTTCATTCTGAAGTATAGGAAAACACACTGATTTTCTCACACAGCTTTCTGAAACTAACTAGTTACTGGCAATGAGTCTGGCTTATATGTCCAGTGTGACTGTTTGGGATGACTACAAGATTTAAAAGAAATCCCCTGTACGCTATGGGAGACCCATTTCTCTTCTCTTCATTGTGTGTTTCACGTGCTTGACCTAGCCAGGGTCAGTAGACCCAAGGGAGTTTCTGATAACAGAACTGTAGTATGAAGTCTCCATCAGTCTAACAGCGCTGTGCCAGATCAATGGTTTGTACACACGGTCTTGTGTTAGGAAAACTCGTGGCAGTTTCTGTGATGAGGTTTGGCTGTTGTTTAGAGAAAAGCTATCTGAGACTTTACTTTTACTTGGTGGGGAAAGAATAGGGAACCAATAAGTGGTTATAGTTGTATCAAACTGTTTTGTAGAGTGTGTGTATATGTAGTTATATAAATATGGAAGGTGGATAATCCTATGGAGAATGAGGAGAGGTCCTCTGGAACCTTTTGGATATGGTATGGTTCAATGATGAAGAGATAGATACTTTTGGATTATGCATTTCTCATGTGGTTTTTTGATCTCCCCTGCCTAGGACAGTTTTTGCTTGCTCTCTCTGTGTCTCTCTGTCTCTCTCTCAGTCTCTCTGTCTCTATCTCTGTCTCTTTCTGTCTCTCATTGTCTCTCTTTCTCTGTCTCTGTGTCTCTGTCCTTCCTTCTCTCCTTCCCTCCTTCCCTTTCTCCCTCTCTCCTTCCCTCCCTCCCCCCCCCTCTCTCTCTGTCTCTGTATGGGGTTAAATGACTTGCCGAGGGTCCTCCTGACTTCAGGGCCGGTGCTCTCTCCACTGTGCCATCTAGCTGCCTCTGTCTGATCACCAGAAATACTGCTATGAAAATAACTGCTGTTTTTGGCGACTTTTTGTCTTTAACTCCCTAAGGTATATGTCTAGTAGAAAGATTCAAGTATGTAGGCATTTTAGTCACTTTTAATAGCATGATTACAAATTAAGGCTTTTGACTGTTACTAAAATTGCTTTATAGAGTAGGAACTTAATAAACTAATTGATTTAATCAATTATTAATAAATTAATTGAATTACTAGGATCTTAAAAAATAAATTAAAAAAAAAAAAACAAGAACTCTATTTGTGATTTTATTGGTGTGGGGCACTCCACAGTGGAAACTTGGGGAGGAGGGGAGCCGCAAGAAGTTCTGAGGAAAATTAGGAGATTGGGGATGGATGCAAGACAGGAAGTGTGGATGCAGAAGTCATCTTGGCCTTACACTGCGGCACAGGATTATCTCAGAGCTCCTCTTTCATTGTAGAATGGACTTGGCCAGTCTCCTTAGCTCAGTTGATTCTTTCTCTAGTTGCCAGGAAGCCATTCCCCACCTTTCTTCAGCTCTTGAATCTCCTTTTATCTCTACAAGTGTCTCTGTCACTTGTATTTTTAGGGGTTGAATGCTCATACAGCCAGCATGGGGTAGGGAGAGGGGAGGAGATTCGAACTCAGTCCTTCTGCCTCTCTTTACAGATGCCTCCTTGGGTAT
This sequence comes from Antechinus flavipes, assembly GCF_016432865.1. Taxonomy (NCBI): domain Eukaryota; kingdom Metazoa; phylum Chordata; class Mammalia; order Dasyuromorphia; family Dasyuridae; genus Antechinus; species Antechinus flavipes. The sequence continues at coordinate 61,469,432 of NC_067398.1, forward strand.
TGTTGCATCAGAATCTGAAAAATAAGTTTAAATTTGCCCCCAGTTTCCCCCCCAGAGCCAGTGCCCCTCTCCATCAAGCAAAGCTGCATACACCCTGGGAGTTAAAGGTGAGGGTACAGCAGGAGAAGGGGGGCTGCTTAGGCGGCATGTTGACACACTGGATGGGAGAAGAACTAACCTCACAGTTGTGGGAAAGAAGTTCTGAGTGAGCACATCTGCGTTAAAGAGCTAATTCTCTTCAACACACTGATCAAAATGTGAGCACCGGGGGAAACACCCAGGCTTTATCTGACAGTGATTTACATTCGCAACGACCTAATCCCACTGGCTGGGCATCTTTATTCATTACCAGCAGCCTTGACTTTCACACTTCATGCCGGCTTGCACAGGTGGACAAGCTACTCAGAGTGACTATTATGTTTATGTTATTTTTTCATAAGCCCGGTTTGAAATTTGTCAAACTGCATCATTGTTTAACTATGTGCCAGTCAGAGGGAAACTGCCAGATGGGGCAGGCCGCTCCCCCAACCTTGCTCCAGGCAGTGAAATTACACACAGGCCACAGTCTTGTGTCAAATCTTTTTTTTTTCTTAAAGAAGAAGAAGAAGGAGGAGGAAGAAAAAAAAAAAGCATCAGCCCATGAATAGGTCTGACTATGAACATTCATAAAACCTGGCTTTCTCATGCCACTAATTTTATATGAAGGCTCGTGCCAACGGTAAATAAAACTTCACGTCCCTCATGTCATTCGTTAGCGAGGTGGTCATAATTTATGTCTTAAAGGGCTGCCCCAGCCAAGCAGTCAAACAGCAAACCGTGGTTTATAGGTGTTAGTGTTTATACAAACGGTAAATAAATGTCAAACAAAAAAAATTCTACTTTCAAGAAGGGATGATGAAGCTGAAGTCATTTATCATTGTTCCAAGTGGAAAAATCAGGGAAACCCTTGGCTGCCAATGCAAATGTTTCTAGGCCTTTGGCTAGTGCAGGTTTGGGCCCCCGGGTCCGGGGAGGGTTTGCTGAAATGGAAAACATTGCAGATCCAGGGGTTGCAATGAGCCCTGATCTTGTTAGGACTGAACTGGATTGGGCCCCGGTGCCAGAAGCAGGCAGCGTGGAGCTCAAATGATCCGAAGCGCCAGAATCCAAAGGCTCAGCCCCTGGCTCTGGCTGGGCCCGAAACTGAGTGGCCTGGGGGCGGCTTTGCCTCCTTGGGGGCTGATTTTCCACCTGCAGCCCCCTTTGTGCTCGGGGAAGGGTCTACATGCCCCTGGAACTGGGGTTAGCCCTGAGAGTGCCATGGAAGGCTTGGCTTGCCCACAGTTGGCAGCCAGAGGTAAGCTTAGGGTGAAATGCTCTTCCCGGGCCCTCCTTCTCTAGGGCAAGGTGAGTCAGTGAGGGCGGCAGTGGGTCCCACAGCTTCGCAGCCCAGGCAGCAGCTCTGACTCTCAGGCCGAGGCTCTCTTTGCTCCTCGGTAACAGAGACATAGCCAGGGCTCCGTGGAGGGAGCTTCGTTCCAGGATGCTGGGATGTGAGGGTCGGGGCAACACGTGTACCTCCTTTGACAGGGAGAAATAACCTCGTTGGGAAGAATAATTCATTAAAACAAGAAGGTACATTAACTCTGTGGCTAGAACTTGCCCTGTTTTCCCTGTGAGCTGTCCCTTTGCCTAGCTCACATGATCATCTCTCTAGCAGCAGCCTGAAGGGGTCATAGAATCTCTGCTTAATGGGGTTTTTCTGTCTCTCTGTCTGTCTCTCTCTCTCCCTCTCTGTCTCTCACTCTCTCTGTCTCTTTCTCTTTCTCTCTGTTTGTCTTTATCTGTCCTCTCTCCTTCTTCCTCTCCCTCTCCCTGTCCATTCCCCTCTCCCCCCCTCTATTTCTCTTTGTCTCTTTGTCTCTTTTTGTCTGTCTGTCTCTGTGTCTTTCTGTGTGTCTCTGACTGTCTTTCTGTCTCTGTCTGTCTATCTATCTATCTTTTCTTGTCTCTCACTCTCTGTCTCTCATCGCTCTTCTTTCTTCTCTGTCTCATTTTCTCTCTCTGTGTATCTCACTCTTTGTCTCTCTGTCTTTCTCTCTCTCTCTCTCTGTCTCAGTCTGTCCATCTATCTCCCCACTCAACTCTCAGCACTGTTCCAGGTTATCTCTCCATAACAGATATTGTGTTGATCCCCTGAGAACCCCGCTGCACTGTTCAGCTGAGCTTTAAGCCTTTGGGAATGCAGGACCCCAAGCCTCATCTCCTTCTATTCAGTTTTGGACCATATCCATTGTCCGTCTGCAGTGCCTACTCAAGATATGATCATTCAATGAACTTTCTGTCGTAGTTGAGACAATAAGTCTTTTTCATCCATTTATGGATTATTCCTTTCATTATTTTTTGAGAAATGAAGATTTCACAATAGAAGTGTTATATAAAGCCCAGCTTTTAAAACTGGTTTGATACCCTATATGGAATCACCCATCAAAAGTATTTACTTTGTATACCTATTTTATATATCTATATAACAAGTAAAAATTTGTTGAATGAAAAGTGATCACAAGAAGAAAAAAGTTTAAGAAGCACTTCTGTAAGGTTCTGGAGTGTGATGAGATCATTATAATATTGTCCACAAATAGCAACTAGAAGACCTCATCTTCTATTGGGAATCGCTCTTCAATTTAGAACTTGTTCTGGATATCTTTAATAACAGTGGCAAGCATCCATCTCTCAGATTTATTTTTTCTTGTTATTAATAATCGATGTCACTGAATACAATACAATATTATATTATAAAACAAACATGTATAAAATGCCCTTTATAACATTCAAGAGCAAATAAGTGGCACAGTGGATAGAATGCCAGGCCTAGAGTCAAGAAGATTTATCTTCCTGAGTTCAAATCCAACCCCAGATGTTAATAACTGTGCAACACCAAGTAAGTCACTTAATCCTCTTTGCCTCAGTTTCCTCATCCGTAAAATGGTTAGGAAATGGCAAACCACCCCAGTACTTTTGCCAAAAAAAAAACCCTAAATGGGATCAAGAAGAGTTGGATGCAATTGAAAAAGAACTCAATAACAAATAATATGCAAAGCACTATGTTCTGTGGATATAAGATTTTAAAGAGACTCTGCTTCTAGAAGCTTATATTTCATTCTAGGGAATGACCTGGTGGAAGAGGAAAGAAATGTAACAGGTAAGTAAATGTAGAGTATATATAAAATAATTGTAAAATTTAGAAAACAATAATAAATGAAAGAATCAGGAAATACCTTATAGCTCTATTGGAGCTTCAATATAAAGGAAAATGGAAATTTTATGAAAATAGAATGAAGATAAATTTATTCTAGATATAGAAGAGGAGCTACTTGAAGATATGGAAGTGGGAGATGGCACATTATCTATAGGGAAAATCTAGTAGTTCAGTTCAATCAAACTGAACAGAGATGCATGAAAGGAAGTAATATGAAATAATGTTAGAAAAGTAGGTAGAAACCATGTTGTAGAGAATTCTAAATGGAAGGCAAGGTTTTATTTTTTATTCTAGTGACAATAGGGAGTCAAGGAAAATTTGTGAGTAGGGGGGTTATGTAACCTGATTGTTATTAGACTATCGATTGAGCAGCTGTGGGAATTTAAAGGGAAAGAAAATGGATGCAAAGAGACCAGTTGTAGGGTAGGCTATTGCAGTATTCTAGGCAAGAAGTAATTAGGGTCTGAATTAAAATAGAGGGGGGAAAAGGGTGGAGGCAAGAACTTGAGAAGGTAGAATTGACAAGAATTCAAATAATTACATATCTTTAGTTCTCTTATTCCATATTTTATTGTGAATTATCTTTTCAATGATTTGCTTTATACATTTTTGTGATTTCATTTATCAAGTTATCATCTTGTGTGAGCTTAACATAGACATGGCAGTTATCTTGCTGGAGAAGAGTCACTAAAGTTAAATGTTATTTTATTGTCAGATGCTCAAAAAAAAAAAAAAAGCAATTAACAGTAAACAATGCCAGATCTTGTATTCTCTGCACCTTTCAGTTCATTGGATGACCATGAAGATACAGTCTATGAAAGCCTCCCTGCTCCCTTCTCCATTAATCATAAAGAACATCCTTATTTCATGTATGGATCATTTGTATATAGATTTTTTTGAGAGAAGAAATCCTATCCATGAGTCAGGAATTATTGATGCCCACCCAGTAACCTCATTGGAGTTTTAATACGATTCAAAACTTTGACCCTAATTTTTGGGCTTCTTCTCATCAGTGTGGTGTGAATGTGGAAAAAATTCTGGCTTTAAATTGGGAACTTAGGTTGAAATCCCATCTTTGTCATTTATTATCTGTTTAATGTTCATCTTTTTGAAGTGGCTCTTGGATGTTTTCAAGATCATGTCTCCTCCAGGATGGATAAGCAACTTCATTTTTTAAAGTAGCATTTCTCTTTTTTTATATCTCACATCAGGCACTGAAGTTAAATTAGAGTCCAAATGAGGTAGTTAGACCATCACTCATAATGAAGACAGATCATCGTAGAAAGGTTGACAAATTTGTTCCATTTTACATTTGTTTTGTTGTTTTCTTGCCAATTTCTTCCCTTAATGCTCTTGGGAAGGATGAGGTGGTTCATTTGGATCTTGTGTCAAGTTTTCTGTAGATTTGTTTTCACCTCCACTGCTTTTTACTGGTTTATTCAACGATGCTCACCAGAATCTTCTGCCATCATTCTCTTTAAAGTATTTTCTATAAATAAATTTTATTGATTGTTGTCATTCAGTTGTGTCTGATTCTTTATGACCCAACTTGGGATTTTCTTGACAAAGATACTGAAATGGTTTGCAACTTCCTTCTCAGTTCATTTTACAGATGAGAAAACTGAGGCAAACAGCATTAAGTGACTTGCCCCGGGTCACCCACCTAGGAAGTGTCTGAGACCACATTTGAACTCAGGTCTTCCAATTCCAAGTTCAACATTCTATCTACTATTCCACTTAATTGATGTTTTTATTATATCACAGTTGAATATCTCCCATCTTATCCCCTTCTCCTTGCCACCCAGAAAACCTCTTACAATGAAGATAATCCAACTAATAATAAACCTGATAGCATAGGAAGCATTCTACATCCATAGTCTCTCACTTTCCAAAAGCTGAAGGCCTTGGAGCACAGAAGCCCCTTCTCCTCTTGATGGACCTAACTTATAGATGGAGGACAATCCTTCTTTCAGGTTGCAATCGATTAATAGTTATTAGGCACTTATATGTTTAGCACTAAGCTAAGGACTGGGGATACACTTTCCAAGAAATGGAGGCTTTTAGATCCCTTTCTTTTGAGCACAGAAGCCCCTTCTCCTCTTGATGGACCTATCTATAAGTTGCAATAAATCAATATTTATTAGGCACTTATTATGTGTTTAAAACTGTGCTAGGAACTGGGGATATACTTTTTCATCATATAGTTAATTAAAATGAATGTTTTCTCTTTTATGAGGTGAGGTACAAGATGGCACAATACTTCAAATAATCATTTGTTTTAGAAGACTTTATATTATGTAGAAATATCTGGGTCTTCTCTTGCTGATGTCACTTTAATTACTACTGATTTCATAAATAGCTCCTTGCTTTGAAGTCATTAGGGGAGGAGAGTTAGAGTTGAAAACATTTGCCATCTTGTTGGCCTCTCCATAGTATTTTGAAAATGAATACATAATCTAAATGAGTTTGTACTTTAAACTTGTGAGGTCCTTGATTGTGAATCTATATGTTTGGCAAAGAGATCAAGTGTTTGTTAGCTATGATGGTGCTATGGTCTTCTGATTCTTAGTTATGGCAACAATTTTACGCTAATTAGACTTTTGTGAGAAGTAGTGACAATTATCTACTTTTGTTTTTTCTCATTTCCTTCTTTATTGTTTTTTTAAAAAGGTAACCATTTGGGAACTTTTGTAATTATGTGTAGTGATTTTTCTTATCTTTCTTCTTCTAATTTGAAATTGACTTTGACTTTTGCTAGAAATTGTCAGTTATGTGACTTCATAGAAATAACTAATCCTGAAATTGCTCTCGCATGAGTAATTTCCTGTCTGTGAAGATACAGTGAGTTTCATTTTGTTTTTTTTGGAGGGAGGCGGGGTTGATGTTCTTAATGTCTAGTATCATCTGAGTCTTCTCTGGAAGATATTCTAATCTTTCTAGAAAATGATTTAGAACTATACTAGAAACATTTCCTATTTTGACCCAGAGATCCCACTACTGACCATACATACTCCAAGGAAGTGAAAGTGGGAAATAAATACAATAATTAATTTTGGTAAGTACAGATTATATTTAAAGCAGAACCATTTGTGAAACAATGACAATGGAAAAACTCAAATGAATCTGGAAACAAGTGGGTATCTATCAATTGGGAAATGCCTAAAGAAGTTATGACATATGAATGCAAGGGATATTACTGCATTATAATGAAGGAAGGATATGAAGAATTCAGAGAAACTTGGAAAGACTTGTATGAAAGGTTCCTCTTTCTCTTGTCACTCATGATTATTCCCATCTTTTGCCTTCTCCATTCTTATTGAAAAGCTCTGGAGGAAGTAACACAATGGTGCTATAAATTGGTGTTAGTAATCTCAAATGGATTCTCACTACAGCAAGGCAATTCTTTTACCTTTACTACTTGACTATTATACTATCACAGCTTCTATTCTTTATTTTTTCTTTTCTTTCTACAATCCAAGGACATGCTTCCCCTCAAGCCATTGTCCAAAATCTCTCTTCCCATGAATATTCAAAACTTATAGAAAAATCTATCTACATTTCTATTCCTTCTGATTCACTTCTCAACCTTTTGTAATTTGTCTTCTGATTTTATCATTCCACTGAAACTGCTCTATGCAATGTGGCTTCCTATTTTACAAATCCAATAGCTTTTCTCATTCTTCATTCTTCTTAGCCTCTCTGTAACTTATAATTCTATCAGTCCCCTTCTCTTCTTAAATACTCTCCTCCCCAGTAAACTTGGAAAACATTTTTACATTCAAAGGTTCTGATAAAGGCCTCATTTCTGAAATATACAGAGAATTGACTCAAATTTATAAGAATTCAAGCCATTCTCCAATTGATGAATGGTCAAAGAATATGAACAGACAATTTTCATATAAAGAAACTGAAACTACTTGTAGTCATATGAAAAGATGCTCTAAATCACTATTGATCAGAGAAATGCAAATTAAGACAACTCTGAGATACCACTATACACCTCTCAGATTGGCTAAGGTGACAGGAAAAGGGGATGTCAGAGGGGATGTGGGAAAACTGGGACACTAATACATTGTTGGTGGAGTTGTCTTATCCAACCATTCTAGAGAGCAATTTGGAACTATGCTCAAAAAGCTATCAAACCCTTTGATCCAGCAGTGTTACTACTGGGCTTATCCCAAAGAGATCTTAAAGATGGGAAAGGGATCCACATGTGCAAAAATGTTTGTGGCTGCCCTCTTTGTAGTGGCTAGAAACTGGAAACTGAGTGGATGCTCATCAATTGGAGAATGGCTGAATAAATTATGGTATATGAATGCTCTGGAAAATTATTGTTCTGTAAGAAACAACCAGGAGGATGATTTCAGAGAGACCTGGAGAGTCTTACAAGAACTGATGCTGAGTGAAATGAGCAGAACCAGGAGATCGTTATATTTGGCAACAATAAGACTATATGATGACCTGATGGACATGGCTCTCTTCAACAATAAGATGATTCAAACCAGTTCCAATTGTTCAGTGATGAAGAGAGCCATTTACATCCAAAGAGAGGACCATGGAAGCTGAGTGTGGACCACAACATAGCATTCTTAGTCTTTCTTTTGTTGTTTTTTTGCATTTTCATTTTGTTTTCTTTCCCAGTTTTTTTCCTTCTTAATTCATTTTTTCTTGTGCAGCAAGATAACTGTATAAATATGTATACATATATTGGATTTAACATATATTTTAACATATTTAACATGTATTGGATTACCTGCCATCTAGGAGGAGAGGATGGGGGAAGGAGGGGATAATTTGGAACAGAAGGCTTTGCAATGATCAATGTTGAAAAATTACCCATGCATATGTTTTGTAAATAAAAAGTTTTAATAAAAAAATGAAAGGGTGAGCTTACCACCAATGAAGAGCAAATTAAATCAATATTTAAGAATAATTTTGTCCAATTATAAGCCAATAAATCTGATAATTTAAATAAAAAAAACCTCTCTTACCTGTGTTTTGTCACATTCTTTTCTCCTCATTTTCCTCCTACTTGTGTAAATGCTCCTTCATAATCTCCTTTGCTAGTTCATCACCCACATCCCAGCATGTGTGGATATGTGAACGATATCTGCTCTGATCCTTTTCTGTCTAAAATCTCTTAATGATCTCATCAGCTCTCATGGGGTCATTTTTCTGCAGGTGATTCCCAGATCCCCATATCCAGTTTCTCTTCTGAGCTCCAATCTGGGGTCACTGTCTACATTGAATGTGAACCGTAGCCATTTTATACTTGCCAAGTCCAAAACAGGACTCAGTATCTTTCCCCCAAAACTCTCTTTACTTAACTTTCTTATTTTTGTTAAAGATGCCATGACCTTTTTCATCACCAAGGTCCAAAACCTCTGAGTAATCCTTAACTCTCACCTCTTCCTTAGTTTCCTTCTCATAGTCAATCAGTTTCCACATCTTGCCACAACCTTTGCCACTATGCATCTCCTGTATCCCTACTCTTTTCTCCACTCACATGGATACCACCCTAATTCTGGTCCTTAAAACTTCTTGCCCAGATTATTGCAATAGTCTTCAGATGGATATCTCTGCTTCTAAGCTAACCCTCTTCTAATTCACTGTACATAAAGCTACCAAGTTGATATCCTTAAAGCTCCATTCTGACCATATCAGTCCACTGCTCAAGAAAATTCAATGGCTGCCTTTTGCCTCTAGGACAAAATGCCTTCTCTGGCATTAAAACTTTCCTAGCCTGATTTCAATTTATGTTTACCTTGTTATTGCCTTTTCACTCTCTCTGTTCTAGCAAAATTAGTCTATTTTTTTGTTCCTCATATACTCCTTTTCTGTACTTAAACATAAGCTGTCCCTCACACCTAGTGTGCACTCCTCTTCATGTTTATCTTATAGAATTTCTTCATTCCTTCAGAGCTCAGCTAATGGGGTTGTCACAAATGAGCACTCTGCTGATAGACCCCTCCTTCCCAATATTCACCTGCATTTTCATCCTTCAGTTATTTTGATCATGTCTGACCCCATTTGTTTTGTTTGTTTGTTTGCTTTGGTAAAGATACTGCAGTGATTTGCCATTTTCTTCTCCAATTCATTTTACAGATGAGGAAACTGAGGCAAACAGGGTTAACTCACTTGCTCAATATCCCGTAAGTTATATGATCTTGAGCATATACACCATGGCACCATTTAGCTTCCTTCATCTGTATTTAGATTGGACATATTTTGTATTTACTTTACTTATCTATATCCATGTTGTTTCCCTTCAGTAGACTACATTGAACCTAAAGTTCCTCAACAGCCTATAAGCTTTCAATCTATTTCATTCCTTCAAATTGAATCATATTTTACAACATACTTTTTTTGTCATCAGTCCTTGTGTTTAAGTTTGCACTGAAACCATTGAGGAATTGTGTTGATTTGGTTTGGAGGATCTTGTCCAATTGCTCCTACAATTTTTCTACTTCTTGACCTTGCAGATGTTTGTTATGTAAGCTTCAATTAGCCTCGTGTTGACCTTGTTTATGTTCATCTTGCATGATAATATGACAAAGTCCTTCATGGTTCATATTGACTTTGGGCATATGATGAAATCATGTCTGTCAACCTTTTTGTTTGCCCATCCAAGGAGAACCTGTGAGCATTCTTCTATTTGATTGCAACTTCCTCCAGGTTTCTGGTTTTATTTGTCACAAGAATATCAATATGGCTGGGTTTAATTCATTCAAAGGTGTGAGATAGGTGGTATGGTAGGGATCTGAATGAGGAAAAGCTGGGTTCAAGTATAACCTTTTACATTTATTCACTCTATGTTCCTGGGCTCTAATGTATTATATCAAAACATTGGTCCTTGGATAAGGATCTTATTTAGAAAATTAATAACTGAATTAATCAGAAGATCATAAATTTAGAGCTGGAAGATATTTGAGAAGTTGTGAAATTCAACCATTTCCTTTTACATATCAAGACAGACAGCTTTATGTTATATCTAAGTTAAGGTTCTTGTCCAGCATCAGACAGTCAACATAAGAAATCCCATAAGATGGGATTTGAAGCCAGGTTTCCCTGATTCTAGGTCCATTGCTCTAACTGTCACAAAATGGAAAACAATTGAATTCTAGCTGTGCATAGTAGCACTTGCCTATAATCCCAGTTCTCAGGGAGGCTGAGGCTAGTGGATCTCTAGAGCTTAGTTTAAGTGAACTAAATTGATCAAATGTCTATATCAATTAGTGCATCAATATATGATACCCTACAATGGAGGGAGACACACTTCTTAGTCTGTTATAATTAGATTTACATCAGAAATGGAGGAAGTCAAAGCTCTTATGTGGTATCAGTTCTGTGAGTAGTCCCTGCACTTCTGGAGTGGGAAGATAGGGAGATCCAATCTCCCATCAAAAAATGGATTCTTATCATTTGTAGCTCCATTTTCTGTTACTTCAATGTTGCTAAAAACTGATTCTGGACAGCATGCAATAAGCATTTATTAAATACTTACCATATGCCAAGTACTATGCTAAGTGCTAAGTATACAATATAAGCAAAATGCAGTCTCTATCCCTCAAAAAGTTTACATTTTAATGGTAAAGACAAGAAATTAAAGGGATTGTGAGGAAAGAGGGGAGAGAGTACCCTAGAGAGAGAGCATGATGGAGAATCAGAAACCTAGATGGGAAGAGAATGAAGTGGAACAGACTTGAGCCCATTCCCCAAATAGAGATCCTAGAAAGAAAGTCACAATGAGAGAAGGAGTTTGGTATAGTGGAGGGAGATTTCAAATTTTATTTCTTTCTAGGCATATTCTCAGTGGATTATCCTAGACAGCTACTAGTACCCCAGACACAGCTGGTTATCCTGGCTGAGTCAAGCTGTGGAACATCGTAGAGCCTCCTAAGTCAATCAGTGGTCATCCTTACTAAAGAAGAAGCAATATGTTGGAAAACTTTCTTGACTGAGAAGTATGGAATCTCTTGGAAGAGACACCTGATACTGAAGGTCTAATGATTGTGGGTCAAAGATAGGAGGCCAAACTGAAAGCAAAGCAATTTATTAGTATGTTAAGGAACATTGGTTTCTTGCTGATAGCAGCTCCAGCTGCCTAGGATTCAGATTTGGTTTTTATTATCTTTCAGGGTCCATTCAAAATATACAGCCTATCAGCAGTCTTATGTGACAACTTACAATAGATAAATTAAGCATTTCAGGCAGAGGGAAAAGTAGAGAAAGAGTGGGATCAGCAAAGAAGAGAGAGGGAGTATTTGGAATTCAACTAGTAGGACTTGCTATCAGAATAAGAAATATTCTATGTTTAGGAATAGAATACAAGGGTGAATGACCAAATACTACTATGTTTGAGAAAAAAGTCCTTTGAACAAACCTACAGGGTCTTTTATCAAGGACAACAAATAGTTTGCTAAACAGTGTGTAAGAGCATTCCTCTCACTAAGTTTTTATATAGTTTGTTATGTTTTACTTCTCTTTTATTTTGAGGACATTCTACTATTTGATCACCAAAGGTTAGGGGATTAGTTCATCAAAAATAAAACAAAGTGATTATTTTTTCTTTTTTTCCCCAGAAGGTATGATGGTCATTTAATAGTTTTCTTTGCTTTGTGCTTGTAACATACAACTGCAGACCCCAAATACAGTGATCTTTCTACTATGTCATGGTACTACTGTCTATTGGTAGCTAATATATTTTGCTTTGATTTGCATCAATGGAAAAATAATACCATTAGTGTGAATCCTCTGTATACCAGTTCAGGTCATAACCCATCCATGCCATCTCATCTTTACCCACGTTTTTCTGAAATATTCAAAATTTTCCACATGCTATAAATTTTCCTCTGATTTTTTACTGGACACCAGTAAAATTCTTGGACAATCCACCTGTGATTCCCCAACTCTAACCACATTATTGCCCCACCTTTTTTGATTACATATATCTTAAATTAAAATGATTAAAATCTTCATTGGCCCTCTATTTGATAAAGTTAGGTCCACACTTCTTAGTCTGTTATTCAAAGCCCTCCATTAACTGCTCATATCCTTTGTTTCTGATATGCTATCAACCTTTTCTCATTGTAGATTTTCCATTCCAGTTGGGCTATTTAGACAAGATTAATCAAAAAGTGCAATGATATTAAGAATGATAATGATAATAACCAACATTTATTAATCTTAGATTATCCAACATTCTTATTTGTAGAGTAATTTGTGGTGGTTGTTAAGTGATGATGGTCTCTTCATTGAGACCAATTCAGAAGAGGAAAAACCTGGTCATCTATACTGGATAAACAGTGGATAAAAAAACACATTTTTCAGCTTATGGAATGCAGTTGCATGGACAATCCATTGTTTTAATTCATCAAAGTACATATCTTGAAAAAATGCTACAGATGATCATTGAACTGGACCAGAATTTAATCGGTGGAAGGGGGTGGCTTAGATTGTACTTGGAAAACTGTGAAGCACTTTCAATGATCCCAACTGCTCACTATCCCAATAGCTAATATTATCCTTGTGATAGAACATTGTGATCAAATCAAGATAGAATGGAAAGAAATGTATAAGTATAAGCAGACCACAGAATGTTATCAACTATGATTTGTGAACAATAATAGGAGTAGCATAAAGGACAAAAGTGAAAATGTATATGACCACAAAAGATGAGATAGTTTTGTGGTTAAAATGGAGAAGGATGTTATTGATGTCCATGAAAACTGAAAGAATGAAAAGAAGATTGCTGGCAGATTTCCTTTTGAATATTAAAAAAAACATACATGAGAAGATATGGATGGGTTGTGACCTGGACTGATGTAGAGATTACTCACATTAATGTTATTATGAATCAATTGAAGCATATCAAGGCAAAATTCATTAGTCAGAATAATAGTAAAGATCACTGTATTTGAAGTCTGAAGGTATATTTAAATCCTGGCAATTCATAAAGAAAGAAAAATGTTAAATGGATTTTAAACCAGTGTGTACTTCTGGGAAATTAATAAAAAGGACACGACAAAATGAAGGTTTAACACAATTGATCCTAAGCTAGAAGCAGTATCGTATTGTCCCTAAAAGTTTTCAAGGATACTCTTAAAGTCTTCCATATAGATATATTGATTGTATGTTTAGCACTCAGTCCACTTGACCTTGCCTGTTTCAGTAGGGCTCAGATCCATCAGCCACCTAAGGATAGGTGAGGCAGTTCATTCTGAAGCTTTCTGAATAACATGAGCTCCCAAAGGTAAAGGGGGGGAAAGTCTGCCTTCCATGTTATTAAATTCATATTTCCACTTTCATTCAATATAAATATCTATATTTACCATCGAGTTCTGGAGTGTTTATTTTCTAAAGTAGTTCTGTTTAAACAAGAAGTTTCTCTCTTAAATTCATCTACTCCAATTTCCTGGAGACCCTGGGTAAGCTGTAGAGCTGACATTAATCATTTGCATTACTGGAGAAAATGGAGCTGGGTTTATTGCACTGGTCTGTGAAGTCATTAAATGTATCGTTCTAGAATAAGGCCATATAGCTGTGGGGTTTGATTCCCCACCCTGCCGTCACTGACTCTTCCAATTAAACAGAAAGTAAATTGGATAGTCATTTTTTCCTCACTGGGACTGGGCCAAACAGCACACTGGGTCCATTGTGGTCCTCCCATACTGAAGTTACAAGGTCAGTGTTCATCCCAAATAATAATCCCTCAGCAGATCTCTGGGCTGGAGATGGGTAAAATAGATGCCCTTACCCTCTCATCTCTCAGCACTGTTCTCTTGCTCAGATGATCCCTCTTATTTAAAATTCGGAGTCTTATTTTATAAGACTTTGCAATCCTTACATCTAAATACTACTTTCTTGAGACGTTGGAAGGGTATTTCTCCCAGTGGTCTGTCTTCTTACTTACTAGCTGTATAACCATGAGCAAATTATATAATTATTCTGAGCCTTAGTTCTCCCATCTTTGTTGTTTGTTGTTGTTGTTTGTCCTTTGTTTTTGAAGAGGTCGATGATATCACAGAGTGCTGTTTTGTCTCATAAGTGAATTGAATTTAAGTGAGACAGAATTGCACACAATCACTAACTTCACTCTGTCTTCCAGGGTGATCAGAGTCTAGTGGCAAGATCAAAGTCAAGATGATTGTAACGGATAATCTTGGCATCTTTAATGTCTGACCAAGCTCTAAAGACTCCACAGTGCCTTCTTTCGCTGCCTTTGTGGCTATTGGAACAAATGGTTCTCATGAGCCAATTCTACTGGGGTAGACACCCCACTAATTCACTTATGGCCCATTGATTACTTAGCCCATTTACTGGAATGGCTTACTGGTACATAGCCATTGAGCATGCTACAGCCTCGTGGAGCCACAGGTGAGAGCTGAGTACCAGGTAAATATGAAATATGGATAAAGTCTAGAAAAGGGTTTGGTAAGCCCTCCTTCCAGAAGTGCTAGTTCTATTAATACCAATAATAGCTATCCTCAGAGTACTGTTGTGAATGTGAAGGTCAAATGAGATGATGTTATATATTGTGTTTTGTAAATACTATATACATGTAAACCTTAAAACATTTTCCTTACGAATAATTTACCTATCAGATCTTTGGATAAGGGAGGAATTTATGACCAAAGAAGAACTAGAGAACATTATGAAAGGCAAAATGGACAATTTTGATTACATTAAATTAAAACGTTTTTGCACAAACAAAACCAACAGAATTAAAAGGAAGATTAAAGATTAAAAGAAAAGTACAAAGCTGGGGAAAATTGTTACAGCTAGTGTTTCTGATAAAAGTCTAATTTCTATAATATATAAAGAACAGTATCAAATTTCTAAGAATACAAGTTATTCCTCAATTGATAAATGATCAAAGGATATGAACAGACAATTTTCAGGTGGCAAAATTAAAGCCATCTATAGTCATATGAAAAAATGCTCTAAACTACTATTGATTAGAAAAATGTACCACCTCACATCTCACACCTCTCAGATTGGCTAAGATGACATGAAAGGATAATGATAGATGTTGGCGGAGATGGGGGAAAACTGGGACATTAATGCATTATTGGGGCAGTTGTGAAATGTTTTAACCATTCTGGAGAGCAGTTTGGAACTATGCCCAAAGGGCTATCAAACGGTACATACCCAGCAGTGCCATTACTGGATCTGTATTCCAAGGAAATCATAAAGGAGGGAAAAGGACCCACATGTACAAAAATGTTTGTGGCAGCTCTTTTTGTGGTAGCAAAGAATTAGAAAATGAGTAGATGTCCTTCAATTGGGGAAGGGCTGAACAAATTGTGGTATATGAAGATAATAGAATATTATTGTTCTATGAGAATGATGAACAAGTTGATTTACATGAACTAATGCTGAGCAAAACAAGTAGAACCAGGAATATATTGATAACAGAAAAATATGTATACTAATCAACTAAAAAAAATTCCTTATCTCTTTAAACCTTTTGGGTTTAAAAAGACTTTTTTATGTGAAAAAAAGTATGATTTGAATCTACTATAATATAAATGGTTAGTCATCATAAACTTACAAAAGAGCCAGAGTAGATATAAAATATTTACTTAGCTGAGAGAAACTGTTAACCATTACCTCAGGATACCTAAATTACTACTACTTATATGAAAAGTTTTACCCATGTCACCCTTCTGCTCAGAAACCTCCAATGACTCCTCATTTCTATGGAAATGAGACTGAATTCCTCAGCTTGACATTTAATGTCTTCATAGTCTGACCCCAGCCTCCTCCAACCTTATTTCCCATAGCTTCCCTATAGGACCCTTCTGCTCTAATATGGTTTGATGATAAGATCTCAGGACTTGGTAATTTAGCCACCTGACATTAAGCAAGTCATCTTCACTTATAAAATGAGGAGAATGATATCTATATTATCTACCTTATAATATTACTGTGCCGATTAAATTAATGCATTTAATATACTTCATAAGATTTAAAGAATTGGGGAAAAGCAAATTATTTTTATTCTTTTTTACTAAAAATTACTGGAGAATTCTTTAGGTTGCAAAGCCTTAAACTTAGGTATCTCATTCACATTTGAGACCATACTTTTATATTTTAACTGAAACAGGTTAGCTCTATCTATAATCCTTCTCACTCCCCATTTCTGGAGAAGTTAGTGTCTAAGTACATCTGGCTAGTCCTTCCTCCCTTCCCCCATTTTCTTCTTTCCTTCCCTCCTTCCTTCCCTCTTTCTTCCCTTCCTCTCTACTTTTCTTCCCTCCCTCCTCCTTTTCCTCCCTCCCTCCTTTCTCTCTTTTCTCCCTGCCTCCTTCCTTCCCTCTCTCCTTTTCTCCTTTCCTTTCTCTCCTTCCCTCCCTCCTTCCTTCCTTCCTTCCTTTCCTTCTTTTACTTTTTTCTTTCTTTCTTTTACTTATTTTCTTCTTCCTTCCTTCCTTTTTTCCTTCCTTCTTTCCTTTTTTCTTTCTTTTTTCTTTCTTTCTTTCTTTCTTTCTTTCTTTCTTTCTTTCTTCTTTCTTTCTTTCTTTCTTTCTTTCTTTCTTTCACTGTTCCTCTTTTTATTTCTGTCTGTCTGTCTGTCTCTTTCTCTCCAATGATGTCACTTCACTCTTTTATTCAAAAATCTTCAGGGATCTCTATAGCTTACTAATTACAATTGCAGTTTCTTTAGTAGGGGGGGCATTCAAACTCTCTAGTCAAATTGAACTATGTTCTGTCTTCTATGTCCTACTCTTTTCTATTTATACACTTTTGTTATGGTGTTTTCCCATGCCTGGAATTCAAGTATACAATCCAGACAATATGTTAAATGAACTTACATTCTATTGCAGGGAAGAATAAGGAGACAATTGACTGACACAGAGGAAAGTGAGAAAAATGGAAAAGATTAGCCCTGAGAAAGTTCTATGAGATATGTGAAGAATGAGAGACAATTTTCCTTTTTGCAGGTGGTAGGGTTTTGGTGAATTGGTGGTGGATTGCTGGTGGTAAAAATCATGGAAGACTTCATAAAGGAGGATTTAAATCCTAATGAAAGATTAGAGATTTCAACAGATAGTGATACAGGTGCATTCTGGATATTGTGTACAAAGGATCAGAGATGAAAAGTCAGATAAAGAATGGAAAATGAAGAATTCCTGTTTTTCATTCATTCAATCATTCAATATACATTTTTAAATGCCTATATGCCAAGCATTGTGCTAAATCTTGGGCTTACAAAATGAGGCAAAAGATAGCTCTCAAGGACTATCTACAATCTAATATAATGGTTATGTTAAGAGAGATAGTATTTATTAGATAAGGATACATAGGTAGATTGGAATAAAATGGTGGGAGGCCTTGAAAGTCAGGGTTGGAAATGTATATTTATAGTCATATTATATTGTTGGAATCTTTACAAACTGCTAACTAATTAGAGTTGATCTAATTTTACAAGAAGATGTTTTGGGCAGAACCTGAAACAAGGTACTAAGTAGAACTAATTAGTACAATGCTTGTGTTCGCACCTTTACTCATTGGAGTTCACAAGTATGCCAGCTTCACAAAGTAAACTTTGTAACTTTGTGAGTTCACATCTCCCTTGAAGCTCTTTGGGCCAGAGAGCACTATGGGAGAAAACCCATAATCCCATTCTCTCAGAAGATTCAGATATAAGGCCAGTGAAGAGAGAGCTATTCCAGATTATATTCCACTTGGCTGGCTGGTCGCAGAAGAGAGTTCAGCTGCATTGGAGAGGAGCACTCTGGTGCAGACACAGAGCACATTGGGAGAATTCAGCGGAATTATGCCAGAAGCCCTCTCTCCAAGGCAAGGGAAGACAGAATATTTTCCATTTGGCTGGCTGGTGGCAAAAAAAGAGTTTTCAGAGGAAAAAGCTACGAGTGGAGAGTTCAGTGGACAACCAGATTCATCTTCATCTCACACCACTGTAGTTGGTGGCTGGGCTCCTGCACTTCCCCCACTGAGACTAAGCTGGTCTGAAAGACTCACCAGAAAGCTAGCCGAGCATCAAGTGAAGGAGACAAGAGATTCATTCCATCTCTGTGCTGGTTGGAGGCTGAAGAAAGCAGAGGCAGAGGCTGAAGGACAGAACCTTTGGATTTGGAGACATTCGGAGGGCTCTAAGCTAAACCGGCTGTGTTTTGAGAAGAACAAGAACTCCAACATTTGAACTCCAACATTATATAATCATAGTATATATTATATAATACATAATTATATTTTATTTGATTAGCATAGAAAGAGGTATAAGACTAAAAATTCTGAGTAGAGGAAAGATATGATGATAGTGGGTTATAAGAAGATTAGCTGGATTGATAATGTAATTATGGATTAGAAAAGACTGAAAACTAAAAGATGAACTAGGATGTTATGATCTGGACAAGGCTAGCAGCTGTGGGAGTGTAAAATAAAGAATAAATGGACACTTGCCTTGTGCCAAAGGCCATAGAATAAATTTTCCCAGGCAGCCAGCTTTGTAGAAACCCTATTCCTGGGACCAAGGTTCAATCAATCATCAGTATTTATTAAATTCTTATTCTGTGCTAGCTAATATATTGGGCACTGGGGATATAAATAAAATAAATGAGGCAATAGAAAGCCCCTAGCATTTAATGAGTAGGGGAGTGACATAGTCTGATCTATGCTTAAGGAAAATTACTTTGGCAACAGTGTGAAAGGTAGACTTAATTGGAGAAAAATCTGAGGCAGAAAAAGTAATTGGGTAGTAATTGCAATAATCTAGTTCAAAGATGATGATTTGAAATGAGGAGTAGCTATGTGAGTAGATACAAGGAGTCAAATGTGAGAAATGCTGTAGATAAAGAGATGGTAAAATTTGGAAACTAACTGTCCATCTTGGGATGATGGAGAATGAACAATTGAGTTTAATGCCAAAGTTATTAATTTGTAAGACTGGAGGAACAGTGATATCTCTGATGAAAATAGGGATATTAAAAAAGATAGGTTTGGATGGGTTTTGCAGGAAAGATTATGAGTTTGTTTTTTGAACATGTTGCATTGTTTCTGGAATATTTAGTTTGAAATGTCCACAAGGTAACTGGTGATTAGGTACTCAAGAGAAAGAACAGAGCTGGAGATAGATCTTGGAGTTAATAATATCAATAATTAAATCCATGGGATAAAGTCAATGATAGAGAAAAGAGAATGTAGAGAAAAAGATAGAAGGAATTCTAGGGTGATGCCTTGGGGAATGTCTACAGATAAGGTCATGATTTTGGATGATGAATCAGCAAAGGAGATTCAGGCAGCCCAATAAGACAATTTGAAAGAGAACTAAAAAAGAATAGTGTCATGAAATTCAGAGAGAAGAGAATATCAAGAAGGGCATGGTTATCTTTGTCCAGTGAAACAAAGAGGGCAAGAAGGTTAAGGACCGATTAAAGATTGAGATCTAGCAATCTGGGGTTTATAGATAACTATGGAGAGAGTAATTTCAGTTCACTTTATAAGCCAGATCTTGAAGGGTTGAGAAGTGAGTGAGTAAATGAGGGCAGCTATGGTTTCTTTAAGTTTTTTTTTCCCAATTAGTAGAGATCCATCGGTTCGGGAATGGTTGAATAAGTTATGGTATATGAATGTAATGGAATATTATTGTTGTATAAGGAACAATTAGCAGGATGATTTCAGAGAGGCCTGGAGAGACTTACAAGAACTGATGCTAAGTGAAGTAAGTAAAACCAAGAGAACATTGTACACAGCAACAAGATTATGTGTTGATCAAGTGTTATGGACTTGGCTCTTTTCAGCAATGAGATGAGAATGGAGTTGGGTATTAAGGTTGCAATTTGCTGGGAAAAATGGACAGAAGTGAGGAAACATATAGAGCATTTGGTCTTGGTTAGAAGGACCACCTTATTGTCAGAGAGTAATGGAAAGGAGTGTGTGTGAATGTGTTTGTGTATATGTGTGTATGTGTGTGTGTGTGTGTGTGTATGTGTAAAAATATGATGTCAAAGGGTCTTGGAATAAAAAAATGGGGGCTAAGAGGGAGAACGTATTTAATAAACTCAAATTTTAAAATAAAATAACCCCAGGCTAGGGACACTTAGTCCAAGAAGTAGTTAATGTTATTTGATGGAGTTGACAAACTTTAGGCTCCTGTTGCATAAACTCAGTTGATGCTAAGAGAGACAGACAGAGAGAATGAGACAGGGACAGAGATAAATAAATAGAGAGAGACTGAGAGAGAAAAGAGAGAAGTAGATAGAGACAAGAGAGGAGGGAGGGAAGGAGAGACAGAGAGTGAAAGAGCAATAGCTATAGAAACAGAAAGACAAAGAAAGGTGGAAAAAGGCACGAGATACAAAGAAAGACACAGAGACAGAGACAGAGAAACAGGGATAGAAAGAAAGATAGAAACACAAAGCTTTATATAGTGTCTGGCACATTGTTTATGCACCAGATCTGTAATATCATTGGTATAGAGACCTTTTCCCCATCAGGAAGAATATCCTTCTATAAATGCTGATTTTCCTACTCCCTACACCTTATAACTATACTTAGAGACTTACCTAGAACACTGCAGAAGCAAATGATTTGCTCGGTGTTACACAGCTTGGATCTGTCAGAGGTGGAGTTTAAACCTGATGGCAACCTTTGCTTCCCCACAGTTAGTTGCTTTCCTGCCTGGTACATAGTACGGGCTTAGTAGGCGTGCTTCATGAATTGGGTAATATCCAAAGCAATTTGATATTATAAAATCATGGGGTGGAGAGTGGGAAATGGGCATTGGAAAATGAATTATCAGAAAATGACCTGGGAAGTAGATGGACTTAAAACCTAGACTAGGAAAGGTTATTTATGGGCTTGAGAAAGACCTCAACTCTGCCAGAGAGCAAAGAACAAGAATCTCCTTTTAGGAAATAAGAAAAACTCTACCATTTGGGCAGAAGCTTTGAAGTAGGCAGAGCAAGCCAAATCTGTCCTTAACTCTGGTATGAAAGAGGCTCAAGGGGATAATGGTATCGGTCATTAAGAACCACAAGGAGAGAAGTGAACATAGCCAGGAACGACCAATGAATGAATGGAGCTTCCTCACAGGGCAAATTTTCTAGTGGAAAGAATACTCAATGAAGAAATGGGTTCTAGGGCTACTCTGCCATTCCTTCTTTATGGGACTTCTTCAAGATGGGCTGTCTATAGATGCTTTGCAAAGTTCAAGGTGTTATATCAATATTACCTATTATTATTGACTGTAAATCTAAGTTAATTTGAGGGCAAGTTGGTTAACTTTTTGAGTATTTGTTCACTAACCTGTAAAATGGGGCATATAATAACTTCCCTAATTTGCACACAGAGCTGTTGGAAGGATCAAAGGAAGTAATGGATATGAGAGCGCTTTGTAAACAGTAAAATGCTAGGGGATTATTAATGTTAGACGGGATTGAAGGAAGGATTAAGGATGGGGTTGGGCACCTCCTTTAAACTGTGCCAGGCAAGACAACCTGGGGCAAAAACAGAATTATCTTAGGATAAGGTTTCTGTGCTCTATAAACTTGTCAGTGCTCATTTTTATATTTTGTTTTGCTTTCTTTTCTTCTTAGTTGCTTAGTAGAGTCCTTAAAAAAACAACAATGCAAATTTGTCTTGGCTGAGCTAAAGGAAGAAGGGTTTGCTGACACCTGGGTCAGAAGTGAAAGTGGGAACAGAGGCAATTTAGAAATCAGCTGAACTGGTTGAATTGGTAATTCTCCCAGGGCTCCCAGAGTTGTTATTGGCAAAATATGGGTTCTGAGATAGCAACTGTCTGCCAGGATCCCTTAGTCTCTGACATAAAAACATTTGGGAGACTCTTATCACTCAGCATTTTTGGTGGTCTCTGTACCTAAGACCTCAGGCAACTTATAGCATATTCCAGTACACAAAAGTTTCATAGGGACACAGAGTACAGGAAAACAAATACACAGAAAAATCCATCTGCTTAATCAAATGTCTCCCAGCAAATTTTTCTGTTTCTAAAATGTCATGGAATCATTATAAACCTTGAACAAGAAAGGACCATCAGATCTATTTAACCCAATGAAGTCATTAGGAGGAAACTGGGAGCCAGGGAGTTTAATTGACTTGCCAAGGTCATCCAAACAATAAGCATCTGAAGTGAAATTTGAACTCATGTCTTTTAAAAAAATATTTTCCTCCAATTATATGTAAAACAATTTTAACAGTCATTTATTTTTTAAGTTTTGAATTCCAAATTCTATCCATTCCTCCCTCTTCTGTTCCCTTTCTGAGATGATAAACAATCAGATATAAGGTTATATATGGACAACATGGAAAAAATTTCCTTATTAGTCATTTTGTTAAATGGACTCGAACAAAAAACAACAGAAAGTAAAAAAAATACTATGCTTCAATCTATATTCAGACAGTATCGGTTCTTGGACTAGAAGCAGATAGAAGTTTTCATCATGAGTCTTTTGGGATGGTTTTATATCATTGTATTGATTAATAGCTCCTCATTGTACAATGTTGCTCTTACTGTGTACAATATTCTTCTGGTTCTGCTTACTTCAGTTTGTATCAGTTCATGTACAGAACTAATGTAAGTTCAGAAGCCAAGCATTCTGACTCCCATATCTCTCTGTCTGTTTATCTGTCTGTCTTTCTGTCTCCATACTCTGAATCTGACATCATGAGTAAATTATGGGAGCAATGAAGAAATTATTTTTTGGATCTATGAATGAGGGAAGAGATCATGGCCAAATAAATGATATAATGCAGGGTCTCTTAAACTTTTTTCACTCATGGCCTTTTCTTGCCTGAGAAATTTTTACATGACCCTAATATATAGATATTTAAATAGAAATACAAATCAAATATTTACTAATAATAAATAATAATTTTTCAACCCTTACATTCACTTACAATTACTTCATATAGGGTCACAATCCATAGCTTACGAAACTCTGAGATAGAGGATCACTGAAAATAAAAGAGAATTTTTGATAATGTAAAATTAATTTTTTACACAAACAAAAATAATGCAGTTAAAATTAGGAAAGAAATAAATAACTGGGGAAAACATTTGGATATAAGTCTCATGTCTAAGATATACAAAGAAATAATTCAAATTTATCTCCCCACTTCTTGATATAAAAGGAGCAGAGAATCAAAAGCTGACTTGTTGAGTATGTTGCAGAAGGGACATCTGTTTAGGTTTGGACTAAATTTCCGTGGTGCCTTTCAACTGATATTCTGAG
This sequence comes from Antechinus flavipes, assembly GCF_016432865.1. Taxonomy (NCBI): domain Eukaryota; kingdom Metazoa; phylum Chordata; class Mammalia; order Dasyuromorphia; family Dasyuridae; genus Antechinus; species Antechinus flavipes. The sequence continues at coordinate 61,492,889 of NC_067398.1, forward strand.
GTGATACAAAGATTCAAAGTAGAGAAAAAAATAGACAAGTAAACATCATTTTTAAAAATGATACTATGGACATTTGAAAAGCAAAGACATTTTCAAGTCTTAAACTATTTGACTCCACTAATAAGCACAAAAATCTGGCTTAGTTTGTGGAATTAAAATACAGTGAAATAAAAATGAATTTGGACTCAATAAGTACAAACTTCTTAATGTGTACCAAGGAAAAATAGAGATTTTGTGAAGTTTTTGAGCTTTAATTGGGAAGTCAGTGAAGACAATGATCACAAATACCTTTGTCTTTTCCAGATAAGAGAGATTGAGCACAAGGTTATCAAAGAGAAAGATGAGACTGAGTGTATTATGAGATTGATATATTGAGATCAAGGTTTAATGGGAAGACACAAGGCAATGTGAACATCTTCAATGCCATTTTTTTGACTTGATAAAATGGCTGGCAATGGGTCTAGAGGATCCAAACAAAAGCCATGCAGTAATTACAAAATATAGAACTCATCAGTCCTGTTGTTCAGGCTTTTCATTTGTGTCTAAGTCATGGCTTTCTTAGTATACATTGGTAACATACTGGATTTGCCATTTCTTTCTCCAGCTTTTTTTTTAACAGATAAAAAAACTGAGACAGAGTTAAGTGTCTTATCCAAGGTCACACAGCTAGTAAGTGTCTGAGGACAGATTTGAACTCAAGAAGATGAGTTTCCCTGATTCCAAACTTAATGTTATATCCATTCTGCCAACATCTTTGAGATTTGATACATAAAAATTTAAGAATATAAATTTGAATTGACATCACCATATTAAATACTCAAAATATCCAAATGATATGGAATGAAAAGCTTTCAGAATAAAAAGACTTAAGTACCTATCATGTGCGTCATTCTTTCAACTATTGTAATTGTTTTAAAGATATTTTCAGTGCATCTAGAGAAGATGAGTTTATACTCCAACACTCTTCTTTAATTAAGAACAAGTATTTTACCTATCTGTATGTTTCCAGTCTTTCAAATTTATAAGAATTAGTAGCATTAGAATAAGCTGTCTTTGGGCTATTTCTATCTGAACTTTATCAGAAAAGATGAGAATGATACAATATTTTTAATAGCTTTTTATTTACAAGATATATGCATGGGTAATTTTACAGCATTGACAATTGCCAAAACTTTTTTTCCAATTTTTCCCTTCCTTCCCCCCACCCCCTCCCCTAAATGGCAGGATGACCAGTAGATGTTAAATATATTAAAGTATAAATTAAATACAAAATAACTATACACGAACAAACCATTATTTTGCTGTACAAAAAGAATCGGACTCTGAAATATTGTACAATTAGCCTGTGAAGGAAATCCAGAATGCTGGCAGGCAAAAATATAGGGATTGGGAATTCAATGTAATGGTTCTTAGTCATCTCCCAGAGTTCTTTTGCTGGGTGTAGCTAGTTCAGTTCTTTACTGCTCCATTGGAACTGGTTTGGTTCATTTCATTGCTGAAGATGGCCAGGTCCATCAGAATTGAACATCATATAGCATTGTTGTTGAAGTATATAAGGATCTCCTGGCCCTGCTCATTTCACTCAGCATCAGTTCCTGTAAGTCTCTCCAGGCCTTTCTGAAATCATCCTGTTGTTGGTCATTTCTTACCAAACAATAATATTCCATAATATTCATATATCACAATTTATTCAGCCATTCTCCAATTGATGGGCATATATTCAGTTTACAATTTCTGGCCACTACAAAGAGGGCTGCCACAAACATTCTTGCACATACAGGTCCCTTTCCCTTCTTTAAGATCTCTTTGAGATATAAGCCCAATAGTAACACTTCTGGATTAAAGGGTATGCACAGTTTGATAACTTTTTGAGCATAGTTCCAAATTGCTCTGCAGAATGGCTGGATGTATTCACAATTCCACCAAAAATGTATTAATGTCCCTGTTTGCTCACATTCCCTCCAACATTCCACATTATCTTTCCCTGTCATTCTAGCCAGTCTGATAGGTGTGTAGTGGTATCTCAGTTGTATTAATTTGCATTTCTCTGATTAATAATGACATGGAGCATCTTTTCATATGGCTAGAAATAATTTCAATTTCTTTGTCTGAGAATTGTCTGTTCATATCCTTTGATCATGTATCAATTGGAGAATCACTTGATTTCTTATAAATTAGAGTCAATTCTCTCTATATTTTGGAAATGAGGCTTTTATCAGAACCTTTGGCTGTAAAAGTGTTTTCCCAGTTTATTGCTTCCCTTCTAATCTTGTCTGCATTAGTTTTGTTTGTACAAAAACTTTTCAATTTGATATAATCAAAATTTTCTATTTTGTGATCAGTAATGATCTCTAGTTCTTCTTTGGTCATAAATTCCTTCCTTTTCCACAGATCTGAGAGGTAAACTATCTGTATTCCTCTAATTTATTTATAATGTCATTCTTTATGCTAGGTCACGAACCCATTTTGACCAATCTTGGTGTACGGTGTTAAGTGTGGGTCGATATCTAGTTTCTGCCATACTAGTTTCCAATTTTCCCAGCAATTTTTGTCCAACAGTGAGTTCTTATCCCAAAAGGTGGGGTCTCTGGGTTTGTTAAACACTAAAGTATTAAGGTTATTGACTGTTTTGTCCTTTGAACCTAACCTATTCCACTGATCAACTAATCTATTTCTTAGCCAATACCAAGTGGTTTTGGTAACAGCTGCTTTATAATATAATTTTAGATCTGGTACAGCTAGGCCACCTTCATTTGATTTTTTTTTTTCATTAATTCCCTTGAAATTTTTGACCTTTTGTTTTTCCATATGAACTTCGTTGTTATTTTTTCTAGGTCATTAAAATAGTTTTTTGGGAGTCTGGTATAGTGCTAAACAAATAGATTAGTTTAGGTAGTATTGTCATCTTTATTATATTTGCTCACCCTATCCAAGAGCATTTAATATTTTTCCAATTGGTTAGCTCTGACTTAATTTGTGTGGAAAGTGTTTTGTAGTTCTGCTCATAAAATTTCTGATTTTCCCTTGGCAGAGAGATTCCTAAATATTTTATACTATCAGTAGTTACTTTAAATGGAATTTCTATTTGTAACTCTGACTGTTGGATTTTGTTAGTGACATATAAGAATGCTGATGACTTATATGGGTTTATTTTGTATCCTGCAACTTTGCTACAGTTGCGGATTATTTCTAATAACTTTTTAATAGAATCTCTGGGGTTCTCTAAGTATACCATCATATCATCAGTAAAGAGTGATAATTTGGTTTCCTTAAAGCCTACTCTAATTCTTTTAATCTCTTTCTCAACTCTTATTGCCAAAGCTAGCATTTCTAATACAATATTGAATAGTAACGTTGATAGTGGGCAACCTTGTTTCACTCCTGATCTTATTGGGAATGGTTGCAGTTTTTCCCCATTACATATGATGCTTACTGGTGGTTTTAAATAGATGCTACTGATTATTTTAAGGAAAAGTCCATTTATTCCTATACTCTCAAGAGTTTTTAATAGGAATGGATGTTGGAGTTTATCAAATGCTTTTTCTGCATCTATTGAGATGATCATATAGTTTTTGGTTATTAATATGGACAATTATACTGATAGTTTTCCAATATTGAACCAGCCCTGCATTCCTGGTATAAATCCTACTTGATTATGGTGTATTATGCTGGGGATGATTTTCTGTAGTCTTTTTGCTAATATCTTATTTAAGATTTTAGCATCAATATTCATTAGGGAGATTGGTCTATAATTTTTTTTTCTCTGTTTTCAACCTACCTGGTTTAGGTTTCAGTACCATGTCTGTGTCATAAAAGGAATTTGGTAGGGCTCCTTCATTGCCTATTTTATCAAATAGTTTATATAGCATTGGGGCTCATTGCTCTTTAAATGTTTGGTAGAATTCACATGTAAATCCATCTGGTTCTGGGGATTTATTCTTAGGGAGTTGATTAATAGCTTGTTCTATTTCTTTTTCTGAAATGGGACCATTCAAGCAATTTACTTCCTCCTCTGTTAATCTGGGAAGCCTATATTTTTGGAGGTAGTCATCCATTTCACTTAGGTTATCAAATTTATTGGCATAAAGTTGGGCAAAGTAACTCCTTATTATTTCTCTAATTTCCTCTTCATTGGTGGAAAGTTCTCCCTTTTCATTTTTAAGACTACTAATCTGATTTTACTCCCTCCTTTTTCTAATCAGATTTACCAAAGCCTTATCTATTTTATTGGTTTTCTCATAGAACCAACTCTTAGTTTTATTTATTAGTTCAATAGTTTTTTTTTACTTTCAATATTATTAATTTCTCCTTTTAATTTTAGAATTTCAAATTTAGTATTTGGGGATTTTTAATTTGGTCTTTTTCTAGCTTTTTTAGTTGCAAGTCCAATTCATTGATCTTCTCTTTTTCTATTTTATTCAAGTAAGCTTCTAAGGATATAAAATGTCCTCTTATTACTGCTTTGGCTGCATCCCACAAATTTTTGTATGATGTCTCTTCATTGTCATGATCTTGAGTGAAATTATTAATTGTGTCTATAATTTGCTGTTTCACCCAATCATTCTTTAAGATGAGGTTATTGGGTTTCCAATTACTTTTTGGTCTATTTACCCCTAACCTTTTGTTGAATGTATGTAGCTATCTACTATATCTATCTATCTATCTGTCTACTATTTATCTATCTATCTACTATATATATATATGTATATATATACATACATATATATATATACATACATATATATATATATATATATATATATATATATATATATATATATATGACTATATAAGTCCTCTCTACCCTCTACAGGTGAGGAAATTTAGTCTAAAAATAAAATGAAGATAAGGGACTTCCTCAGAGACACATTAGCAAGTATCTAAGGTAGGATTTAAAATCAGAAAACCAAATTTTCCTGACTCCAAATCTAATATTTTATCCTAGAACTAGCATACAAAGAAAGACCACTGGATTTGGAGTAATAAACACAATTAGTGATCTAAAGCTTTAAGTAGTCAAATAATCTAATCTTATTTTACAGAAGAGGAAACTTAGTCCCCCCAAAATTAAATGATTTGCTCAAGGCAGTTTAGCTTGTAAATGGAGAGCAAGGATTTGTAAACCTTTTTGACTCTCAATCTAGCAATTTTTCCATTGTGTCTGTTTTTAAAAATCTTCTTATGATTTTTATTGTTCTATCATAATGCTTCTGTTCAATTTGAGTTTCTTGCCAATTATCTTTGTTGGGAGAATAGTGGAGTCAAAGGATGGTTCATCCATGCTGAAGATTTGAAGTCTGATCAGCAGGGCAAAACAGTGTCTTTCCCAAACAGCAAGTAGAGAATTCCACACTGAAACAAAGCAAGTGGTAACCATCATTTGCTAGACTGTAAGTCTTGGGTCTTATGTAGCTTTCTGACTTCCTGAATGTTGGGGTGGATGTGTGATGTGCCATGTAGTAATCTCAATGGAGTTGAATTGCTTTGTGAGTGAATCCTCCAAATTCCATTCTACTGACTCAATCTCCCTCTGCTGAGCAACATTACACACACAAAGTCAAATGTGGCAGCTAGACAATATTCCAGGATTATATTTGAGTGATGCTGTCTTGACAATTCTTTAAGTCGACCATTACCAAACTCTTTTCTGCTGTGAATAGGAAGAGGTGAGCTCCTCATAAAAAGTAATAATAGCTGAACATTTGTAATCACACTTAAATCCTTTTTATGCTTTTAGGCTTGTAGATCCTGGTGGAGATTGATTGAGCTAGTAGTCTTAGTTACTGACTACAAGGGGGGCAGAGATAGGGAAAAAAGTTTAAGCATTCAGGCTCTAGATTGAGGAGTATAATTCCATCAGACCTGATTCAGCCTCTTTCTGACAGCTAAAAACAGAATTCTGGTGGGTGGTTTTTCCAAAGCAGGGGCAGCTAGGCTATTGTACAGAATGGGAATTCCAGGTTTAGTAGAAGGCTAAAATGACACTGTCACTGAGTAGCTTTCAGGATAGCTTATTTAGGGGTTGTATTTGCTGTCAGAATGGTCTAAACAATCAAATAATCAGAATACATTTGAAAACTTGAATAATGATAATGACAGTGATAATTCATATTATGAATTAATTAACTAGTGGTTTGCTTTATTGGATTTTTAACTCATTTTAGGTTAGTTAATGGGTTGATATTGGTTTCTTAGTTGATGAGTTGCTTGTTTGGTTAAATAATAGGTTGACCAGTTGATTTGTTGGATCTCTTTTTTCAACAATGATTGGAAATATCTGAGGGTCTCATTCATTTTGGTGTCACTATTTAAGTGCTAGGATTTTAGTTGAACATTAAATATTTATAGCAACTCTTTTTATGGTGACAAAAACTGGGCACTAAGGAGATGTCTATCAATTGGGGATTGGCTAAACAAACTGTTGTATATGAATGTAATCGAATACAATACTTGTATTGAAAGAAAAGAAGGAAAAAGTAGTTTTATTTGTTTAATATTTTTATTTTCCCCAGTTATATTTAAAATAATTTTTACATTCTAGATTGTCTTTCTTATTCACATCCCTAAACCTCATTAAGAAAGCACATGTGAGGTTATGCAAAACATTAGAAAAAATAGTTTCAAAGAAATATGGAAAAACATACAAACTGAATAAAGGGATCAGAACTAGAAGAATGAGTTTTACTGTAACAGCAATATAAAAACAAACAATTTTCAAAGGCTTAAGAATGCTGATCATCTAAATGATCAACAATGAAGAAGAAAAGAAAAGGAAGGAGGAAAAGAGGAAGGAAAAATGGTCATATGAAAACACTGTAACAAAATGTTACCACATTGGTTGAAAAATACATTTCTTACTCTGAATAACATTAGTCTATCATCTCTCTCCCATGAAGTGGGCATTATTGCTCTTTAACAATCTGCTGGAATCATGGTTGATCATTCAGATGAAGAGGTTGAATTCCTTTTTGTGGCAAAAAACACCTAATAATGATTTTATTCCAGCTGATATTTACAAAGCGGGGCAACTGCTCATACAAAAGCTGACAGAAATTTTCCAGATTATATGGCAAAAGGAGATTATTCTTAGGACTTCAAAGATGCCTCCATTATCCATCTCTATAAAGGAAAAGAAAATAGGTTGTCCTGTGACAACATCTCTTAGTCATTGTCAGCAAAGTTCTTTTCAGAATTAGCCTTTAATAAGTTGATTTTTCATCTGTAAGATGGTCATCTACTTGAAAGATATGTTGTTTGTTCAATATGATGTTTGCTGCTTGATAACTCCAGAAGTTACATAATGTTTGTCAATTAAACAGAGACTTTTGACACTTTCAGTCATGAAGGCTGATGGAAAATTATGGTAAAACTTGATTGTCTGGAGTATTATATGTTGTTTTCATGACAGCATGCTTGCCCAGATTCTGGATGATGTCTGATATTCTTATGCTTTCCCAGCCACCAGTGGAGTGAATCCTTGCTATGTGCTTGCTTCCATGCTTTTTATTTTTATTTTTGCATTTGATTTATTTAATAGTTTTCCTCTTACATTAACTTTTTTTACATTTGTTTTTTTTTAATTTTTGAGTTCTAGCTTCTCTTCCTAATCCTCACCCACAATTAAGAAATCATATGTGAAGTAATGCAAATATTTCCATAAAAATCATATTGTGAAAAAAAACATAAATCTCCCACCCTAATGAAATTAAAACCTTCACAATAAATAAATTTTGAGAGAGAGAGAGAGAGAGAAAGAGAGAGAGAGAATACTTCTGTATTCAGACACAATCAGTTTCTTCTCTGGGTATGGATAGGATTTTTCATTCATCCTTCAGAGTAGTCATGTATCGTTGTACTGCTGAGAATAGCAACATCACTTGCAGCTGGACATCCCAGGACATTGCCATTACTTTTTTTTTAATTATAGCTTTTTATATACAAAACATATGTATGGATAATTTTTCCTCCTCCCCTCCACCCTCTCCCCTAGATGGAAGGCAGTCCCATACATGTTAAATGTTAAAATATATATTAAATACAATATATGCATACATATTTATACAGTTATCTTGCTGCACAAGAAAGATCAGATTTAGAAAGAAGGTAAAAATAACCTAAGAAGAAAAAAAATTGCCATTACTTTGTATACAGAACATTTTACTTTCACTTTGCTTGAGTACATGGAACATTTTCCAGGTGTTTTTTTTTTTTTCTGAGAACATCCTGCTTATCATTTCCCATAGAACAATAACATTTCATCACAAACACATATTACACTTTATTGAGCCATCACCCAATTGGTGGGCATCACCTTAATTTCCAATTTTTTTTTTTGCCCTGAGAAGAGAGCTTCTATGAATTCTTTTGGTACATATAGGTCATTTCCTCCTCCTTTTTTGAAATTTTTTTGGTATGCATGCCTTGTAGTGGTGTTGTTAGGTCAAAGGATATGTATTTAATTTTGGACACATAACATATCTTTTAATCATTTATCAATTGGCTCCCATGCTTTTTAGCATGGTGTTTTCAGCACTTTTCAGTTGCCTTCAGTAAAGACACAAATAGCATCAAGATCAGCTTCCCTACTGATGATAAATTATTTAACTTGAAAGAGCTACAATCCAAGACTAAAGTGGAGGGAGAGTGGGTGTGCAACTACTGCTTGGAGATGATTGTACACTGAGTACAGTTACCAGAATTTTTTGTTACCATCTTTGATTATGTGCTTGATTTCTGATGCTCTGCCTCCCACTCCTTTTTCTGTTAATTTCCCTAGTACAGGAATGAGGCTTACCCATTCCTGGGATCTGATCCAGGCATGTGGAAGGCTCTTAAAATTTGAATTTCTGCCACTTAATGGCAGAAAATGATATAATCAACAATAGTTATTGAGTACCTACTATATTCGGGGCATTGTGACAGAATCACACAGATTTAAGATTGGAATGGATCTCAGAAGCAACCTAGTCCGAATTTTAAATGGACAAAAATCTCTTCTACAAATTTTCCAATATATGATAATCCAGTTTCTATTAGAGGCAACGAGGGGGTATAGCAGGTAAAATGCTGGACCTAGACTCAAGAAGATCTGAGTTCAAATCCAGACTCAGATTACTTGCTAACTGGGTGATCCTGAGCAGATCACTTTATTTGTTTCCTCATCTATAAAATGGGGATAATAAAAACACCTATTTTCCAAGGTTGTTATAAGAATAAATATGTACACAGTACTAAATAAATGCTAGCTAGTTTTTATTCAGCCAGACATCCTTCAGAAATGAGGAATTCAAATATTACTTCCCAAAGCATCTCATTCTACTTTTTAGTGGCTCTAATTAGTCGGGTTTTTTTTTTGTTTTGTTTTGTTTTGTTTTGTTTTGTTTTTGGTAACAAACTGAAATTTTAGTCTCTTCAACTTCCCTTTTTTTTGTCTGAGGCCAAGAGGAGTGAATTCAACCCATTACGCTTAACAGCCTTTACATTTGTGGAAATAACTATCTTATCCTCTCTAAGATTTCTATTCTCTTGCCCAGACTTTTCCTATTTTTCCCCTAATGTTTTAATGTCATGATTCTTGGTTGTTTCACCATCTTTGTCTCTTTTCTATAGACTAGCTCCAATTTGTTAAAAGTTCTCTCTAAAATATAGTGCTTCAAACAGAATTCAGTATCATATCATCACTCAAGATCATAGTACAGAACCCATTGAATTGACTTCATTGAGTATATAGCTAGGTAGTATTTTAATATCTTATTTATCTTGGATTTTAATTCACTATTAGCCAATTTTGTTTTGCCTTTGCTGTCTAAAGATTTTTCTTTTTGGTAGAAAACACAGAAACAAGAATTAAATAGTACTACCTTTGTTTTCATTTCCCTATTTGCCCCATCCTTCCATGATTTCCCTCTTTTCCCCAATACAGCTTTTAAATAGTGCTCCTTTTGTTGGTTGTTCACTACCATTCTTTGATCATTTTCAAGTTTAGGGCTACTGTTAGTGTTATTATAATAGCATGTCACTCCTTTATATTCATACCTAGCTACCTATCTTTGCTTGGTTAATATATCATCCAAGGTAAAGGGTAAATCCAAAGAGGCTGTTAATTGAGAATGATCAAAGATCAATGGTGAATGCTAAAGTCAACAAAAAGAGAACTTCTTAATTCTATAAATGAGTTTATAGAATTATAATATTATATTATAGGACAATAGGACAATAGGAAGATAATAGAAGGACATGTAAAAGACCACACAGAACTGGAAAATGAGAGGCTTTAAAAAGCAGTGTGGTTGGAAGTGGGAAATAAATGGAGGTGGGGGCAACTAATTGGCAAAAGCAGCAGGATCTCTTTGCGCAAGCAGTGTTAAGGTAGAAGCCATGTTGCAAGCCCAAGGTGACAATTCTGTATATCCTTTTTTTCCTTCAGGTTCCTCCATAGAAGTCTAAAGCTTTTCCCCTCGGTATGGGCAAAGTCTGAATAACTTTTTTTTTGCTATTGTTTTATATATTAATTTTGTCTTTGTAAATGATATTAAGACAGCACATTGCTAGTGTGGATATATTTATTGGAAATGCAATTGGAAGGAAACAATTGAATAGTTTCCTTAGGAGAAGAGCTAGCTAAGTCTGCCGCTGATGTGCTTTGCCAGAGAGCTATTTCTGGTTTAAAAGAGTGTATTGGGAAACTTACATAGGCAATGAGTCAGTAGTAGGGGGGTGACATAGCACATAGGATTTGTTGAACAGCCCTATTTACTTTCCTCCTCTGCCAAAGCTACACATATACAAAATAAATAAAAAGCAATTTCAGGGGAAGGGGATCAGAATAGTAGCTTGGGGAGAGGATCACTATAAAGAAGAAGAAAGACTGGAAAGTTAGGAATAGGTTAAGTTGTGAAGAGCAAAAGCCAGAATGGGCAACATTCTAATTTGGACCTTAGTTCTTTGACCACCACGCATGAAATTAATAATAATAGCAACCTGACAGCAAATATGTGGATAAATGAATATCAAAATAGATTATTAAAATTTCATATGGAAATTTAACTAATGTAAATAAATTACCGCAAAGGAAACTAAAAGGTCTGAAACTATTCAGCAAACATTTAATCTTCCTGTCTGTCAGAGAGACATGACAGCCAAAGGCAATACCAGTTTAGAATATAAACTCATTTATAGAATCTTATGGTGAAGGATAGTGGAAGAATATGAGTAGTATTACCTCATAGAAGAGCAAGCAGCCATGGATGGAAACATAAGCATAAAGAAAGCATGATGAGAGACCTAGTTAAGTAAAGTCGTCCTGAGGGAACTTATGAGTGAATATGGAGGGAAAACAACAAACAGACAAAATATGGAAAGATCTAGAAAGATTTTTTTAGAACTAATCCCTTTCATCATCAAGGGAGAGTGGAGCTACTGCATTTGGACATCAGCATCACAGTCCCATATGTGTTCTATAAGGAAATGAGACAGAATAAAACAAAAATGGGAAAAGCAGTTGGATTAGACCATGAATATAGGGAGGACATCTGTGCTAAGAGCAATAGTTTTGTAGATGTCAAAGGACTGAGTCTTAAAGAATCAATCAATCAATAAACATTTATTAAGGAACTACTAGGTACCAGGTGCTGTGGTAGGCACTAGGAAGGGAAAATACCAAAGTTATGAAAAATCTGTGAACTTACTCTTATCTGATTATCTTCTCTATGATAATTATTCTTGGAATAACCCTAACTTTTCTCCTAATATCCAGACTGATGGATATTTTAACCTAGATGATTTGTAGACATCTTAAACTCAACTCTACGGAGATTGAACTCATGATTTTTCCTCCCAGATCCCCACCCCTCTCAAACTTTTCTTGTCATTGAAGGTACCTCCACCTTCTTTCTTCTGAGACTCATAACCTGAGAGTCAGTCATTTCTTCTCTCTCACTTCATTCTCTCGTCCTTCATAATTTGTTCTTTCTGACCACCTTATTCAACCCCATGTACACTATAATCTAAGGACATGGGCTTTTTAGTTATTTATTTTCACAAGACACTTTATCTCCTGACTCTGAGCATATTCTCTCTGTCTTTATCTCTGCTTCCTGGCTTCCTGTAGGGTCCCTCTTTAATACCTTCTTCCAGAAACCTTTCCCATTCCCCCTTAATGGCAGTACCTTCCTTCTACTGATTATCTCCAATGTATGCAACTTGTTTGTTTGGACATAGAAATGCTCCCACAGAAACAAAGATAGAAAAATCCTCTAGATCACAGAATAGTAATCTTAAGGAAGTTATGAGAAAGAAATAGGCTGGTTTTTGCAATTAATATTCCATTGTATACCCCATATTTATCATCATTTAATTGACTGAAAATTGTAGAAAGAATAAAATTTCACTGTACTTTGTTGTTATTTAGTCATGTCTGATACACAGTGACTCCATTTAGGGCTTTTCTTGGTAAAGATAAAGAGTGGTTTGTCATTTCCTTCTCCAGCACATTTTACAGATGAGAAAAGTGAGGCAAACAGGGCCACACAGTAAGTATGTGAGACTGGATTTGAACTCAAGAAGGTGAGTCTTCCTGACTCCAGGCCTGGCACTCTATTTACTGCCTCCTAGTTGTTATATCTTTGACTATATTGACCTTTGCTGTCAAGGTGATGTCTCTGCTTTTTAGAATGCTGTCCAGATTTGCCATAATTTTCCTTCTAAGGAGCTAGTGTTTTTAAATTTCATGACTGTAGTCACAATCTGCAGGATTTTGAGCCCAAGAATATAAAATTTGACATTGCTTTTATTTGCCAGGAAGTAATGTGACTAGCTCACAAAATCTTAAGAGTTCAAGCTTTAAACCAGCTTTTATACTTTTCTCTTTCACCCTCATCAAGAGGCTTCTTAATTCTTCTTTACTTTCTTCCCTGAGAATGTTATCATCTGCATATCTAAGATTGTTGATATCTCCTCCACAAACCTTAATTTTTGATTCATCTGGTCTGGCATTTCACATGATGTACTTTGCATATAAGTTATATAAATAAGGTTATAGCATATAGCTTTATTGCAATTCTTTTCCAATCTTAAACCAATCAGTTGTTTTATGTTTAATTCTAACTTGTTTCTTGGCCCTCACACAGGTATCTCGGGTAAGTAAAAAAAAGTAGACAAGTAAAATGACTTGGTATTTCCATCTCTTTGAGAATTTGAAACTTTTTGTTGTAATCCAAATAGTCAAAGATTTTAGTGCAGTCAACAAAGCAGAAGCGGATATTTTTTTCAGGAATTCCTTTGCTTTCTCCATAATTCAGTGAAAATTGATAGTCTGGTCTTTACTTTCTCTGTCCCTTTAAAAACCAACCTGCTCTTCTACAGAAAGAATTATCTATTGTTCTGACTGGGAAAGATTGTTGGAAGGACAGATTTGGTCCAATCAGTACCATGGACAGACATTGAGATAAAGAACTGGGTCCAGACTTGAATCAGTAAAGTCCTGTATTGTACCAGGAAAGTTGTGGAATTCTTTTAGTAACTCCCAATTTTTTCTCCAAAACAGAGGTCCATATGCCTAGCATCAATAGACTTCTGGTGAGATTATATAGCAGGACATCAATCAATACCAGTCTCTGAAGGTTTATAATTGTGGGTCAACTAAAGGACAATATGGAGGTATCTGCGAGGAATGAGTAAACTACAATCTATTACTAAGGAATTGCACAAGGAATATAGACTAAGGGATATCATCAAAGAGAGAAAGACAGAATCAGAAAAAAGTGGGCTAGTTATTCCCCATATACAAGAAAACAAAGCCCTTTAGTATCCTAGCTGCCTTTATCTGAATTTCTTCTAGATTCTCATTTTTTTCCCTAAAATGTGGCATTCAAACATTAATATAATGTCTCTTCCTAACCAAAGGAGATCACAGTGAAACTCTCACCTACCTTTTCCTAGACAGTATGCTACCTTATCACATTAGATTTTTTGATTGCCATATTATCCTATTGATTCAAATTGATCTTGTAGTCCAATTATAATGTAGTCAATTATAACTCATGGCCGTTTCAAGACGAACTGCTCTCTATCCATTCCCCAGTAGAATATAAGCTTCTTGGGGTCAGAGTCTGTCTCAGTTTGGGGTTTTTTAATCCCCATCGTCTAGCCTAGGACTTTGTGCATTAGGAGGCAACTAATAAATCCTTGTTGAATTGGATGGAAATAAATGCCTCTCCCCTATTTAGCAATTGAAAACTCTAAGAAAGCATCGGCAATTCCTTCCAAGGTTTCCATCATTTGGATTTGGCAACCAGTTCAAATATAAATTTAAACCACATTTGTTAAGTACTTATTAGGTTCAAGGCTGCTTTCTCCTTTTGGTCAGGATCAGTTCCAAAAATAGCATTTGCCTTCATCACTTCCTCAATCTTTAAAAAAAAAAAATAAAATTGTGATTAGGGCAAAAAACCCCTACTAATCAGTCCTCCTCTTCTCCCTCTCTTTTTTCCCCTTCCTCTATCCCCTCTTCTTCCCCTTTACCTTCTCCTCCCTCTTCATCTCCTTTCCTTCTTCTTCCTTCTTCTTTTCCTCCTCTCCCCTCCTCCTTTTACTCTTCTTTTTCTTTTTTTCTTTTTTCTTTTTCTTTCTTTTTCTTTTTCTTTTTCTTTCTTTCTCTCTTTATTTCTCTTTCTTCCTTCCTTCTTCCTCCTCCTCTCTTCTTCTTCTTCTTCTTCTTCTTCTTCTTCTTCTTCTTCTTCTTCTTCTTCTTCTTCTTCTTCTTCTTCTTCTTCTTTTTCCAGTTTCTGCAGATGACCAAACAGTTAAAGTTCCCCCATCACTACTATGTTATACCACTATCATCTGATATCTTTATATGGTTGTGTGATCTATCACACAAATCCACCAAAAAAAAATCACATTCCTTCCTCTGTTCATCCTCCCCTGAATGCTCATTACTGTATTCCTTTTCATGGATTTCACATTGAGTATATTTATTTTTTGGATATATAATGATACTCCCTATATATTTTTTATTTAATATATTCCCTCTGTGCAAAGTGTTCCTGTCATAGCCATGTCATATTTATATTATTTCTATCATCCAGTGCAGCTCTTTCCACAACTCAGGCCAATTCCAATAGATGGGGAGAATTTTCTTTATCCAGAAAGAGAACTGTGGGGATTGAATGTAGAGCTCCCTTTTTGTTATTGTTTGTCCTCTTGCTTTTTTGTTTTCTTTCTCATTTTTCCCCTTATGATCCAATTTTTCTCGTGCAACATTATAAGTGTGGAAATAAGTAAAGAAGAATTGCACTGTTTAACATATATTGGATTACTTGCTGTTTAAGGGAAGAGATAGAGGAAAAGGAAGGAGAAAAAATTTTGAACACAAGGTGTATGGGTGAATGTTAAAAAAAAAAAAGATCTATGCATATATTTTGAAAATAAAAAGCAAAATAAATAAATAATGAAATATATCCAGTATCTCAGTTTGCATTTACCTCCTAACATTAAAATTCTAGCTCAGGTTACTCATCATTATTGAGACTAGTTTTGTTTATCATTATTGAGATCATTATTGAAGTGGCGCATGAGTAAAATGCTAGACTTGGGGTCAGATAAAACTGAGTTAAAAATCCTGCTTCTGACACTTATTGGTCATATGACCCTTGGCAAGTCATGTAACCTCTTTCAGACTTAGTTCTCAGTTCTATAAAAGGAGGATAATAAGAACACTTTCTTCACAGAGTGGTTGATAAATGATATAATATATGTAAAATATTTTGCAACCTTCAAGCATGATGGAAATTCTAGACATTCTTATTATTCCTACTGCACATTTATATATAGGTACCTCAGACACAAATTTTAAAACTGCTCTTTTTCTTGGGCATTGTCTTCTGTAACTTCCTGGTCCTCTACCCTGATCTTCTTGTTATATCTGCCACTTTTATAATATCTGTTTTGGGAGATATTTGTAGTGACCCTTTTCCCCAAGAAAAGAGAGTCAAGACAGGGCAAGACTTCTCTTCAAGCAAGAGAGAAGAAGGGATGGAGGATTATTAAAGGTACTGGAAACTTATACATGTAAAAGGACTCAGAATAAAGATTAGAATATTAATTTGCAAATGTAAGGAACTTGGGACTTCCCTAATTTCTTTAAAAAAATAAAGGAGGCTGAATTAGACAGCATGGTCAGACTTCTCTCTCTTAGACTAAGATATTCTATTGGACTCCTGCATAAGAAATGATGGTTACAGGATCTTCTTTTTCTCACATCCAAAGAAAAAACCCCTACCTTCTCCAGCTTACAAAAGCTTTAAGAAACTTTACTACCTGGAGCCCAAGGTTTCCTGAAAACCATTCTATCACTACCGATTTATTTAAACCTTCTAGTGTTTCAACTTTCGCCTTATAGATATATTATATGAGGATCATAGAAGTATGACAAGCCCCTTTGGTTCTCCACATTGATGCCAAATTAATCTTAAAACACAGCTCTGATCTCATTAGCCAGTCATTCAAAAACCTTCAGTGGCTAGGGGTAGCTAGGTGGCACAGAGGATAAAGAACCAGCCCTGAAGTCAGGAGGACCTGAGTTCAAATCTGACCTCTTACACTTAACACTTACTGGATGTGTGTCCCTGGGCAAGTCACTTAACCCTTTGCCTTAACAAAAACAAAACAAAACAAAAAAACAAGGAAAAACCTTCTGTGGTTAGCATAGTGAAAAGAATGTTGGATTTGGAGTCCAATGGATCTGGATTCAAATGATTTATGCTGGAAAATGTTTAGCAATCAGCTATCCAAGAACAAATAAATGTATGCAGTAATGTATACAGGTTTAATCTGCATTGTTAATATTTTCTCTGTCACTTTCTTAAGTTTAAATGATCAACAGAACAACAAATCAAGCTTTACTTATAGCATTTTTTTAAGAGTAAGTGCTCATGCTGAAAAGTTAGCACTTGGCTCTTGTAAATGCTTTGATCTGATTGGAATCCTGGCTCAGCCACTTACTACCTATGTGACATAAAAGATGCTCTGACAGCTGTCTTCAAACACTTAGGTGTACCAAGTTGCTATACTAAGCCCTCTAACTATTGAACATATTTTTATGAGTGGTACCATTTGTTAGCCAAAAAAGTTATAGGCATTGCTCATCTGGAAAGCTTTTGCAATAGAGAAAGACCTCAAGTTGATGCTCTATGAGAATAGGACTTTTATTTTATTTTTTTAAATAATTTTTTATTGATAGAACGCATGCCAGGGTAATTTTTTACAGCATTATCCCTTGCATTCATTTCTGTTCCGATTTTTCCCCTCCCTCCCTCCACCCCTTCCCCCAGATGGCAAGAGTCCTTTACATGTTGAATGGGTTGCAGTATATCCTAGATACAATATATGTGTGCAGAACCAAACAGTTTTCTTGTTGCACAGGGAGAATTGAATTCAGAAAGTATAAATAACCCGGGAGGAAAAACATAAATGCAAGCAGTTTATATTCATTTCCAGTGTTCTTTCTCTGGGTGTAGCTACTTCTAGGACTTTTAGTTTAGAAAAAAGAAAACCCAGGAGGAATTTGATAGCTGTTTTCAAATATTTAAAGAATTATAAAGTCAAAGAGGAGATACTTAGTCTTTTGGGCTCCAAAGGCAGACAGGAAGGCTGGATTGAAGTTCTAAAGAAGCACATTTTGATTTGATTCAAAGAAATTTCCTAATAGAGTAATAAGATCTAATAATAGCTGGCATTTACAGAATGTATTGAGATTTACAATATCATTATAAATATCACCTAATTTTGCAACCACAACAACCGTGGTTGGTAGGTGCTATTTTTTTTACCCTATTTTAGAGATGAAGGGATTAAAACAGGCAGAATTTAAGTGACTTGACCAGGATCATACAACTACCTAAGTGCCTGAAGCAGTATTTGAACTAGAGTCTTCTTGATGCTAAGTCTAACCATATAACCTCGGAGTTATCTTTGTACTCAAAGTAGGATGAGCTGTCACAAGAGAATATGGGTTCTTCTTCACTTTCACTTCAGATTTTCAGAGAAAGGCTGGATAACCTCGTAGCTCTTTAAAATATGTATTAGATTAGTTACCATTGAGGTATATTCTAACATTGGACAGATCTCTTAGCCTTGTTGGACCCCAGTTTCCTCATCTACAAAATGAACCAGGACAGATTGACCAGTGATCTCTCTTTTAATTCCCAATCTGCTGTCCTATGATCCAATAGTAAAGATCCACACTTCTGATTCTGACATTCAGGATCCTCATCAATCTGAGTTTGACGTGCATTTTTAGGCTTACCTCATGTACTTCAAACTGAATTTCTTGCCACACCTTACACATGCTTATTCTTTTCCCATCTCTGTACCTTTGCTCATGCTGTTCTCTCTTCCTGAGCTATCCTCCTCACAATCTCCATCTGTTGAAATCCTAACTATTCTCTAAGATGTCAAATACTATCCCCAAAAATCTTTTCCCAAACCATCTTACCAATAATGATTTCTCACGTCTCTAAACTCCTAATATTTTGTAATTCTTTATTACACATTGAAAATCTATAAATTCTAATTTATATTAATGTCATCTGTGCATCCCTTATTGCATCTACTAAATTATAAACACCATAAGGGCAGGGAGCACGTGCACTTTATATTTCTTTTTCCTCTGTGTCTAGTATAATGAATTATACATTGGGAATGCTTAAGAAATCTTGAATTTATTTCTTAATTAAGACATTTGATGGAAATTGCTTCTTATAATTAAGATATCTCTTCTTTGTAGGTAGAAATAATCTTACATTGTTAACTGTCAGGAGCTTTCATTCTCATCTGGATTAGCTCTGGTTGTTTATGATTTGTCTAAATATTTGCTATTGTTCAGTTGTAACTAATTTTTTGTGACTTCATTTGGTTTTTTTGGGGGGGCAGAGATATTAGAGTGATTTGCCATTTCCTTCTCCAAAACATTTTACAGATGAAGAAACTGAAAGAAACAGGTTTAAGTGAGTCACCCAGTGTCACACAAATAGTAAATATCTGAAGCCAGATTTGAATTTAGGAAGATGAGTCTTCCTGACTTCAGGCCTGGTACTCAATTATCCACTGCACCACTTAGCTGTCCTAGTCTGTAAAAATACTATCAAAGACTTCTCATTGCTTCTCATTGCCTCAGCCTGACTTTTAAGATTCTCCACAATTTGGCTCCCACTTACCTTTCCAATCTTGGAAGTCCAGTCTCACTCTCATTCTCAAATTCTATACTATTGAACTGATTTGTTAGATAGCACCTGAACTTCATATATTATTTCCCACTTCCATTCACTCAGATGAAGCATCTATTGCTAGATAGAATGTCTGCCTTTTGGGATCTTTGTTTTCCTTCAAGCTTCAGTTTACATGCTTACTTCTTTCAGGAAGCCTCCTCTGATCCTCAGATTGTTACTGCTCTCCCCCTTCTTCAGTTTTCATTGTATTATGTTCCACTCATCCATTTACCCAATAGATATAAACTTTTTAAAGGCAGAGAATGTTGAATTTAGAATTTTTATTTTTGTATCCCAGTGCTTAGCACAGTTCCCAGCACTTTATATGTACTTAAATGCTCATATGAAGAGCAGGTCATTCCTCTGCCATCCCTCCCCAAGGTGATGGCATAGCTTCCCTGAAGCACTACCTCCCTTTCTACCTTAGGGCCTCCCTCTCCTATTCTCCACCATGGCCTGACAGCAAGGGTGATCTCATAGATGGTGAAATTGCAAATTGGAAAGTGTGGAACAACACAAGAAACCAATTTTTTACTCCATTTATGGAAAAATAAAAGATGTTTGAAGTCCAGCCTGCCTTTGGCTTCCATCCCCCTTGCCATGTCTGAAGCTGTTTGTATTTCTCCAGTTGGATGGCAGTCAGTACTCCAACCCAGAGCTGCAAACAGCCTGAAAGTTCCCAATTCCCGATGATGTCAGTGGATGCCCGCCTCTACCTGGTTCGTTAGGTTTTGCAAAAATGCAAATAGAAAACCATATTGGGTTCCAGACATCTCTATTCAAAGTTTTCAAAGCTTCTAGTGTAATTCAGGGGGCTGTTCCTGCTGGACCTCCCAGACAATCCAGTGCAGTACTCCTGACTAGTGACAAACTAGAACCTGATTCAAAAAAAGAATGAAACTAAAGGGATGTCTGAGTTTGGTCTGGCTTGACTCATCTGTGGCCAGCCTCAAGTGGTCATCGATGGTAACAGGACAGTGGCTGTCAAGGACAGGTTGACTCGGTGAGTTAGAGACCATTGAATGAACGTTGACCATCTATCCAGATCTGGGCTAAGCACTGAACTAGACTTCTGTGAAAAATCACAGGCCCTACCTCAGTCTATGTGGGCAGACCAAATGTACCCAATTTGATAAATATTTATTGATGACTGTTTGCAAAGCCCTGTTGTAGATAGAAAAAAAAAGAAAACAAATTCCCTCACCACAAAGAATTTATATTCTAGTAGAACACATATATTTACAAAAGCAGAAGATGTAAAACAGACTACCTAATTATTTAATTGTGACATTGAAGAGTTGGAAAGGACCTGAGAGATTATCTAGCCTAACCCCATATTTTCCAGGTGAAGAATCTGATACCTAGAAAAATTAAATTCCTCATTCAAGATTAGACTGGTCATTTTAGTAGCTGAGCTTGGATTAGAGTACTGGTCTTCCGACAGCTCTTTCTATCACCTGTGAGGTACCCATATCTAGACACTGGATTATTCTGTATAAAAGTAAAATTAACAGTTTGTCCTAAGAACATTATTGAAGAAAAATCTGTACTCTTTGGATTATAATGGATGATAAATATAAACTAGTTTCCCTTTTTGTCTTTTGTAACTCAGAGTGGCTCTCCCATCCACTAAATGAACATTACCCATTTGCTCTCAATTAAAAAAAAGTTTGTGAAGTTTGCAAGAACCACTTAAAGGTGACCAACCAGATAATTACTTTAGGCTGGAAAAGAAGCATTTGATATAATATATATAATATAATATATAATGCTATAATATAATATCTAACATATAATTCTATATAATCATAGGATTTTATAAAAGATAAAAATGTTTAAAGAAAAAAATGAAAAGGGTAAAGCTAACTACCATCTTCCTAATCACTTGGTTCCAACTTGGACTGTTTTTGATTCCTCTCTCACACTCCCTCATAGTCATAACTAAGGCATGACATCTAGGGCTTTGTTCCCGGGTGCCAGAATTTAGAGGATGCTAAGTGTATACTTGCGGCACTACACCTGGTTAGGAAGGAAATTCACTAAGACAGAAAGCTATCAGATGCTGCTTTCCCAGGTCAGCTTCTCTTTCTGGTCTAATCCTGTCCTGCTCCCTCTTTCAGAACAACCTCTATCACTACCACACCAAGCGTTTATTAAGCACTAATTCTGTGTCAGGTATTGTGCTAAGCTTTGGAGATACAAATGCAAGGGAAAAGATAGTCTTTTCCCCCAAGGAGCTTATATTGTAATGGAGGGAAAAGATGAAACCTAAAAGAGGGGAGCTAAAAGAGGTACGTGAGGGCCAAGTCCAGAGGTTCAGGGATGGCTGCTGATCCTTGCTCAAAATGGGAGGTTCTAGGAAGATCTCCCCATAGATAAAAAGGAGCCACCGAGGACAGAGTGAAGTAGGTATGATCCAGAGGCAGAAATAGCCCTCCAGTGTCTTGTGGTGTCCTCTCATTAGACTTTTAAAATTGTGTCCTGAGCGCTGCCTATCATGGCATCCCCCACCCCACTCCTTGCCCCTGGCTTCTCTCAACTGAATTTGTTTTACAAAGTCTGTCTGAAGGCATCATTCAGGTCACTGACTCACATACTGTTGTTCTCTAGGCTAGTTTTCATGGTGTTCCCCATAGCCAAGAAATCGCCAAGGGCTCGGATTCAACCTTGACAATGACTCTTATGTCCATTCCTTCCTTTCTATTCCCATTCCCACCACCTTAGCTTAGATCCTTGTTGCTGCTTTCCTGGACTATTCTGATGCTCCCCTAACTAATGTCTCTGCTTACGGTCTTTACTGCTTTCCATCTACCCTACACACTCTGCCAGAGGAAATTTTCTAGAGTATAACAGTGAACATGTCATTTCCTGAATCAATTCCAGCCTTTCTATTCTGGACCTCAAGTCTCTCTCAGATCTGTTACTAGTTCTATTTCTTATTGCTTTCCTAGCTAAGGCACCAGTTAAACTGCACTGATCGTTCTTCTTAAAATCTACTTTTTGTTTTCTTCCATCAGCGATCTCCCAACTCTTCTATTGAAATCATACTCTGGACATAAATTCTAGTTTGAACAATACTTTCTCCACAAAGCTTTCTCTGATTCTAACAGGTGGAAAAAGTTCTTCTTCTCTGAACTCCCAACACACTCCATGACAGGAAATTCACTACTGTTGGATGTGAGACAGAACAGTGCAGTCTTAGAATCAGAAGTCCTGAGTTTGAATCCTAGTTTGCCTTAATTCAACTGAATGAAAATTTATTGAGTACCTATTATGTGCAAATCACTGTAAAGCCAAACATGGAACAGTACTAGCCTTAAGGCATTTCTGTTTCACAATTTTTACTACATATGAGCTATGAAACCTTAGGCAAGTCATTTTACTTTTCTGAGCCTCAGTTTCCCCATCTGTAAAAGATGCAAAGTAGCGCCCACAATATCCACAGTACCCACCTCACAAGGTCCTGTTGTGTCCCTGAAAGCTCATTGGAATGTGAACTATTGTCATTGGAATTCCTCTTTTGTCAGTTTTTACATTTTAAGTTGTAATTATGTGTTGCTGCCTTATTCCTTTTACTCTGACTTACATTTTCTGCAGGCAGAATGTTTTGTTTATCTTTGTATCTCCCCCCAAACCCAATACTTTGCATGTAAGTGCTCAACAAATTTAATGAGTAAACTAAGTTCTGAGATGCATTTGGAAGCAAGTAGTAAATATATAACAATATACATATAACAAATATATAACAATATACATTGTTAGTATGTTGTTAATATAACAATATACATTGTTAGAGGTCAATGGGTAGGACATTCTAGGTAGGAGACGCAGCATTAGTTCAGTGCTCTCATGTTGTTTTCTGCCTGCCTAAGACCACCTCCCCTCCACTCTAGTTCGCCATTAGGGCTTATCCACTTCTGACTCCATCCTTCTCTATCAAAGCACAGTGTCTGATGTCTCATTCTCTCTGTTCCTAAATCTTACCGAAGGACCAATGGTGGGGAAAGGAGGTAGCTTTTACTTTCATCTAAGGAAGCATTTTCTCATGATTAGAGTTTTCCAAGAATAGAATGACCTCCTCCAAGAGCTATTCAAGTCCTGGATGATTTTTACTGTTTAGGGAAATTGTACAGTAGATTCACACTGTATACTAGATGACGTTCAGGCTCCTTCCAATCCTGGGAATCCATGTATCTGATACTTGGATTTCCTCTAAGTTGCTAAGGATTGATAATGGCTTAATATGTTTGCCACTCTAGGGACTTTGTGGAGACTAAATGTCTTAACTCAAAGAAATAGTTCTCTAATGGTAGAAATTTCATACAAGAAGGTAGGAAAATTTGGGGGTGGGTGGGTTATCGTAGGCTTTCCCTTGCCCCTTAAATGACACCACAGGAATTGGGGCTTACTTTACCTTTCCCAAAGGCCAATCTCATGTGAGGTCAGATGATACTCAAGAGCTCTCCTCTGGTTTGGGAACCCGAAGGAATCCAGGAGGTGGAAATGAAACCTATTAGTTTATGGGACGATTATGTGTTCCCTCAATTGAATTAATAGAGTTCACTAGAAAATGAAGCATGAAATTTGTTTCCGGAAAAGAGATGAAAAAGTAAATATTGATTCCCAAGAGCTTATGAATCTATTCCCTTCCCCGCCCCTCCAAAATCTCAACCTACCTTCACAGCATTTGTTTCCAATTCTCCATTCCAACTTCCCACCCCCTTCCCTCCCTCTGTCTCTTCTCTAAGAAAGACCTTGGGAGATGGGCCAAATGCTGTTTCTGTAATTCTTTTCCCATTAATAAATAATTTCCCCTTGTAGTTGAGGTTTCTTAACACAATTGCAGGAGACGTTTCCCGTCAGCAAGTAAAACCCATTTTAATAACAATTACAAGCAGCTAAATTCAACATTTATTGCATACCTACTATGTATAAAGCCTTGTGTTAGACACTAAGGATAGAAAGATAGAGAGAAAACAATACTAGACCTCAGGGAACTTACATTCTATTGAGTTGAGGAGCAGGAAAATACAACAGGTACAAAAGTAAGTAAATATACCAAAAGCAAAAGGTGATGGATTAAAATTATACAGTTTCAAGTATGTCAATAACTGGGATGAATTAGGAAAGGTCTCATGTAGGATGGGTTATTTGAAGTGTGGTTTTGAAGGCTCGAGTAGCCTTCAAAACACACCTCAAGGAGTGTGTGTTAAGGTGGGTTGGAGTCTTTTGAGGAAAAATTTATCAACATCCCTCAAACACCTCCCTTCTTTGTCTGGGGAATGCCAGAGCGGATGAAGGCACCTTCTCTGTCAGACGCCTGCATGAAGTGAGCCCAGATGACAGCTTGGGCCAGCCCCTCCTCACACTCCTGTCACTAAGGCCTACAGGGGCCTAGGGCCTAGACTGGGGCTCTTCTGGAGTAATGCCGGGAAGATGAGACACAGGACAGGCAAGGACACGCCCTGATCTTGTCAAACCTGCCAGCAAGGAATGCTGAGGAGGAAGCCAAGAAGGAAGAGATGAAAGTTTAAGGCAACAATGGAGGTTGTGGAGAGAGCAGGTTTCTTTCTTCCCGAGCTTGATCGACATAGCATGACTAAAGAGCTGAATATGAGGCTAATTAAAAACAAACTGTGCATTTCACCAAATGTTTTATGGAGCAAAAATGTTATTTTCCCAGGAGCTTGTTCCATGAGCATTATGGACTGAATTGAGAATTATTGGCATGTCAATCACTAGCAGGCTATTTTTCTAACCTTGTGTGTGTGTGTGTGTGTGTGTGTGTGTGTGTGTGTGTGTGTGTGTGTTTATTACAATTATAGAGAGAGAGAGAGAGAGATAGGGAGAGAGATAACGGCACAGATGCTTGACAGAATCCATCCTCTTTGCTGATTGGAGTCTATTTGCAATGGTAGATCCTGGCCAAGGTGGACAAGAGCTGCCCTTATGCAGCAGAATAGGGAGAAAGGAGAGAGACAGAGACAGTGACAGACAAACAGGCAGAGAGAGATAAGAGACAAAAGCAGAAACCCAAAGACATTCACAGAGAAAGAGAGAGATAGGAGTGAGAAACAGAGAGAGAGACGGACAGACACACAGACACACAGAGAGAAACAGAGACACAGAGAAAGAGAGAGAGAAAAAGAGAGAGACAGAGAGAGAGAGACAGAGAAAGAGAGAGAGAGAGAGAGGTACAGACACAGTGAGAGGGGAGAGAGAGGTAGAGGGAAACAGAGACACAGAGAGAAACAAAGAGAGGATATAACAGAAGGAGGGAAAGAGAGAGGGAAAAAACAGATGAATGTACAGAGAAAGAGTTAGAGAGAGAAAAAGAGAGAAAGACAGGGAGAGACATGGAGGGAGAGAGGAGAAGACAGAAACAGAAACAGAGCTACACAGAGAGGGAGAGACAGAGAGACAAAGAAAGGCAGAAAGAAAGAGAGGAGAAAGAGAGAAAGCACAAGAGAGCAAGAGAGAGACAGATATTGAGAAAGAGAGACAGAGAGAGACAGAGAGAAAGAGACAGAGGTAGAGACAGAGAGACAAAAAAAGAAGAGAGAAAGAAAGGGAAAAGAGAGCAAGAGAGAGATAGACACCCTGAGAGAGAGACAGAGACAGACAGACACAGAGAGACAGAGAGAGAAACTGACTTTCTGTAACTAGTGAGTGCTTCCCAGGAACCTGTTTCAATTGCCATGGGGAAAATAAATCAGATTTATTTCTGATTTTCTAGTATATTCTTTTCATTTATACTATCACAAGATTGTTGATTTTCAGTGTAAGGGACCTTAGATACCATCTCACCCAATTCTTTCATTTTGTAGATAAGTAAATTGAAGCTCTGAGAAATTAAAGACTTGCGCAGAGTTTCACAGAGGTGGCATTTAAACCTTGGTTTTCTTTCACTAGACCATACTTCATCCATCCACCCATCCATCTTCTATCCAAACATCTATAGAAAAACTAGTTATTAAGCACCTCCTGTATGTGGTTATGGGAATGAAAAGACAAAAATACAAACCATTCCTGCCCTCAAGGAACTTACTTTCTACTGAGACTGAGAAGAGAGTAATAATAATATAATAATAATAAACTCCAGTATTTACATAGTGCTATACAGGGTATACAAATACAAACAATATACATATTATCTCATTTTATCCTCAAAACAGTCCTGGGAGATAGGTACTATTATTATTCCAACTTTAGCAATGGGGAAATTAAGGCAGACAGAGATTAAGGGACTTCATCAGGGTCATACAGCTAATAAGTTTGGAGGCTAGGTTCAAATTCAGGTCTTCCTGATTCCTAATAGTGCTCTACCCATTATATCATCTAGATGTCTCATATTTTTATTTAGTTCCAAAAATTCATACAAGGGAAACACAAAGTAATGTGGGAAGTGAGGAGAGCTTCTTCAATGTGGGGAATAAAAAACCATCACTCCCTCACATTTCTTTTTTCCTGTATCTACTCCTGCCACCCCAGTCCAGCCCATGTGACTAGGGTATAATCAAGTCTGTGTCTCAGCCATGATCAAAACCCCCCTTACAGCCGTAGTGCCATTCTAGACCAAGTAATTCCCCAAATAGCAATGGATCTGCTCTTCTTTTAAGCTGGAAGTTATGTTAGAGGTCAACTAATCCAGCTTACTCATTTTGATGGCATAATGCACAGAGCCCTAGATCTGGAATCAGGAAGCTCTGAGTTCAAATCACACTTGCTGGCTGTGTGACCTGGAAAAATCATTTAATCCATCAACTTAAGTTTCCTTATCTGTAATTTCTGTAATATTGGGAATATAATAGCACTTATCTCTAAAGCCTGTTGTAAGACTTGAATGTGATAACATGACAAATGCTTTATAAACATTAAGGTGTGATATAAATTTAAAAATATAAATATAAATATGACAAAATATTTTTTAAAAGCTATTATTGTTATTAGTGAAAGGACAGGCTTGAAGAAAGAAGTAAATTTCTGAATATGGTTTAGGGAAGGTGTTTTAGGAGAGCAGAGACCTAAATCTGGAGGAGCCGATGGAAAGAAGACAATGGAGAGTTTAATTAGGTGAGTGGAATCCTTTAAAAAGCCATCCCTACTTCTTGAAGCCTGCAATTGATCCTGGCTTTGGGGGCATCATGGAAGCAGATAGGTTCTCTGCTGGACCAAACTCTGACCTTTGGTCCTATTGAGGCAATAAGGTATAGTCTTGGAATCAGAAGACCCATGCTGAGACCTTGCTTCATTTAATTTACCTGAATAATCATTCCGTGAATATTGACTACGTGTGAGTTACTATAATAGGTAGCATGGGATTTTGACACAGTGGTTGGCTGAATGACAGACTACACAAAACTCAAATCAGTCCTGATATTTTGTACACATGTAAAGTTCCCATCATACTCATGCAGTTAAAAGAAAGAAAATCAGATTTTGCTAAAGTCTCATTTAATTGTCTTATATCCCCTCTTTCAATACTCTCTCCCTAGTCCTAGACATTTCTCATGCCTAACTAATACAGCTTATCCTTCTTTAGCCCACCTTTCTTGCCTTTTGGTGCAGAGAAGCTTTAAGGAATGGAATTCAATGTCAACAGCTTTTTATCTTCAGAGAAAACTCCAGCCTGAAACTGGAATGGGCTAGTGATGAAATAGAGGAATTGTGTCCAAGTTTCAGTCAGCCCATTCTAGGTCCTGATAGACTAGATTCCCCCCATCCCAGTGAAGCAAAGTGTGGTTTAAGAGTAGTGTATAGAGCCAGAAAATCCATGTCCTCATTAATAGGACATGAAAGATGCTGTAGCATAATCGGAATCTTAGTTTGCTCATCTATAAATCTGTAATAATAATGATAATAATAATAATACATATGCTATCTCTCAAGGTCATTGGGAGAAAATTGTATCATGAGAGTATCATTATATAAAAGTATATCATGAATATCATTAATGTATTAAAGTTATTTCTATCACTTCTAACCTCACCACCATGCTGCTAACTTAAACTTTGGTTGATATCACCTCCCTCAGCTTGCTTTCCCTTTTAATTGGAGGGCCAATGTTTCCTGTAAGGATAGAAGCTGGGCTCTCAGCTGGATGCACTTTGCATCTGCAGTCCTGCCTGGTTTTGACTTCACCGAACAGAGAGCTCATGTTCCAGGTACCCCCTTTCCTCCTCTCTGTCCTGTTCCTTCACCCTGACTTTTTGGCCTCCTTTTGTGTGTTGTCTTCCCCTTTAAACTGTAAGCTCCTTGAGGGCAAGGAATGTCTTTAATAAAAAATACACTTAGCACAATGTCTGGCACATAGCAGGTATTTAATAATTGTTCATTGGATTGAAGTAGGTTGGATATGACACAATTACCACAGATAGAGAAACAGGAAATTGAGCTATGAAGAAGGAGAACTTGGAGCCAATTATCTGGATGAACATCCCCCTTTCTCCTACTCTCCTCCTCCTCTTCTTTCTCCTCCTCCTCTCTTTTTCTCCTTCTCCTCCTCCTTTTCCTCCTCCTCCTCCTCTTCCTCCTCCTCCTCCTCCTTCTTCCTCTCTCTCTCTTTTTTTCTTTTTTTCATCTGCTAGAAATTTTTTTCATAGAAGGCTTAGTGATGATAGCTCTATCCCATAAGACTGGCAACAGCTATTTCCTCAATAAGAACTTCTGAAGTTTTTCCTATTCTCTTGAGTGTGGTTGTGTCAGCTATAATTGGAGCTAGTTATTACTTTTTAAAGACATACAATGTCTCCCTAGTACCAGGCATATAAAATTTAAATTCAAGGATCTATAAACAATGATTGGTGCCAGACATATAAAGTCCAAACTCTCTAAGCAGATACTTTGGATTCTTCCATCTTCCATTTATCTGGTCAGCCATATATCCTTCTTGTAGGGACCTCTTATGTCAATAAAATCCAATTCCTATCCAAGTTACAATCTCCCTGTGCTTCCTCAATATGCCTCTAGCACTTTCCTTTCTTCAATGTATGCTTTATACCTGCAAAGATTTGTGATTTCATCAATGTGGAGACTTCCGACATTGCTACAGTAATTCTTCCATACTTGGCAAATTGTCTACTTCCATAGCAGGCAGCAAGGTATGATGGACAGGATTGATGGATTTAACATCCGAAAATCTAGGTTCAGATCTTGGAAAACTACTCAGGCAAGTCATTAAACCTCCTGAGATGTTGCCTCACCTGTAAAATGGGTGAGTTAGAATAGATTGAACTAGACAGATAAGTTCTAAAGGATGCTTTGTATACTAACTCTATGACCCTCTTTAATTAAACCAGTCTGCTTATTTTCCCCCAGATCAAACTTAAATCCTTTGTTTGGCAATTAAAACCCTCCACAGCCTGACTCCTTCCTTTCCAGCTTTTTTTTTTTTTTTAACATTTTATTCTCTTCTCCAAATACCCAAAGATCCAACTATCCCAATATATATATATGTATATATATATATATATATATATATATATATATATATATATATATATATATATATATATATTCTATTTCATACTTTTTCCCTGGCTGTCTCCTATACCCCATTCTTGGAATGCTCTCCCTACTCACCTCCTACTTGTAGTTTCCTTGAGTTCCTTTAAGACTCAGGTGGATCTCACCTTATGCAAAAGGCCTTTCCTGGGCTTTCTTGCTGCTACTTCCATTCATCTGAGGCACATTCCATTTAGACTCTCTACTGAATGTGTACATAAGATATTTGCATGTTGTTTTCCTCATTAGAATGAAGGCTCCTTGGTATGTAGAAATATTTTTGCTTTTCTTTTTATTCCTAATATGTAGTACAGCCTGGCACATAGAGCATTTTAGTAAATACTTTTTAGTGGGTCTCCATATTTTGACTCCTGCTATATTCTCACCTAGAAAGTTCTTCATCTTCCTCTTTGCCAGTGTAAGTGCTTCTTGATTGTCAGTTCTCAATTTCTCCATGAAGCTGGAACTGACTTTATTGGTAAGTAAATCTATCAGGTAGTCTATGTGCTGTGATTTTGGGGTGCTAGGAAGACCTGCTTTTCCATAGAAATAATTCCTTCATCTGCTGATCCCTGAAATGCCTCATCTGTGGCTTTAACTTTACTTAAATATTTATCTCTCACTAACATTGAATAAATCTCTGGGTGTTAGTGGAGGAAGCAAGGGTCTGTCTTATTTTAGGTTGTTATTAGTTATTTATAACTCAAGATAAAAGAAAAAGTTAGATATTTTTCTGAAAGTTTTGATAGAAGAGCATGTGGAGAGTTTGAGAAGAAGGGCGTTTATGAATGAGGAGGGAGTGTGGGCATCATTGAGTGGAAAAAAAGATTCATGAAGGGTGGTCTGGGAATACCAAAGACAAGTGTGACTAACTTATAATTTTAAGTAGAAATGACCCTATATGAAAATTTTTCTCTTCTGGAAATTCCTCTAACATTAAAAATCTGAATTATATATCTGAATATATAAATCTGAACCATAGAATTTAGAACCCAAAGAAATATTGGTGAGATCCCAAAGTCCAATCCATTCATTTTGCAATGAGGAAACCAGGATACAGAGAGGTTGAGTTACTTGCTTTAAGGTTCAAACTCAAGTCTCTGATACCAAATTCAATATTCTTGATAGTGTACTAGGATGCACATCACACTTCCTCAGAGTTAGCTCAAATTTGTCCAAAACATAGCTTGTAATAACTATAATAAATGACCTTTATGTTTTTGGGGGGCAGTTAGGGAGCACCATAGTACACTGATCACCAGGCCAGGAGTCGGGAAGACATTCTTGAGTTCAAATCTAATTTCAGATATTACCTCCATGACCCTGGGCAAGTCATTTAACCTTGTTTGCCTCAGTTTCTTCATCTGTAAAATGAGCTGGAGAAGGAAATGGCAAACTGCTCCAATATTTTTGCAGTCATGAAGAGTCAAACATAACTAAAAGATAGCAAAAATAACATGATGATGATGATTACTTACATGGTTCTTTAAGGTTTGCAAAGCCCTTTACATATGTTACCCCTTTTGATCCTCACAACATAGCATCCTATAGGTGCTATTATTATCATTCTTTTTTTTACAGAAAATTGAGGCAGAGATAGGTGAAGTGATTTGCCCAGGATTATATATCTAATAAGTGACTGAGGTAGAATTGCAACTCAGATCTTCTTGATGTTAAATTCAATTTTAGGTACTAAATTATCTAACTTCCCTGTGATCAAGTAATCCTAAGTTTCTGTTATGTTTTTCCCCTGTAGGGGCAAAACAGTGTGAAATGAGGGGGGATAGGTCTTTTTTCCAGTTGTGTAATAGCTTTAAATCTTGAATTAGCTTATAATGTATAAAATTAACAACAGGTAAAATTTATGACATCTTTGAAAGTTCTCTAGGTTGATCATAAAATTTTCAATAACTAAAGGATTTATTTTCTTACATATTTTCTTTCTTTCTTTCTTTCTCATAAATTTGACAATCAAAAACCATAACCATTTCCATATGGAAAGAGGAAAAAAGCAATTAATGCATGAAACTATGAAACACTTTATTATGTATTATTGATTCCTTTTTTTCAGAAGAATATATTAAACTTATCATGGTAATACCAGAATTTTCCTGTGTCCCTTCCTGAATTTCTTTTTAAATGTTCTCTTCTCCTTTTAAAATGTTTTACTGTTGGGGAGGCAGAGCTAAGATGATGGAGAAAAGGCAGCTCACCCGATCTCTCCTGAAAATGCCTCCAAACACCATTAAATAATGCCATAAAACAGTTCCTGGGGTGGTAAAACCCACAGAAGAAATAATTTTCCAGTCAAGGACAACTTGGAAGGTCAGCAAAAAAGGTCTGTCACACTTAGATGGGAGTGGAACATAGTCCAGGACAGACCAGACCCCAACAAATGAGAGTAGGCTTTGAAACTACTGAAGTAGAATATAGCAGCTGTTTCCAAACTCTCAGATCATAAAGGGCACAAACAACTTATCAGAAGGAGGTTTCACAGGTCTCTTTGCTAGTACTATGGGCATTGTTGCTTTGACTATAGTCAAATTTGAGTTGTAGTCCTGGATGGCAAACCCAAGGTGAGGAGGAGCACTAGTGGATCAGATCTTTTGGTCACAGTAGAAGAGGGGCCCTGTCATAGTTCCAGAGCAGAAAAGAGTACATGTGGTAACTCACAGACTGGAACATAGGTCAGAAGAATAATAAACACATTTCTCCCTAGATCATGTCATCTTGGAAGAACTGAAAACTTAGATCCTTAGAAGTGTCTCTGAAAATAACTATATATAAAACTCTTGAAGCTTGGGACAGTGTCTTCCCCATCCTGGAAACAGAACCCTATTTTATTTTTTCCCCTTTTAATAATAGCTTTTAATTTTCAAAATAAATGCAAAGATTCAACATTCATCCTTGTAAAACCTTGTGTTCCAAGTTTTTCTCCCTCTTTACCCCCACGCCCCTTCCCTAGACAGCAAACAATCCTATTTACGTTAAACATGTGAGATTCTTCTATACATGTTTCCATATTTATCATGCTGCACAAGAAAAATCAAATCAAAAAGGAAAAAAATGAAAAAGAACAAAATGCAAGCAAACAAGAAGAAAGATGGAAATACTATGTTGTGATTCACATTCAGTTCCCACAGCCTTCTTTCTGAATGGAGATGGTTCTCTCCATCTCAAGTCCATTGGAATTGCAGAGCCCTATTTTAACAGAGTTAAAAGTCAACTAATGGGGAAAAAAACTAGCAAACAACAGAAAAAAAATTCTGATCAATAAAAGTTACTATGGTGACAAGGAAGATCAAAACACATGATGAGAAGACAATAAAATCAAAGTTTCAACATCTAAAGTTTCCAAGAAAAATATGAATTGGTCTCAGGCCATGGAAGAGCTCAAAAAGGATTTTGAAAATCAAGTAAGAGAGATGGAAGAAAAATTGGCAAGACAAATGAGAGAAGTGCAAGAAAATCACGAAAAAAGAATCAATAGCTTGGTAAATGAGACACAAAAATAGATTGAAGAAAGTAATACCTAAAAAACAGATTAGGTCAAATAGTAAAGGACATACGCAAAGCCAAGGAGGAGAGGAATTCCTTGAAAAGCAGAACTGGACAGATGGAAAAAAGAAGCACAAAAATTCATTGAATAAAACTCCTTAAAAATTTGAAATGAGCAAATGGAAACAAATGACTTTATGAGAAATCAAAAAACAATAAAACAAAATCTAAAGCACGAAAAAAATAAGACAACATAAAATTATTCATTAAAAACAACTGACTTAGAAAACAGATATAGGAGAGATAATTTTTTTTATTTAAAAATATTTATTTCATCAAATATTTCCCAATTACACGTAAAACTTTTTGACAATTACAAAAAATTTAAATTTTCTCCCTCCCTCCTGGCTCTCCCCCTTTTCTTGAGAAAGCAAACAATTTAAAAATTGCTATACATATGAAGCAATACAAAACTTATTTTTATATTTGTCATATTACAAAAGAAAACCCAAACAAAATTAAACAATAAAAACAAAGTTTCTTAGAAATTTTGCTCAATCTACATTCAGAATTCATAAGTCCCTTCCCTCTCCCCTCCCCACCCAGGGAGATCACATTTTTCTTCTTCCTATTTTTTTTCTGAGAAAATTGGGGTTAAATGACTTGCCCAGGATCACACAGCTAGGAAGTGTTAAGTGTATGAAACCAGATTTGAACTCAGGTCCTCCTGACTTCAGGACTGGTATTCTATCTACTATACCAACTAGTTGCCCTGGAAGATCGCATTTTTCATCTTATTCCTTTTTTCCTAGGAGAGAGAATTTTAAAAATTATTGGACTATCTGAAAGTCATGATTAAAAAAAGATCCTAGACATCATCTTTCAAGAAATTATTTTTAAAAACCGCCCTGATTTTCTAGAACTAGAATGTAAAAAAAGAACTTGAAAGAAACCACTGACTAGCTTCTGAAAGAGACCCCCAAATGAAAATTCCCAGGAATAGCAAAATTCCAGAATTTTGAATATTGCAGGTCAAGGAAAGAATATTGCAGGCAGCCAGAAAGAAACAGTTAAAGTATCATGGAGCCATAGTCAGAGAAAAACAGGAGTTTAAAAGCTTTAACATTAAAGGATTGGAGACCTTGGAATATGATATTATGGAGGACAAAAGAGGTAGGATTACAACCAAGAATCATCTATCCAGCAAGACTAAGTATAATCAGAGAAAAGAAAGGAGATATTCAGTGAAATGAAGGACTTTCCAGCATTGTTGATAAAAGATCAGAGCTGAATAGAACTTGCAAACGCTAGACTCAACAGAAGCATAAAAAGGTAAAGAGGAAAGGAAATCATAATTAACTTAATAAAGTTAAACTATTTAGATTCCTACATGGGAAGATGATACTTATAACTCATAAGAACTTTCTCATTATTAGAGCAGTTAGGCCCTAATAGGCAGATGACACAAGTTCTTAAAAATAAAATTAAGGGGAGAGAAAGAGGAATGCACTGGGAGAAAAGGAAAGGGAGAGGTATCTCACATAAAAGAGACAAGAAAAAGCTTTGGCAATGGAGAGAAGATGGGGGAGGGGCAGGGTGAGCTACCTTTACTCCCTTCAAAATTGGCTCAAAGAGAAAATAACACAAACACTCAATAGATTATAGAAATCTATTTTATACCACAGGAAAGTAGGTGGGAAAAGAAATAAGAGAAAGGGGTTGATAGAAGAGAGGAGAGATTGAAGAAGGTAGCAGTAGAAGCAAAACGTTTTTGAGGAGGGAATGGAAGGAGAGAGAGCATAAAATAAATTGGGGAAAATAGAACGCAGGAAACATTTAGCAATTGTAATTGTGAAAACAATTTGAAGCAAGTTTCTCTAATAAAGGCTTTATTTCTCAAATATAGAGAGAATTGAATCCAATTTATAAAAATTAGAGCCATTCCCCAATTGATAAATGATCAAAAGATATGAACAGTTTTCAGATGAAATAATCAAAGCTATGTATGACTATAATATAAAAATGCTCTAAATCACTTTTGATTGGACAAATATAAGTTAAAATATTTCTGAAATATTACTTCATTTCTGTCAGATTGGCTAATAGGACAGAAAAAGATGACAAATGTTGAAAGGAGTATGGGAAAAATGGCCCATTAATGCATTGTCAGTGGAATTGTGAATTGATTCAATCATTCTTTATAACAATTTGTTGTTATGTGTATCCTTGTGTATCCTTGACTTAGAAATACCACTACTAGATCTGTATCCAAAAAGAGATAAAAACAAATAGGGAAAGGATGTTTATGTACAAAAATATTTGTTAACAGCTCTTTTGGGGGAACAGAAAATTGGAAATTGAGGGGATGCTCATCAATTGGGAAATAACTGAAGAAATTGTACTATGTGTTTGTGATAGAATACTATTATGTTATAGGAAATGATGAGCAAGACAGTTTCAGAAAAACTTGGAGTGACTTACATGAGTTGATGCAAAGTGAAATGTATTGTCTACAAAGTAATAGCAATATTATAAGATGATCAGATGTGAACAATTTAACTGTTCTCAGCGACACAATGATCCAACACAATTTGGAAGGACTTATGATAAAATATGCTATACATTCCCAGACAAAGAACTGATTTTATCTGAATGCAGTTTGAAACATACTTTTTTCCCCTACTTTCTTTATTTTCTTGAGGTTTTTTGTGTTTTCTTTCACAACATGACTGATATGGAAATATGTTTTGCATGACTATACATGTATAACCTATATTAAGTTGCTTGCCTTCTCAATGAGGGAGTGGGGAGAGAGGAGAGAAGAGAATTTGAAACTCAAAGTTTTAATGAATGTTGAAAATTATTTTTACATGTAATGAAGAAAAATAAATACTAAACAAAAACATGTTTCACTGAGACTCTTTTAAAAAATAAACAGTGTCTTTCTCTATCACTTTCAGCATTGCTCCCTCAAGTCTTCTCCTCTCCTTCCAAAAGTTCTCCTTTGTAACAAATAAATACAGCCAAGAAAAGCAAATTTATACATTGGTTGTATCTAAAAAGTGTCTGTTTCCAGCTCCACTTTTAGTCTAGTATCACTATTAGAAGGTGAGAAGCATGTTTCATATCTGTTAGAGTTGAGAATAGTTATTGTATTGATCAGATTTCTTAAGTCTTTCAAAATTCTCTTTCATTTGTAGCTCTTAAAAAGTTCTGAAGATCAGCATCCCATCTCCCATTCTTACTGATAAATCAGGCTTCAAGAGTTTGGCTATACCTTTCAACTCAGTGTTCTAAGGCTACTCTTAGGGGTTGAGGGTATCTTGTTAATGTTCTAAAGCTCACATTACCCCAATTCTAGTATGATGTCCTCAATGGTAATCAATAGTGATTAGTGCTCCACTCTCATTTAAACAGATAACTTCCATTTATTTTTACATTTATTTGCAAAGACACAGCAGGGAAGGAAGTCAGTATATTTCCTCTGAATAGGATGAGTTGTCACCATAATCCATTCAACACCTCAGTGCCTCAAACAATATTTGCTAGAAAGCATTTGCCCCACCAAGCTGATGAATAAGTCCAGATCTTTCCTACTGCCAGACTGGCTCAATTAAGTCACCTTTCTGGGTCCCACTTGCTGCCTCTCATGTATTCAGCCTCTTGCAAATGCAGTGTGAGCTTTTGATGCTTGTTATTCTGACTCAGTCAAAGGATGTAATTTTTGGAAGCTTGCAACATCAGCAAATGCAAAAACTTTTAACCTGTCCTCAAACCTTGCAGAGCTTGAAACATCTAGCTCATTGACTCATGCTAGGGTAGAAATTGGCAAGTGTCTCAACAACATATTACATTCATCAACATGTAAGACTATTCAGGGGACAGACTATACTCAGGAAGGAGGTCTGTAATCACATGAGAATATGGTCTTTGAAAAAACACAAAATTTTGTGCAGATTTGTGATTTGTTGTTTCTTTTCATTTTCATCAATAATAACAATGTTAGCTGGCATTTGCAGAGAATCTTGAGATATGAAGTGCTTTGCAAACATTTTCTATCCTCCCAACAACCTTGGAAAGCAGTTATTATTAATCTCCATTTTACAAAT
Source organism: Antechinus flavipes (assembly GCF_016432865.1). Taxonomy (NCBI): domain Eukaryota; kingdom Metazoa; phylum Chordata; class Mammalia; order Dasyuromorphia; family Dasyuridae; genus Antechinus; species Antechinus flavipes. Next base: position 61,530,264 of record NC_067398.1, read on the forward strand.
GAAGAAACTGAAATAAGGAGTAAATGCAAGCTAGGGTCACACAGCTAGGAAGTACCTGAGAAAGGATTTAAACTCAGATCTTCCTGACTCAGGTCCAGCATTCTATTCACTGCATCACCTAGTTGCTATACATCTAGCCTTCTAATGCAGTATCCCACTTAGGAGCTCCAAATCCATCTCTTTTCTAATCAAAGAGCACTTATCAGATATTCAAAAGTATGCTAGAAACTTGGGAAAATTCTTTTTTCCTGAAGGAGCTATCTCTTCACAAAAAATCCTGGAATTAAACAATGCAGATACTTCAAAAATACATGTAGGAAAACATTTCAAAATCATGCTGTAAACACGTTTTTTTGTTTTTGTTTTTTTAGCAGATGTAACAAAGAGTGGCTCACCAAAAGAAAAGTCAGTCATTCCAGAATGCTAAGGATTGTAGCAGTACAAAACCTTTCAGGATGGAGGTTATTTATTCTGTGTTTGAAATCCAACAAATATTTGTTAAGTACTGTGTGAAATAGTGTTCAAGATGGTGCACATACAGAAATGAAAAGAAACTTGATCTCTGTCCTCAATGAGTTTATACTCCAGTAGGGCTTCATGACAAGTCTTGCAGTAGAAGATGCTAGTTTTATTCAGCTGAAGGCCTTCTATTACTGAAAGTCTTCCTAAAATCCAACAGGAACTTTTCCTGCTTTCATTTAAATCTCTTTCCTCTCTTTATGTCTTCTTTAGACAGAGAGAATGAACCACTGCTTAGCATCATCTTCCTACAGACCCTTTGCATGTCTGGTGACAATAATTGCATCCTCAAGGTTTCTTCTCTAGGCTAAACAATGCTAATTCTTTTCACCTTTCCTCTGAGGACCTTTTTTCCATCCCTTTAATCATTTGTGTTGCTCTTCTCTGAACCCTCTCCAGGTTCTTTCCAGGCATTTTTTAAAGTGTAGTGACCCAAACTGGACATGGTCCTCTAATCAGAGCTCAACTACAGCAGAGGATGAGGGAGTGATTTCTTCCAAACCACTGGAGAGCATCCTCACAGACCCTTGGAATGTGAGGGCTGGAAAAGGACCTCAATGATCCTTTACCCCAAACCTATCTCTATTCTTAGGAATTGTACAAAGGAAGAAACTGAAACTAAGAGGAAAAGAGACTTATTCAAAGTCAGTGCAGAATTAAGACTAGCAGTTTGTTGGCTGTTTTCTTGAGGATGCAATTATTTTCTTAATAGCAGGACATTTCTGACTCATATTTGGTTGGTGGAAAGGTATTGTGAGGTACATCTAAAGAATGTTGTAGTTGAACTCAGAAGACCAGAGTTTAAGACCCATCTTTAATATTAACATCATGCAGAGATGTCACTGTTATGGAGACTTGGCAATGGCTTCTGTAGGTGCTTTACTCCCCCCATCTCAGGAACCACAATTACAGAAGACCCAGAAAAGAACATTCTTACCCCCAAAGTCCTTGGCACTCTCAAATGGTTTAACATCAGAAATGGTTATGGTTTTATCAGTAGAAATGACATTGAAGAAGATATATTACTGTGTGCTTTGCTGCTATACCATAAAGACCAAGAGACCTCTCTGTCCTGTAGTTGAAACCTCTTGAATATATTGTCTCTGCTTATTAGAATGTGAGCTCCTTGAGAGTCGGCACGGTCTTTCTTGTTTATTATTTACTTTCAGCACTTGGTATAATAATTTACACATACTCTTATTTTTTCCCCCAATTTTTCATTCATTTCATTTACTAGTTGTATACCTTAGGTTAATAGGAGTACCTAGAAGTCTTTGACCTATAGGGAATCCTTTTTCTGTTTGTACTTTTTAAAGGATACCTCTATGACAAAACTCAAAGATATATTTTCCCTGTTTTAGGACTCACTTGATATTAAGAAAGTATTGCTGAATAAAATTGTATTCTTGGTTGCATTTGTCAAGGAATCTCACATGACTTTCAATAAGGTATCAGTGAAATACTTAATTGAAGAAAAGCCTCAATGGATATATTTTGTTTTACTGATTCAAATACTTTAAATACATGCATATACACATGTTTGTATCAAATTATTCAAATGCTTTAAATATATACATATACAAAAGCATTTGTATATTTAAACATATTTATTAAAATATTCACATATATATTTAGTCTGTATCTGTTTCTCAATATATGTGTGTGTGATACATATATGTCTGTATGTGTGTTCAAACATAACAAAATAGACATTGTGGGATCTGAATATTTTCTGCATCTTTTAGTAAACTATGTGATTTTGAACATGGGAGTCTTCTATAAAAACCTGTGAAAACCTGTGTTTCCTACTCATATTTTCATCAAAGCTGCCCCTGATGTATGTGTACATCATTCTTGTCTATATTTCATGGAGATGAGAAAGTAGGTATTTGAATTAATAGTTATTGATGTTCTCTAGATTGACTTTTTGGTGTAATAATACCATTTGTTTATTTATATTTAAAATCAATTCTTCAAAGTTTTCAAAATTATCACCATTAATATATATTTCATCTGCATGTACTTCTTATTCTAGTCTAATTGCTCTTCCTAGCTTCATTTTCTTAAATACCATTTGGGAGTTCGGTCATCAAAGGTAATGAAAGTATTTTGCAATCAAAACACTGATAGAGTTTTTCCATTTTGTTTTTGCCTGATGTCTTCTACAAATTAATTTTCCCTTCAAGTGACCTTGGTTTTATAAGGAAATATTGCTTTTAATCTTCTACTACTACTACTGTTCCAATAATATTTTGTAATTAATTTTTGTTTTAAATCATTGTTCCAATTTGTCATCAAGGAAAGGAGATCATGTCTTTGTTGCTTGGGGCGTTTGTGGGCTGTTCTGGACTCCTGGCTTTGCTTATTGCTTTACATTGATTAGACTTGGGAGGAAATGTTGATATTCAATTTCAATGCCTTTCTTTTAACTACTTCCTTAGGGGAGGAGACACATAACTTGATCACATAAGAAATGAATGAATAGGAATGAAAGTGAGGCTGTCCTATCCCAAGAGTGAGGAATAAGAAATATGAAGCCCCATTACTACACTGATTTCTATGGAATATTAAAAAATTGTTAAACTTTAGAGAAAGTTTCCCATTTGCTGTTGGGTAAATCCTTTAAGAAAGAGTTATGAGATCACATGGATAAAAATGCACATCTTGAGAAGGTGCATGTAGGGAACAATATGCTCCACTGCAGATGTGCTTAATGGTGATGAGATCATGGCATGAAGGATAGATTTGGATGGGACATCAAACAAATTGTCTCATCTTTCTCTGGGCTGCAGTCTCCCTACCTATAAAATGAAGATATACCTATATCATAAGGATACTTGTAGATACAGAGCTAGAAAGAATTTCAGAAGCCTTCTGTTCTATGCCCATAATAATAAAGATGAGAAAACTGAGATCCAGGAGCAGTAAGTGCTTTCTTTGCCCAAGGTCACACATTAGTGGCAGAATTTCAAACCAGATTCTCTGAAACCAGATAAAATACACCAAGTTCCAAGGATAAAATAGGACAATATCAGTAAAGTACTTTGAATTACAAAACTCTTTTTGATAGTCATCCTAGATTGTATTTGTCTTGCTGGACTTTTCCAAGTCTATTTTTGTTCCTATGGAACTTGATCTTATTTTTATATGGCCATTAAAAAAATATTTTAAAGTAATTCTGAATTTTCTTTCGTTCTCTTCCTTCCCCCCCCCCCTCTCTCTCTCTCTCTCTCTCTCTCCCCCCTTCCCTTTTTCTCTCTTATTTCTCTCTTTCTCTCTCTGTCTCTGTCTGTGTATCTCTCTGTCTCTGTCCTTGTCTCTCTCTGTCTCTAACTCATGAAGAACAGATCAAGTCTTTGCTGCTTGTGCAAATTTATGGGCTTTTTTGGATTTGTTTTCTTGTGAAAGACATGACAAGTAATAGGAACAATGATTTAAAACAAATTAATTTTCAAAATGTTATTGGGGTAATAGTAGTAGAAGACTGCAAGATTTTGTCTCTGTCTCTCTCTGTCTTTCTGTGCCTCTGTGTCTGTGTCTCTGTGTCTGTTTCAGTCTCTGTCTCTCAATCTGTTTGTCTATCACTCTCTGTCTCTCCCCCTTCCCCATCTATGTCTTGAACACATTTAATTATAAGGACCTCAGGCTGGTCCAGATCATGAGAATTTGGAAAGAAATCATTCATGTATCCTTTGCTATAAGTCAGTCCCTGATTAGAGGACTCTGTCCAGTTTGGGTCACTACACTTGAAAAAAGGCCATAGAGGACCTGGAAAGGATTCCAAGAAGAACAACACAGATGATTAAAGGGATGGGAAAAAATGGATTCTCTGAGGAAAGGTGAAAGAAATTAACATTGTTTGGCCCCAAGAAGTGACTGACCTTGATGATTGAATCATTGTCATAAGTTGAGGGATAGCCCTTGGGGAAGTTGCTCCAGACAATATTGCCCTGTTGGGTCCTCACTCCACTTATAGATAGACTTGTTGGGGGCTGAGCAGAGTTGTTCATACTCTAGGGTTAATTATGGAATATGGTTGAACACATTTTCACCAGGTATTGGACCTTTGACTATAGGAGTTAGAAATGGAAGGAACCTTAGAAGTCATCTAGGTCAATCTTCTTTGTTTTACAGAATAGGAAAACGTAACTAAGGGGGTTAAGTATTTGCCCAAGATCAAGCAAATGGTGAGTAGCTGACCTAGAACCTGAACCAGATTTCATAGTGACAAATCTAATACTTTTTATTCTAACACACAGCTACACTGCTCAGTATAGCTCTGCTCCTTACTTTGTGAAAAAAGACTTTATAGAGACTTTAAGGCACTATATACACATGAAGAATTATTATTATTATTTGTTCTTCTCCCCATAATCTTTTTAGGGGAGTTCATTACTCCCCTGAGTTTTCTTCCTCTTCTTACCCTTGCCTTCCTTCCCTACAAGATAGAATCAGAACATCTTCAGACTGGAAATGATACTAATAAGAGTTCTTTACAAAGGCTTTATATTTTTAAAAAGTACTTTACATATTGTCCCTCTTTTGATTTTTTCACCATGCTTCTGTTGCCTTCTTCTGGCGTTCCTGTGGTCCCCTTCTCCCAGTGATGAGCTCCTCCTGGAATCTCCATTTTGAGAAAAGACCTAACTCAGTTCTCCTTCCTTTTCTGCATTTTACCATCATACTCTGGCATGAACATTCCTCCTCAACTCCTTTTCAATTCCCTTTGATGTGTCGTGTTTCTCCATTAGAATGTAAAAACCTTCTTACTTGTATTGGTATCCCCAGAACTTAGCATAGTCACCCACACATAGTAAACACTTAATAAATGCTACTTGACTTCTCTTGACCACCCCTCTTATTCCCATTTTACAGATGAAAAGATTGGGGATATAGATTGTTATTGGCCCCTCAGATATAGGAGTATCTGAATTTAGTATCTGAGTGTAATGAAGAGATGGGACTTTAAAGTCTCTTTAAAGTCCTTGTGTCTGTGACACAAAGAGTTGGGGAGTAAGAATGAGAACTCTAAACCTGACTCCTTAGAAATAAATGGAGAAGGTTCCCCAGCCTCCTATCAGGTATAAATTGGTTTTTCTTTGTAATATTTAGCTCTCATTCTTCCATTCATTTAGCTTTCTTTCTTTTCTCTCCCTCCCTCCCTCCCTCCCCCCTTCTCCTCTCTCTCTCTCTCTCTCTCTCTCTCTCTCTCTCTCTCTCTCTCTCTCTCTCTCTCTCTTTTCTTCTTTTCCTCATTCCTCCATTATTTTCTAAAGAAGGGAGACTTTGCCTCTCTCAGCCCCTTCTAGATCATGGTGTTGGACCGTGGTTAAGTCCTATGCCTCCAGTGGTTTTAGCTAACACTTTTTTTTTTCTGATAGTAAGGAATTGGCTTGACAGCTACAATTTTTATTTTTAACTACTGTTTATGTTGTAGCTGGGTTTGGAATATGAACATAGTTGGCAGGAAATGGGTCCCCCAAGAGAAGCTACCGGTCCAGCTTCACCATCTACTCTCTCCATCAGAGCTCAATTCAATCAGGCTGAGAAGCCTTCAGAACTCCTTTCTCCCACTCCTCCCCCATCACTCATTTCCTGGCCATTTTTATTTGGTAACTAAAGGGCTTCCTACTCCAGACAGGGTCAGATCTGAGATAAATTCCTTTTTATTTCCAAGATACTATGATTCTCCTCTTTTTTCTCTTTCTCTTCTTCCTGTTTCTCCAGAATCTCTTTGTTTTCTTCCCTCTCTTCTTTCTTTCTTCTCCCACCTACCTCCATTTTCAATTTGTTCTATTTCAAACAACATGGTTTCCTAACTGTGGCTTTATATGACAAGCAATAGATGTGAAGGTGCTAAATTATGACTGAATGAAGAACTGAAAAATTGCAACCCCCTAATTGTGTTGGGCCTCTCTGCAATTTAGTTACCAGCAAACCAACAGAAAGCTTTCCCTGTGCAGCAAATCTCTTACTCCTGTTCCCACTTATTTGGGTTTCAAATGACAGACACTCCTAATTTGGTGAGGGAGTGACCCCAAGACCCTGTTTCTTCCCCCCCAGGGACCTCCAATCAGTCAAATTTCTTTGTGCCGCTTTTGCTACCCCCCCTTCCCCGCTTCCCCAAATGTCTCTATTAATTCCCATTTTCTTCAGGACTCCAGGCGAGTGGACGGATGGGTGTGTGACTGGCTGACTCAGGCACTTTCCAGAGGAGCTGGAATCATTTGGGGCCTTCACATTGCTCTTTGCCAGGTGTCAGTGCTTGGACTTCTACTGACTCCTTTGATTAATGATTGCAAGAGAAAAAATTGTTTTTTAATTGACTGTCATTTCCCTCCTCTCTTTTTCCCCTTTAAAAAGCACAAGTACTTCTGAAAGCCTCTAATGCACTCAGCACCTCTCAAAGGCAAGATTGGGGATGGGGAGTAAGGGGGTGTCTTCTTGGCCTCCAACTAAATTACAGATGTGGTTGGCTCTAGCCAAGTGGGCCAGATAAATGAGGTACAACTAAGAAAGAAAAGTGAGCGCCTCTACCCAGGAAGGGACCTGTGGCCTTTGGATGGTACTCAATTGTTAAACCCTCTGAGCCATCGGATATGACAGCAATAAATCATTCCCATGTCAAAATGTCACCAAAGAGCCACTTTGTGGTCAGTTCCCAATATGACTGCCAACTCTGGGTTTGGTTACTGCCTGTGTGTGTTTAATTCCCCAGATTATTATTGTTATTTTCTACATGGTTGGAATTAAGTCATTTCCAATTGTGGAATCTTGGAATGTTTGAGCTGGAAGAGACCTCAGAGATAGCTCAACTCAAGAAGCACTGATTATATCATATACCAAGTTGTGGCTCTATGCAAGGTGTTGGGGATGAAAAGAAAAAGAAATTAAACACAATTCCTCTCTGAAAGGAATTTACATCCTTAGGAGGGTGGGAGTGGGGGCACCTAGAAAATTAATTAATTATCATTCATTTAATTATTGTCCACAATCATGAATTGTTCTCATGAGCTATATGATAGTGATATTGGAAATTTGTAGAAAATGATACTCCTGACACTGGTCATTTATAAAGAAGGGTTTTTTGGAAATTTATTCCTGGTTCTATCCAAGGGGGTAGAAATTATGAATTTGTGTGCAAGAAATAGAGTATAAACAGAGTATGTTCTTGAAACCAGTGGTTCCAGAGATCAGAGAGAAATAATGGTTAGTTAGGGAAATGGTTTTGTAGAAGCCAAAAAGGCACAAGAAGGGGATGTCCAGATAAGCATCTTCTGATGATTTTAAGGAGAATTTCAGTTCTTCAAATGTGGATCCTTAGAGGGTTTTTAGAGGCACCCTGCCCATCATGCAACTTTCCTCCCCTCCACCCAGGTTCCATTTAGGGAAGGAGTTAGAATGGGCATTAATGCAATATATGGCAATCATCTCTTGTTCCAAAGACTGTATCCAGCCAGTGAAACTGGGTATGCCCTCATTCTTTTGTTAATCCCCTACAAAATGATGTAACAACTAGGATCAGTGATTTTAAAGTCTTGGGATATTTAGATGGCCAAACTCTGAGGTCCCACTAGTCTCTTCATGGCAAAATAGGGGACTCAGAGAATGCAAGAAGACTGAATTGTCAAGAAGACTTGGAGTGTTAGAATGTGAAGGAGTCAAGGATAGTTTTATGTTTTCATTTATCAGTTCCTTTTTCTTTAGTGGCTCTCACTTTCCTAAGATATAGAATGAATAGGTTGGGCAATATGATTGTTAAGATTCTTTAACTCTCTCGACACTATTATTCCTCTGATTCACTGATTTCCCCTATCCCTGGAACCTGCCTAGTATCAACTTCCTCTAATTGCCAGCAAAAGATGCTCTTTCTCTTTGAAAGCTGACATCCTCTGGTGCACCTCCTACAAAATTCTTATTTCTTGTCTGAAGGTTGCCTCCAGCTTTCAGCTCATTTACAAAATAATTTGCTAGTACTGAGTATAGGGTGTGATTCCATAAACAAACACACTAGTCTATCATTCACTTATTTATTTAAATTTTTTGTATTAAGCTAAAGAGGAGATTCTTGACTCAATTGCTACTCATCCTTAACACTGAATGGGTGCTCCCTCAATGAAACTGAAACCTGTTGAAGATTAAAAAGGCCCAAATTTCCCCTTTCATGTAGGGTTGCCTCCAGTCGTCCTGATCTATATCTGACCACTGGACCCAGATGGCTCTAAAAGAGAAAGTGAGGCAGGTGACCTCACTTAAATCCAATTCACTTGTATGTCATAGCAGACCCTCCCTGAGGGTCTATCCTCTTCAAGAATAAAGAACAAAAAACAACCTCTCACTACTATTGACTCAATCCCATGTTTAACCTCTTTCTGGGTTTAAAATCAATCTGGGGCTATAAATATCTCAGAACCCACTCAAATTTCAGAAAATTTCCCTCTAATTAGTCCAGCCCTGCCTTGGCCTGAGCTAAGGAAAATCTCCCTTCTTTTTTAGGTTAGCTTGCCTTTCTCGATCTTGAACACTGCTCTTATGGGCTTAGACTGAAATAATTATAAATGTTCATGCATTTTAATAGCAATTTCAAATAGTATAGTTTATATTATTTATGTTCCTCAATAATTATTAAAATAAAGCACAGCAGGCCACGATATAAATAAAGAACAGAGGAGGTGAATTTCTTCCTTTATCACCCTTCTCATTTGCTCAGAGAATGGGAAGTTAAATGATGGGTGGAGAGGTAAACAGAGCTTTCTCATTTTGATTAGGGGAAGCGAGAGAGAGAGAGAGAGAGAGAGAGAGAGAGAGAGAGAGAGAGAGAGAGAGAGAGAGAGAGAGAGAGAGAGAGAGAGAGACTGGGTTTAAGTTGTTTTCTCAGTCACAATCTGCTCTCTACTAGTGTCCTGCCACCCTCACCTCCGTGTATGTTCAGCAATGTGAAGAAGTCTGAATTATGGTTGCTTTTCCTGCTTTCTGTTGCTGCTAAGGTAAGACTAAGTTCCAAACTTCCTCCAAATTCAAAAAGAAAAGCAGGGTAGATTGGGGTGCGACTCATGTTTCTCCTTTCCATATCTTCTTTGTGTCTAAGACATATGTGCTACTGGAAGGAAATTCCTCTGAGGCCAAATATATTCCACAATGGGGAAATGTTTTGCTCTTTCACTAACCCATAAGCCCCTAATTCATATCATCTCCCAACCCCCAGTCTACCAAGTCTCCTTGGCAACATCTCTGGAGATAAGCATTAAGGTTGATGTGACTGATATGTCCAGAGTGCAATGAATGATCAAGTCTTTTGTAGGTCAGGTTCTTTGATGTCTATTTATTATGTTCTTTTCAAGGGAAGATCCCATCCCACAGGGAATTGGTTGTCTTGAGTCATATTGCTGGCTTTATGACAGAAAAGCAATTTCTTTATATACATAGTAAGTCATACTAGACAACTCTCATAGAAAGTAACAGTAGATTTGTTCCTTCATATATCATATTGGAGTTTGAATTTCCAGTCTCCCTTTGCCACAGTTTCACTGTATGACCTTGGACAAACTTCTCAGAATCAGGTGTCATTAACTAACTAATGGATGAAAGATTATCTATAACATCTATGTAATAGCTACCTATGGCACAAGGTTGTGAGTGAAAATGTTTTGAAAAGCTAAAAGTATTATAGAAATATTAAATATTCATCTGTACCTTGGTGTCAGAGATGCTCTGATGATATGAAAGGTTCAGGTACACTTTATTTGAGGGGGGGATTTTCTGACTCTCTTGGCTCATATCCTCTATCCAGAAAACTTGGGACAGTATAGACATGATGTATCCCCCTAGTCTCCACCACTATGTTGAGATCGAATCTTAACCTGTAACTACACATTTAATGATTTTTGTTCACTTATTTAGTCGTGTCCAACTCTTTGTGGCCCCATGGACCATAGGACACCGGATCCTTTTATCTTCCTATGTAGAGGGCCAGAACTCTGCAGAAGTATACTTGAATCAAGGATACTTACAACAAGGTGTTAACTCAGTGTTATTAATGAGATGATGGTTCTCTAGTTTACATATACTTAGTACTTAGCATGGTGATGTAATGGTTCTACAACTGGCACATACTCAGTATGCTGTAATGATGTAATTATAATAGAGTATTTAAGGGTTGAGAGAACTGGGGACAGAATCAGACTATCAGACTACTGGAGAAGTCTGAGTCAGATTGTGAAGGACACAGACTATGAAGGTGAAAATAAAGACTTTAGACTATTCCTGTCCATTCTCGTGGTGACTATCCTCCTGAGATCAAGGCCATCCAGAGGACCTCCAGAAAGCTACCCCGGACATTAAATTCCTCTATCTTCCAAAATCTGTCCAGGCTCATGTTCCTTGCTTCCATGACACCATCTATCCATCTCATTTTCTGCCACCTCTTTCTCCCTTTTTGCCTTTAATCTTTTCTAAGATCACAGCCTTTTCCAGTGAATCCTATCTTCTCATTATGGGACCAAAATATTTAAGCTTCACTTTCAGTTTTTGACCTTCTAGTTGATAGTTAATTAATTTTTAATTCTGACTGATTTGATTTCCTTGCTATCTAAGGGTCTCTCAAAAGTCTCCTTCAGCATCACAGTTCAAGTGTTGATTCTGTGATAATTCAGTTTTTCTTATAGTCCAATTTTCATAACCATACATTGCTATGGGAAAAACATAGTTTTGACTGTACAGATTTTTGTTGGCAAGGTAATACCTCTGCTTTTTAGCAAGCTGTCCAGGTTTGCCATAGCTTTCCTTCAAAGGAACAAGCATCTTAATTTTATGGTTGCAGTTGTCATCTGTGGTGAATTTTGTGAGTTCAAGAATTTAATATCACAGAATAAAATTTTATTTAAAGAAAGGAAATATGGTTGGAATCCTGCACAGGAGAGCCATTATTTTCAATCATCCATAGATTTTAAGCATAAGGATTCCTTTGGTAAAGACCCTCCCCCGACAAATCTTGGCTAGGGGCATTGCTACATGCCATTCAAAAGCAGAAGAGTGATAGTGATAGTAGGAGGGAAACAAATATTTATTAAACACCTATTTTGGGCCAGGAATTGCACTAAGCATTTTATAAATATTATTTCATTGGATTCATTGAGGTGTAGGAACTATTATTATCTCAGTTTTACAGTTGAAGAAACTGAGGCAAATAGGATTAAGTGACCTGCCCTGGGCTACACAACTAACTTCTGACTCAAGGCTCATTGCTCTACCCACTAGCTGCTTCTAATAGAGATTATTCTTTCTCTTTCCAATTTCCTGCCTCTCTTCATGAATGTAACACACAAACTCTCTAATCTTTTACTGCTATATTCAGGGAGTAAGATAAGAACAAAAACACATCTCATTCTTATTCTCTCCTAGTGCTTTCACCACTTGTACATATCTTCTCTTTCCCAAGGTTCTGTTCTCCTCTATTACAGCTCCACTCAGGATGTTTATGAGGGGAAATTGGGGAAAATATGTATAAATTATTTCCTGACATAACCTTGGGGGGGATGGTAGTATAAGGAGCGAAAGAAGTCTCCCAAATAGCTACATTTAATAATATTCATCAAAATTATTAATAGAACAATTTAAGCAATATCAAAATAATCTATTTTAATGATAAGTATTAGCTTGGCATTCTCACCTACATAAACAATAATGTTAATAATAGCACTGTGGGTGGTACTTTCTATTTGCAGAGCATTTCAAAGCCTTCTGATACCCATTACATGCCCATTACAGCATGTTACAAATCTAAGGGAATTTTTTAAAAAGGCCAGTTTCTTGGCTGAATTCCTCTGGGTACAAGGCTTTAGCATCAGGGAAGGAGTAGTTTTAGAAATTGCTGGGGTCCCTTTGGATTAGACCCCACCCCTGGTCTTCCTTGAAATCATCTCAGGAGGAAGGAGCCTCGTGGGGAGACCCTTGAACACACACCTTGGTAGTCTTGCAGAACTTACTATAATCTTACCTGACATCTCAAACCCTTCCCAGGGAACACAATTGGGGGTGGCAATGGAGACCCAGACTCTAATGTGTTACAGGAGACATGCACTCACCCGTTTCTTTCTGCCCATCCCCCAGTGAAATAATTCTAGTGGACAGCTGGCCTGTCTTTTCCATTTGGTTAGCCATTCCTTCACATGCTAAGTTAAATGCTCCTTTTGAGCTGGGATAGGAGAGAGAGCTGCAAGGGATGGTTTTAATTTTTCAGCCTCTTTTCCTACAAACATGTCATCTATACATACACACACACATTTTAATCACTTAAATGGAACCCAAGTTCACATCAAGAAAGTATACAAAGCAATCTATATTTTATGAGTGTTAGACCAAATATTAATAATAATAATAGTAGTAGTAGTAGTAATTTCCTGAAATTGAAGATAAACAGTGTGGTTACTGTCTTCCTTTCTCATTTATTATATTTTCCTATCCTTGGGTGTGACTGAAATTCATGGATTAAGGCCAGACACCAATCAATTTCTATGCTTTGGTTTTGTTATAATCAAGGCTAAAAGTGTTGCTATACATAAGTTTGCTGTCTTACATTGATAGTTTCATGATTTCATTGATGCTGATACTCTTTCCAAAGGCAGGGATCATCACCTATTCATGTCTGTTCATTCTGTGTTACTTTTGTTCCTATACTCTTGCAAACCATCAGCAAAAGGTCAACCTGAAATATTGGGAATCACCTAGATTCCTTGATCTGGCATGGATAACATTGGAAATTTAACCCATTTGGATAATTAGGTCAAACCTATTTGAATAATTATCTGATCTTATTTGAAGATTCTAAAGCACTATGTGGCTTAATAAATGAATAAAGCATATATTAAGCATTTGGTGGATACAAAGAACTGGAAACACAAAATGGCTCCTATTCTCAAAGACTCACTTTCTATCAAAAGATTACAGTTGCAAGTTAGATGAAAAAGTCCTGAGGTTCCTAGGATGCAGCAGCAAAGCAGATGGTAATTGGTTATCATTTGGTCATGTCTAACTTTTTGTGAACTTATTTGGGATTTTCTTGACAAAGATATTGGAATGGTTTGCCAAGTGACTTGCTCAGGGTCACAAAGCTAGTAAGTATGTGATTTGATATAAAATTTGAACCAGGTTTTCCTAATTCCAAGCCCAGTGGTCTATCCACTGAGCCACCTCAAGAAGCAGAAATGCCCCTTCTTTAAGGTCTTTTCCATTGATAGAAAAATCACATCAGTTTCTAATTTTGAAATATTTGATAGTGCCAAAGATTTTCAAGAATTTTCTTTTGAGGAACTTCAATAGATGTGACTGTAGTGCCTGCAGAAGAAGGACAGAAAGCAATTCCCTAGGGGTTCTTAGGATGATGACTGAGAGGACTGATGATGTCATCCACAAACAGGAGTGTTTAAAGGACCTAACCTGTAATGTTCTCTCCAAAATGTAATGTTCTCTGTTGAGGTTTTCTTGGGGTCTCTGGGAGTAGCCTTCAGTTCAGTTCAGTAATCACCACAAGTACAGCTAGATGTTAAAGTCCAAATCCTTTTTTGTCTCCTTCAAAGTCTTGTCTCCTTTCCTGGAGCCGGGTTAGCTTTCTTATATTCCAGATCCTTTATTATCTCCTTCCTGGGGCTGGCAGCTTTCTGAGAGCTTTTCAGTCTAGCCTTGGTCTTAGTGGGGGAAGTGCAGGAGTTCAGGCCAGTCATCAGGAAGATGGAAGATCGAATTGTCTCTCCTTGGTTCTGAGAGCTTAAGCTCCTGCCATCAGCCCTTTGCCTTCTCTCCGAATGTCTCTGAATCTCCCTGGCTGAGGCTTCTTGCTTATATGCTCCATACTGAGTACAAACCAATCATTTTATCACTAGGAAACCATTATTTGTTGTAGGATTAAACCAATGCTAAGCTAGATTTAACCATTGTCTCCTCAATTCCACTTAGTACTTTGTTTCAAATTCTGGCCCATAGCATCTCCTTGTAAGATTCAATCATACTGAACCCTGCTAAATTAGATAATTATCATCTCTATCAATTCCACTGACTTAGTACCTTGTAAGCATCCTTTGTTTCAAGTTCAGAGTTCTGGCCTATAATACCATCTATGGGAAATCCTTCTGCCATATGATCTCTGTATTGGATATACTCATGATGGTAGTGGTAGGCCAAAAAAACTCACTTTATTACAGTTTAGAAGACAAATAAGTAAATATCTTTACTCTGCATATATGTTACAAGTCAAGGAAAGGAGAAGGAGCAGTTAGGACAAAAAAATAGGGATTTTTATGGGCAAAAAGACTTCTGAATGAGTGCTATTTTTATAAGTACTTGAAATAATGGTAATACAAGAAGAATATCTTAGATTTACATAGTGCTTTAATGTTTGCAAAATACTTTGTAGATATTATCCCATTTGATTCTGTCAACAGCCTTGAGAAAGGCATTATTGTCATTCCCAATTTATAGTTGAAGAAACTGAGGCAAACAAAGGTTAAGTGGTTTGCCCAGGGTCACACAGCTTCTAAGTGTTTGGGGCTAGATTTGAATTTAGTTTTAATTTTTTTTGGTATTTTTTAGTATTTCTTTTATTTGAACTTAGGGCATATAGAAAACAAATAGTAATAATAATATTTTGTCATGGATTATCCTGTTCATTGGATTTTCTTGGCAAAGTTACCACAGTGGTTTGCTATTTTCTTCTCCAGTGAATTAAGGCAAACAAAGTTAAGTGACTTGCCTAGTGTCACATAGCCAGTAAATTCTGAGGACAAATTGGAATTTGGGACTTCCTGACTCCTGATCTAGCACTCTAAATCAAACACAATCTAGCTGCCCATATAATAAGCATTTATTTCATGCTTTAAGGTTTTCAAAATGCTTTACATATTATCACATTTGATCCTCACTGCAACCTTGGGAGGCACAACAAAATAGGTTATGCCTATTTTATAGACAAAGAAATCGAGGAGGCTGTTTGCCCTTGGTTACACAGATCAGAAATATCTGAGACTGGTATTGAAATCAGATCTCCCTGTTTCCAAGTCCAGTGATCTATTCCCTACTCCATCCGACTCTCTCATTCTGGGTTCACAATTGGTCAGCCAGTGGTCTTGGGGCAGCTTGTTGAGTTTGAGGGAAGAGAAAAGAGATTTTCCAACCTTCTAGTCTGTCATCGTGGAATCTGTCTTTAGGCTATCCTTGCACTAGGATGGTGGTGAAGGAAAACATAACATAAGGGTTAGATGTGGTTTCCCAATCAACAGTAAAAATGGAGGCTTATTCTTCTGTTGATATCAATGAAAGAAAAATATAGTACCTCTTATTCTCTGCCTCCCCTCCCCTAACTTTGAGTGATTCATTCATTTTTATCCATATTTAATATCTGTGAGTATTCAAATTCAGCAGCTAGGATACTGTGGTTAGGAGGTGAAGGAAGCAGTTGAATGGTGTTACCAGCAATAGTATGACTGAGAGCTCAGGTCATGCACTTGAGGACTTGTGGGATAGGGACAACTAAAGGACAATAGGCACTTGGTACTTAATATATGTGTGTTGACTGACTGACAGAGTGTTTAGGTTGCAGGGAGAAGGGACCCAGCACAGAATGCCTAGGTTAGAGGCGCTAAGGAACAGAGTTCCAGTTAAGTTTTTGGTTGCCATAATGCATAGCCATAAAGAATCCAAAGGGTATGGTAATTCAGGGTGGTCATCCTGAAGGTTTTTGTCTTTTAATTTTTTATCTTAGTCCTGATAGGACACAATAGATCAGGGCAAGAAGCAAAGGAGTCTGGTCCCAAAAGTAGATCTGCATATACTGTGTGAGATAGAAGAGAAAGATGGTGGTAGACATCCCATGGAAGAGGTTCCTTTTCAGTACATAATCTGCATCCATGTTTGATGATCTCATGGTGGGCAGTTATATAGTGGGCAGTAAGACCTAAGATAGATTCTTCTAGGGCAGTAAAAGCATGATTCTTCTCCCTGATAGTCATTATAGGAATACTAAGTGATAGTCAATCAGTTAAATATGTAAAAACTATGTACTAGATAAATAGGAAATAATTAAGAGAGGGAAAGCAATAAACTTTTTAGAGAGGCTAAAAAGGCTTCACATGTAAAATAAGATTTTAGTTGGGGATTTTGAAGGAACTCGGGAAAGACAGGAGGAAAAAGAGGATTCCAGATATAGGAGACAGAAAATGCCCAAAGCTGAGAGATAGACTGTCTTGTTCATAGAACCACAAAGATCAGTGAACACTAAGACCAAAAGCTAATTTTCAGTAGATAACTGTTAAAGGAATATGAGCAAGCATACCTCAAAAGAATTCCAAACTATTAATAACTATATGAAAGATTTCACCAAATAGTATTAGAGAAATGAAAAAATAAGGTTTTATCTCAATTATAGCAAATTGGTAGAGATGATAAAATATGGAGTAGTCAGTGTTGGAGGGACTACAGAAAGAAAGGCACACTAAGGCACTATTAACGGATTGTTCTAAAGTCTTTTGGAAAGCAGTGTGATGTTACCTTAAGAAAGTGACCAGAAATCTATACCTCTGATCCAGAGATCTCACTGCTAGGGGTATATTGCAGAGAGCAATCATGAAAAGAAAAGCCCCATATATACCATATAAACATTAGAATCCAAATGTGGAGTCTCCACTTCTATTAATGGAGAAAAAATTTCATTATATACACATTTGCTGTTTTTTTTTCATTGTTTCTCTTTTTATTGTTTTTTTTTTTCTTCTAGTTAAATCCTTAAATAACTTTGGGATAGACTTAAGGTTTACTTGAATCTCATGAAATTTTCTTTAAACTTTTTCTCACTACTGTTTCTTAATATTTTATGAGCTGATACTGCTCTTAATTATCTATAGTATTCCACTGTAATATTTTACAAATGTGCTTACATTTTAAGCTGATGTTACCTTTGGTTGGTCTATCCTTTGTGCTTTGAAAGAAGAGAAAGAGATCATATATTTCATAGGACAAAGAGGAACACAAATAAATTAATTATTCAAAGTCACATAAAGTAAGTGAAAGATTAAAAAGTGAGAGATCAAGGATTTTCTACCTGAAGTAACTGTTAGATTTTTTGGGTCTTTCTTATGGTAATTGGTTTACATCAGCTAAATTTCCCTGGGAAACTGTAATAGCCTGTGCTAAAATTTATTGTTTTGTTAATTTCCCACTTTTTGATATAACTATTTATTTAATTAGGTCAGGCTCTAGATGGCCACAATGTCCTCTCATTTTCATTCATTATTCTACTTCAGTATTGATTTTGGTGGTCTGACTGCATGCAGATGATTGATTTATAATTAACTGTAACACCAATAACCATTTATTTCATGTCTGTTAAAGTTTCCTTCCTTTCTTCCACCCTTCTCTCCTTCCCTCCTTCTTTCCCTCCCTCACTCTTTCCTTCCTCCCTTCTCTTTTTCTTTCTCTCTCTTTCTTCCTTCCTTTCTTTCTCTCTTCCTTCCTTTCTTTCTCTCTTCCTTCCTTTCTTTCTCTCTCTTTCTTCCTTCCTTTCTTTCTCTCTTCCTTCCTTTCTTTCTCTCTTCCTTCCTTCTTTTCTTCCTTCCTTCCTCCTTCCTTCTTTCTTTCTTTCCTTTTTTCTTTTCTTTCTTTCTTTTTTCCTTCTTCCCTTATTTCTCTCCCTATCTACTTTCTTTCTCTATTTTCTTTTTTTTCTTTCTTTGTTGTTTGTCATGTCCAGTGCATGTCTGCCCACTTCTTGAAATAAGCATTCATGCTATATAAACATGAAGCTTCCATAGAGCTTATTTGGTCACACACATATGTATGTATATGTATATATGTATGATGATGATGTGTGTATGTGTATATATATATATATATATGTATATGTATGTATATGTATGCATATAAATTTTCCTCTATGCTCACCTGTGTTTTGAAGTCACATTAAAGCATAAGTACGTGGACTATCCAGGTTGTTATCATGCTCTATAGAATTTCTCTGCTTTCTCATTGTCTAAAAAAGATACACATCTTTTGTACATAATTTGCAGTTATAATAATGTGGTTGAAAAGGGACAAACCAGAGCTGTAATTGTATTTTCATTCTGTCTTTGTTTTCATTCCAGAACTATAGTCATTGAATTAAACATTGATTTTAATCCTAAATCTGCAGGTAATTAACTTCATCAAAGTCTAAGGTGGCTATTTTGATGAGTCACAGATCCATCCACTGCTTGAGCACAAGAAGTTTTATTCTGTTTTATTTGCTGATACTGAGTATTTTGGGGAATTCTTCCAAGAGTTTGCAAATAATATTCGTCATGCTTCTCATATTAAGTCTAATAAGTTTGAGAATTCAGGAAAAAAATAAAGAGTATTTCATAATTATCCTCTTATGTGTGATTTTACCAGCTCTTAAACTTTTTCTTAAATGTGTTGATTTTATTGAACAAATTTATAAAGTGCCATGGAGACTGTAATTTAATTCATTTGTGAATGAAAAGAGACCTTATAACTAAACGAGCTTTTCAACCCACTTTTATCATCAAAATACTAAGCCAAATGTAATTCTTTTGATTTGAAAATATTTCAGTTTCACATAGAAATGGATGATAGATTTAGAGGTAAAAGAGACCTAAGAAATCATGTAGTCCAATTTCTTTATTTTGCACTTGAGAAAACTTAGAGAGACTTTTATCTAAGGTTCAAGATCACTCAAATAGTAAATGACAGTCAGAATTTGAACATGGGTTCTCTGATTATAAGACTTTAGGAATAAAAAATTCCAAAAATTTCCCTCTCGACATCAATGTACTGGAGATTTTAGGCAATGTGCTTGTCTAACCCCTTCTTTCCATACAACATTATAAAATTCATCATATTCTTAATAAATTTAAGGTTTGGATGGATCACCTAAAGGCAGTGAGGTGGAACAATGATTCAGGTAACATCTTCATGACTTCAAATCCAGCCTCAGATACTTACTAGCTATATGACCTTAAACAAGTCACTTAATGCTGTTTGCCTCAATTTCTGCATCTGTAAAATGAACTAGAGAAGGAAATGGCAAACTATTCCAGTATCTTTGTCATGAAAAGCCCAAAGAGGGGTCATGAAAAGTTGGACACAACTGAAAAGACTGAACAACAATATAAAAATATAAAAACATCTAAATATGGTGGTAATTATTTGTATGTGTTTAGATGTTTATGGAAAATAAAATGTCATGCAAATGTCATTCCAGATGGGATAACTTAATTATATTGTTTCAATTGTACAGTGTTTGTGACATAATGGTTAGGTGATTCTAGACTAGTCATTTACCTTTTCTGTACCTGAGAGAGTCTTAAAGACTTTACATTAGATGAGTTGTTGACCTGCATTAGTTAGTTCCCCATCTGGATTTCCTCACATCAGCGAAATTAGAGATCCTTGCAAAACAAACTAAAATGACTGGGACACATTTTTGCAATCTCATCAACACTTATTTATTTATTTATTTATTTTTACAGTATTTCCAATCTGGGGATTTACTATCAATTTAGGATTTATGGAAAGATACAGCTAAGAATCACACAAAAAAAGAATGTATAGTGGGTTAATGGGAGTAATAATACTAAGGCAATCATATGTTAGATGAACATTCATCATAAGTATTTCAAAACTGAGAAGTCACATCAGTTTTCTTTAATATAAGCTGTATGTATTTTGTATTTACTTACTTGAGTCCATGTTGTCCACCATCGTGGAATAAAATAAGCTCTCTGAGGACAGAAATTGTTTAGTTTTTTTTTTCTTTTTTACCATGTGGTTAGGATTAAGTGACTTACCTAGGTCACACAGCTAGTTAAGTATTAAGTGTCTGAAGTCAAATTTGAACTCAGGTCCTCCAGAGTTAGTGTTCTATGCACTGTGCCATCTAGTTGCCCCTCATTTTTATTTTTCTAACTTCAGTCATTAGCACAGTGTAAATTTCTACAACTTGCAGGAAATATGTAGGTACTAGCAAATGCTTATTTAATTGAATTGAATTACAATAATAATGTCAATAAAATGAAATACAGCATAAAAGAATGTCTATATTTGAGATATCACTCAGCATTTCCACTTAACTGAAAATAATTTTTACTTTATAATTTGATGAATCTATTTTTCCTGTCTATTGACAATTCATCAATTTTCTTGCTAATGATATTATTGGGGAAAAGATATGGTTTTCATTTTGTCCCTAGTTATTGAATCCTATGCATACTTTCAAAGCCCCACCTTTTATTTGTGACCACAGCTCAGTAACTCTACAGCCATGGAAAATTATTGGAGGAAGAGAATGTTCTGACAGTAATTTAAAAATCAATTAAGTAGGAAGCCTTCACATGTGATTTTTCAATTGATAAATGCTTAAAAAAACACTATGGCCATTTTATGGCAAGAGATTTATATTTGAAAAATCAGTTAGTGTGCTTTCTAATTCTTAATGTTTTGTCTTCAAATATGGAAAAAGCTTTGCTGGCTTCCTGATTTAATTTGACAAAACATCTCCAAAAACAACACACTGAAGACTTGGCAAACTCTCCTCCGATTAAAGCCAGACAAGTAACCCAATTTGTAAATCACAGAATCATAGAATTTGAGCATTGGAAGGGACCTAGGAGGCCATCCAGCCCAACCTATAACCCAAAGCAGTTCCCATCATAACATGCCTCCCAAATAGTCAGCCAATCTCAGCCTAAAGACCTCCAATTCAGGGAAACCCACTACTTCCTGAGGTAGCCCTTTTCACTTTTGGACAGCTCTCATTGTTACAAAGTTTTTCCTTACAACAAATCTACTTCACCTCTGTTCAGTTTCCATTCACTCCTTGTTCAAACATTGGTAGCCAGATAGAATTAATCCCCATTTTACATAACAATCCTTTAAATACTTGAAGACAGTTATAATATTGCAGCCTCCACCTTCTCTTATTCAGGATCAATTTCCTTTCCAGTTGATTCTCACTAAGAGAATCTATATTCAAGGATCCTGCCATCCAGGTCATGCTCCTCTAGATGCTCCCCAGTTTATCAATGTCCTTCCTTAGTGATGGAACCCAGAACTGAACACAGGACTGTAATTGTGATCTGACCAAATGTGTTCAGTCCTCAAAATTCCTTTAGAAAGTTCAAGATATCACTAGCTATTTTGGTTGCTACATCCCATGGCTAATTTATTGAATTTGAAGTCCCCACCTGAACAAAAGTCTTCTGCTGGTAAAGTTGATATTTGAAATTTAAATTTAAGATTTTATATTTATTCCTTGTTGTTCAGTCATATCCAATACTTCATATGGGGTTTTCTTGGCAAAGATACTGGATTGATTTTGCTATTTCCTTCTCAAGTCATTTTTCAGATAAGGAAACTGAGGCAAACAGGGTTAAGTAATTTACTCAATCATTTGACATCTGAGGCCAGATAGGAATTCAGGTCTTGCTGACTTTCAGGCCTGCTGCTACTGAAGCACTGAACCATTTAGTTATCCTATATCTCTTATTCCTTCTGAGTTTAATCTTAATTTTAGGGTTAAATGGCATAGTAGAAAGAACACTGGGTCTAGAATCTGAAAGACTCACATCCTACGTTAGCCACTTACTAGCTATGTGACCCTAAGCAAGTGATTTAATCTCTGTCAGTATCAGTTTCCTCAATTGTAATAATGAGGATCATAACAGCACTACCTCCCCGGATTGTTATGAAGAGTAAATGAGATAGCTATAAAGTGCTTACTGCAATGACTGGTTATAGACTGACAAGATCTCTTTCAGACCAGTCTCTGTCATCCAGTGGGATAGTTATGGCTAAATACAAAACCTCAATATCATTTGCATTTGAATCACAAGCAAATTTGAGGTGCTTGATTTATTGTTAGTTTATTATTAAATTAATAGATTATTAAATTAAATTAATAAAAATATTTATTGTTAATTTATTATTAATCTCATGAGCAAAGTCTGCCAAAGTCCCTCATGTATTTTCCATTCATCAAAACAAACAAACCAACCCTTTATTTCATTACTATTTATGTGAATCAAAAAAATTACACTAAATAGACTTTTAAACGAGTGCAGTAATTAAATGAAATATATGATGCTATTCAACAGAAAACAACAACAACAACAATTTCAAGCCCAAACCAAAAAAAAAAAAAAAAATTAACATATTCTGCTTGCTTGTTGTTGGAAGATTGTAAACCACCTTAGAGGTCATGATTTGAGAAATTAATTGAAACCCAAGCTCTGTTCACATTGACTCCATCAAGTATCAAATTAATATAATTCATCTTCCAGAATCTGATGTTACAGTTTATGGGTTTTTATAAATAAGGATCTTTTGGATGAAATGACGTGCACACCAGTAGTAATTCCTTTGGACTATCCATGGACCAATGATGAAACATCAGTCTAGTCCAGCTCTATCATTTGAAAGATAGGGAAACTGAGACCAAGGAGATACAGTAGTTCGTCCTAACTCATGGCAGAATTAGAATCCACATTCTTCTGATTCTGCTCCTCAAGGTTGGAGTGTGGGCTAGGATGGGGATTAGAGAGAATAAAGACAATAAAAGAAATATCTTCAGAATAGTCAGAAACTGAGCTTGTTTTCACAATGCAGATTCACTGGGGGAAAGTTTTTACTTTTAATACTTCAGTTTTTAATCTTGACAGTTTAGAAAGACTGGGACTTATAACTATGTTATGGAGTCCAAGGACATTTAAAATATTCTTTTAGGTGCAAGATGTGCCTTCTTCAAATTTGTACTATCCCAAAATGGCCTTTACATGAAATTATCTCAATTTCTGAGTTTATTGATATTTAATCAAAGCAAAAATGAATGTTCTTGAGGGATTTCTAACTTTCATCCCCATAAATGAGCCCAGCAGGACATCAGGATACTGGCTAAGATTTAAAAGCTAGACACTTTCATTTTCTTTCCTACGCCAGGCTGACCTCAGAAGGCTGGCATCAGTAGATGTGCCTTCGGGCCTTGCATTCCAGGTTTCCTGCCAACAGCTGGCACCATCATTTACCCAGAAGACTTAGTGAAAAAGGAGTAAGATTCACAGTGGGACTTGCCCATAACAAACATGTAGGCAGCCAGAACTTCAGAGCCCATCCTCTCTGCATTGGAGAATTTTCTCCCATTCCCCAAAGACTAACACCATTTTATAATGGGAAAATGAATGAATCAGAATGCATCAGAAAACATCTAATTACCTTGAATCTTGTTTCTTCATCCAAAGGGATTGGACTAGAACGGGGTGGGGAACCTTTTTTCTGCCAAGGGCCATTTGGATAAATCATTCCTGGGCCATACAGAATCATCAATTTATAGAACTCAAGCAGTGAGAGATCGTTATACCTAGCTTTCAGTTCATCATGAATTGAAAAGGAGTTGCCTTAACAAATGATTCATTGGGCTTTATGTGGCCCATGGGCCAGATGTTCTTGATCCCTGGACTAGGCGATGTGAGCTCCTTACTCACTCTTAATTCTGTACTCTTAGGGATGGAGATGACTATCTCTGATGATTGCCAGTGAGTGTAACACTGAGATTGGCTTCACACATAAGCAGATATCTGTGTCTTTATAGCATGACTAATAGCCCTGGGAAATCCTTCTAATTCTAATTCTTCCTTCTCCTGTCTGGGATTGGAAATCCCATGTCTGTCTGTCTGTTATTGCCAACTGCAGAAGTGAATCCTTGCCTTCCTCTAAGACCAGCTCTTCTGTGAAGCCTTTTGGGATGCTCCCAGTTGTTAGTGCATTCTCCCTTATTAAATTGTCCATAATCACTGTGTCAGATTTCTGCTCAGTCCCTTTCTGTTCCAGTCTATACTTGAAAGTGGCGCATGGTGGAATCTTCCAGGAAAATGTCAGTTCCTTGTGGATAGAAGGAAGCCTTTCTTGTTTTGCCACCATGTGATGCTTAAGGGCTAGAGTTAGAAAGGATCATAGAAATCACCTGATCTAATCCATTCATCTTACAAATGAAGAAACAGGTCTATAGAAATCAAATGTCTTGTCAAAAGGTTGGCAGGACCTAGGTTTCAAACACATAGTCAAACCTATGACTACATCAACCAGCCCCTACCACAATGTCTTGGAATGACAAAAGTTTTGGAATGAATCTTAAGTGACTAAAATGTCTATGATTAGAGATTCATTTCTTTGGGTCAAAGTATAATAACAATAACAATAACAATAATAATAATAACCCCCATTTAACCACTGTTCTGTAAAGTGCTTTACCCATGTAATCTCATTATTGTTATTGTTATTATTATTCAATTTATTAGCTATTCATTTTTATATCAATATGATATATTCACCACAACCATATTATTTCTAATATTTAATCATATATAATAATTGTTGTATATTGTCACATTATTATATACAATTGTATTGTTGTTATTAATTATTCACTATTGTTGAGAGAGATTAAGTGACTACTTACCTAGGAGTCATACAGGGAGTAGATGTCATAGGCAGGATTTGAACTCAGTACTTCTTGATTATGTCACCTAGCTGGCATCTCTGAATTTTGAATCTAAAATTCTCTATGACATGTGTTATGTCATATGGGGATTCAAAGTGGACTTCAGGAGCTCTAATTAATAGCTGTGAGCACTTATGCTGAGCCAGAACTCCTTGGGCTGTGCTAATAGGGCAATCTCCATCCTTCAGGGCTCTTATTTATGCTGGTTCCTGGGTGTAAGAATAACTCTTTGAGCCCCCAATATGGGGGATAGGGTTGTTCTTTTCTTCAGTGGACCATCAATGAACACACCGAAGAAGGGAAATGAATATTTACTAAGCATCTCCTATGCATTAAGCACTGTATTATCTCATTTGTTCCTCACAATAACCCCATGATACAGATGCCATCATTATTCCCATTTTACTCTTGAAGAAATTGCACTTGGCCAGGAGTTAAATGATTTTAGTTTGGATATAAGTTTTACTGTGAATTAGCCGTGTGACTATGGACAAGCTGCTGACTCTTCCTGAACTTGTTCCCACATCTGTAAAAAACAGAGATAGTACAATATTTGTTCTACCTGCTTACCAAGTTGTGGTTAACAGTGGGAGTTATAATAACACTAAAAGACTATAACAACTAATTTTAAAGTTTGCAAAGTACTTTCCTGGGAACAACCATACAGGTGATAAAGGCAGGAACCTGGGAACAACCATACAGGTGATAAAGGCAGGAACATTTTGAAATGTTTGCATCAAGAGTTCAGGATAAAGTGGATATTTTCTAAAAAGATAACTTCATGATGCAATATACAATCCAATAGAAAAGTGATATTCCATCAAGGGGTGTAGAGGCGGGAACTCTGGAGAAGTATACTTGAAACAAGGTATTAACTCAGTGGAATTGATGAGATAATGGTTCTCTAATTCATGTATATACTTAGTACTCAGTATAGTGATGTAATGGTTCTCTAGTTTACATATAATTAGTATGCTGGAATGATGTAATTATAATAAGGTATATAAGGGCTAAGAAGGACTGGAAGATAAACATTCTATCTTTGACCAACCTTATGATGGTTCTCATGCCTCCTGCACTAAGATCAAGACTGGGCCAGAATAAAGAATCTAGGTTCTATTCTTGAACATTATCATAGTGTCTATCCTATTGAGACCAAGGCCCTTCAGAAAGGGACCTTCAGAAAGCTAACCCAGACATTACAAAGGGAGAATATTATTAGTATTCCACAAAGCATTAAAAAGCTAATAAATATCTGTAATAAAGATATTCTTAATCTCATTTTAATGATGAGAAAACTGAGGCTTAAAAAGAGTTCAAAGCCCATGTCTTCCTTACTATAAGTACAACCCTATTTCCACTCTACCACTGTCTCCACGTCATATGAAGAGACAGGTGTAAAAGACAGTGACATGATTAACTTTTTAAGTTAAACCTTAATACAGAGCACGATCCTCAAGGAGCACAAGAGACGTGAAATTGCATGGGGAAGAAAGATGGAGATGAGTTGAGGAAATGAAAAACAATTCTCTCTTCCATCACAATTTTGTTGCAGTTCCATTTTAACTGCTCTGTGAAAGACAGCAGGGTTGGTTATATGCTAGAACACAATTAGGGCAGACAGTAGGATAGACTGGTATTTCCAGGTTCCTTATGAATGGGCAACATGCCATTGGTGGAACAAAATGGATCTAAAACATGGTCTGAAGTTGAAGTCAGGAGATCTAGATCATAGTCCTGCTGCTTTCCTTGTAATTGGGTGATCTTACCATAATCAATTACTTTTCAGAGTTTCAGTTTCTTCATTTGTAAATTGATGGCAATAATTCTTGCACTATCAACTTCATAGGCTTGCTATAAAGACCTAATGGGAAAGCCATACCCAAGTATAAGCAATCATTTTGATTTTTTTAATTTTTAAAAATTCATGCATTAATTTTCAACATTCTTATTTTTTAAAATTGAGCTCCCAATTCTCTCCTTTTCTCCAGTCTCTCCTTCACCCATTGAAAAGGCAAGTAATATGAAACCCACAATACAGGTGAAGTCATGCAGAACATATTTCCATATTAGCCTTGTTGCAAAAAAAGGGCAAAAATAATAAAAGAAAATGAAAAGCAAACATTACAGAAAAGAGATCTTTTGGACACTATTTTGACAGTTAGAGACTGAAGTTCTCAACTGAATCAATAGCCAGAAGTGTGAACTAGTTGGGAATAAGGCCTAAACAATCTATTGTGAATCAAAGACTTTGAACTAAGTTTGTAAAAAGTCCTTTAATAATTTGGATGTCTTTTAAGATAATTAAGATACATTGGAGGGATATTTCCCAGGAAGAATAATTGAATTGGTTCAAGAAATTTATTTATTCTTTGGATAATCTAGAAAGATAGCATGTCAGTGTGGAATTCAGGTATGTGAGTGGCAGTGGAGGGGAAAATTGGGGCTTTAAACAGGAGAGAAATTTCTTAGATTAGGAGAAGAGAAGTCCTAGGGAAGGGAGGAGAAGAAATCTCTACTAATCCTGATCTTCAGACTTCTCTCCACTTGTTACCAGAGAAGAATCCAATGGATGTTGGGAACCTGGAAGAATTTGGCCTTTTAAAAAAAATTAACATTTCCTAGCATTGTCCTGGGGATAGGACCATTTGGAAATGTTATTTGCATCAGGAGTTCAGAATAGCTGGAAGTCTTCTGAAAAGGCAGTTTCATGGTTCTGCAGAGCATAACATCAAGGGGAAATATCAATAGTGCTTCACAAAATGGTTAAAAAGACCATCAGCAAACAGGAAGTATGAGTTAACCCTTTGTCATATGTTCTCTCTAAGCTTGAGTTTGTCTTTCCTGAACTTTATAATCTGATAAAAGAATGTGTCACAGATGTTTGGGGGGATGTTTTGTACCAACCAACCATTCTTGCTATACCATCTTAGCAAATAACCCTTCATCGTTGTAGTGGCCAACTCTTTGTGGCTCCATCTGGGTTTTCTTGGCAGGGATCCTGGAATGGTGTGCCATTTCCTTCTCCAACTTATTTTGCAGATAAGGAAACTAGGGCAGAGGGTGAAGTAGCTTGCCCAAGGTCACACAGCTAGTAATAGTCTGAGACCATATTTGAACCCAGGATCTCCTGACTCCAGGACTGACTTTCTATTTACTGTGTCAGCTAATTAAATCTGGCTGAAAATTTGTTATAAATTGATAATCACAATAGGAGCATACTGGTGGAGGCTCATAAGCTATAATTTTAGGGGGGAAACTCCCCAGCTCCCCAAGATTACTAAAATTCTCCAAGGAGATGTAGTCACTGTGCTCTGGGACCACTGATGTGCCAGTGGGAGTATGAACTGGGAGAATAGGTGCAAAGTACTACATGCATATGCAATATAATATGATGAAATATGATACAATGCAATACTATGTGACTTGATATCCTATAATCTAACATGATACAATGTAGTATAATGTAATGAAACATGATATAATGTAACATCACATGGTATAACAAAGTATAACATAGTATAAAAAGCAAAGTACTACATGCATATGCAATATAATATGATGAAATATGATACAATGCAATACTATGTGACTTGATATCCTATAATAAAACATGATACAATGTAGTATAATGTAATGAAACATGATATAATGTAACATCACATGGTATAACAAAGTATAACATAGTATAATAAACTGTCAGAATTTCTCCCTTGCCCTTATCACATTGTATCCTGTATTATGGAAGTAGTTTTGTGGCTCAGTGGATAGAGTATGGAGCCTGGAGTCGAAAAATCCTCAGATGAAATCCACACTCAGACACTCAGTAGCTGTGTGATCCTGGGTAAGTCACTTAATTCTGTTTTCTCAACTGTAAAATGGGGGTATTAGGGCCTATCTCACAGGATTACTTATTATGAGGACTGGATGAGATAACAATTGCAATAAGTGTCAGGCACATAGTAAAAAGTATAAAAATGTTAGCTTTTTTTTTTTTAATCATTATCATCCTACTTATTTGTATTCCTGTCATATCCCTACTGGCAGATAATGAGCTTGGGGGCAAAGGGTCTTTTGTTTTTATGAATCTTGTGCTCCTAAGAGAGTATCTGACACATATAATAAATGTGACATTTGAAGATTGTTTATCAAATTGAATAATATATGAAATAACTAATACGATAGGCTTATAATGATAACAGGAGTGGTTCTCATTAGAATTGGTATTAAAATGCAGGTCTTCTGACTCTCAACTCTAGCTTGTTCTTCCTCTAGAGAGGGATAAGAATGGAATATGAATAAAAGGTATTTCTGAGCTCTCCAATTTGCTCCTTTTGTGGGGTACTGGTGGTGAGAGGTATAGCAGTCTCTTACTCTGAGCCTTGGACAGAACATGAGATAAATCCTATAATATTAAGAGTGCGAGTGCCAAAAATCTTTTGCTTTTTGCCAAATCTTTGTGTTTTCTATTCTCTTTTTCTCCCCCTAAACCCTAATTCTGTTCATCAACATACTTTTATATCATAAAAGATTGGAAAACTGCTAATGTGAAAATTGGTAATGAAGGTAAAATTCTGGCAGGAAAACATGTTAGGTAATTAACGAAAGCAAGGAACGATTTTCTTGGCCAAGCCCATGTGGTTTCCAATTGCTGTGGTTTGTGCTAAAGGAAAACTTTGTAATGGGAGGGCGAGCCCATGGGTAGTGTCAATAACTTCACTAGTGTCCCTTTCTCCTTCCTCAGCCTTCTCTGTCCACCAGAGCCAATGCAGTAATTCAACCAAGCTATTGGAATTTTCCTCGAGGTGCATAAAAGTAGCTCATAGAACACGACTGAAAAAGGATCCTTTCAGTCTCCTCGTTCAGCACTGGCTAGACTTCCCCAGGCAGAGGCTGGTATAACAACAACAACAACAACAACAACAACAACAACAGCTGTGCTGATATATGGATGTGAATCATGGAACATAATAATCTCAATCATAGCACAGTTGCAAATAAAGGGTTAGACAAAAGACATGATAGATAAATGAGATGTGACAGAACACAAGCTAACACAGAGACTGACATCTCTGAAGGTCCAGCCATCCAGGGCCAAATCAGGAAAGATTTGGAAAGGAAAATTCTAGATCCCTGTAGCTGAGTTGCTCCAAACTTCTTGGAGTCTTCACTCCCATTAACTTGTTAGATATAATATAATGCATTGTCATCGGAGTAGAGCTTAGATCCTCTACCCCTGGGCAAACACCTATGCTGTTTGGAGTTGCTCCAAACTTCTTGGAGTCTTCACTCCCATTAACTTGTTACACATCTTACATAATGCATTGTCATCAGAGTAGAGCTTAGATCCTCCATCCCTGGGCAAACACCTCTGCTGTATGTGCTCCACTAAGCACTTCTCTCCTTGTGTTTATTGCTAACATATAGCGTGTGAGCTATACCTTGAGGCCTCAGATAACTAATCTAAATGGGACCCATATCTCAACCTGGTGGAGAGATGGGATCCATCTTGTTGCTTTCCCTCATGTCCTATTTTCTTCCCCAATTCCAGAAGAGATACTATCAATAGTTCTCCTTGTCTTGTTTATAATGATGAGCCTTTAGATTTGCACAGTATTTTATAGTTTGCAAAACTCTTTCATATCCATTCATTTACTCATTTTGATCATCCTTCATTTTACAGATTAGAATCATTAACTTCATTTTACAGATTAGAAAACCAAGGCCTTGAGAAATTAAATTATTTACCAAAGTCACATAGTGAGGAACTAGAACATATGGCTTTTTGCTCTGTCTGGAGAAGTCTTGACCATGCTGAACAATAAGACTGAAAGGACCCTTTCAGCCCTATTTCTGTGGGTCATTTAGATTCTTTTCATCATTGATAAGTCTTAAGCAAAGTCTAGCTTTTGAGTGCTCAGGGAAATAATTTAATAGTATTTAGGTCTAAAAGGAACCTTGGGGATCATTATTCAGACTCTTTTTAGTTTATGATGAAAAACGTGAGGACTAAAGAGTAAGGTGATTTCCTGAAAGTTACACAGCTGGTAAAACTCAACTAGACAAATGGTCAACTTAAAATATATAGGTACCCTACTTGTCCAGTGTCTCCACATATCTTACTCTCTCAAACTTATGTCCAAGCACAAAAGAAAGAATGCTTTTAGTTCTAGGCACATGCTGTGTTGTGTTTTCAATTGGTGATTTTAGCCAGATGAGCATCTCAGCCCATGATCACTTAGTTCTAATTTGAGGTATGTTTGTTCCTGATAAGTGGTAGAATCGGGTCTCTGCCCTAGTGAGGATGTAAAGTTTTGTTCCATGCTCTGGCTACATCATCATCTTGAGGGCCTACTTCATGGAAATGAGCCTCATAATGGTCCACAGATCACTGAATCCAATGGGTAACTAAGAAGGGAAATGAATTGAGATAATCAGATCTCAATTTTGGTCAAAAATGTATTCAGAGATGCCTGACAAAAAGCTATCGAGAAGGACTAGTGTTTTTGCAACTTATGAGAGAGGAGGTAAATGTGGAAAAAATAAACTTTAAAAAGGGCCCTTCCTTGGGAGGAATCAGATCACAGTTCCTGAAGCTCAGGTATCAGGCTGGAGGAGAAAAGCAATGATTCGCTGTAGAAAGCCTTGGTAAGCAGGCAGCTGCAGGCACAAATTGCTTTTCAGTTCTCATCAGCTTTGCCTAAAGATTTGCGGTTCCTGAAAGCTTCTTGAATTAAATTTGTGTGCCAAATGTTCTTATGGCCTTTGCAAATGTGCACAAATGATTGCACTCAGCAATTATGCCTTTGAAAGTGGATGAAATTACCTCCTGAAAAGATTCTACTTGCAGAACTACAGTCATCCTGGTGACGAAAGCCCTGGATGTCTCTAGGAGATTCCCCTTTACTAGCCTATTTTCTTTTTCCCACTGCTTCTCACTTTGGTGTTTTGCACATGACCAAAGATGTTGGCTGTAAACCAAAGAATATACTTTTCCCATAAAAGAACCCAAGGGGCATGAATTTGGATTTTTCTCAAAGAGTTAGATGCACACAATAAATATCTTATCTTGTGTGGCCAGGAAGTAATTTCATAATAATTTCAAAGAAACATAGACTAGTGATTGGGGGGATGATAGGGTTTGAAAGGAATTTTCACTCCTCAAATCAGAAATCATGGAGACTAAGTCCAATAAGAGGAAAAAGTTGCTCAGAAGACAACTTTAGCCTGACAGCTTTTACTGCCTTTTTTGGCTGCCTGGGATAGGTGTGGCAGTATATTCCCTGGGCTGTTATTAAAAGAACTTACATCTCCCTATAGGAAGAGGCAGCCTAGCAGATATATACTATCAGAAGGTAACTAGGGACAGCAAAGGATTCAAAAAGGTTACATCATTGATCAGCAGATGGTAATAGAGAGTAATTCAGAAGAAATGACCAGTAGTAGAAGCATACAGCTACAGAATTGTTCAATAATAGAATGGTAGAGACCAGAAAGAACCAGAAGACTTGGATAATCATAGAAATCAAATCTCTTGATGGTATCATCAGAGGACATCAATATTCTGAAACATTTGAAGCTAGTTACTTTTGGACCTGTTTGCCCAAATCATACATGTTTCCTTAATGTGTGTTCCGTAAGTGTGCTCTTCAGTCATATAGGTTCCTTGTACATTTTCCTTCCCTCATGTAAATTCTTAATATTATAAATCTCACTGTTTAATTAAATGTTTTCTTCTTTGAATTAATATGTATATATTCTGACTGTCTGGCAAAAGAAACATTTATAAGGGCTTGTGAGATATGATTTTTGAGTGGAGGTCAGATGCTTACTACATGTCTCAAACCTAGGGTAATATTCAGCAAAAGCATCATTGTGCTTTACTGGCACTTAAATCCCTTCATAGTCTGATTTAGGCTTCCTTTACTAATGTTTATTAATTCTCCTTCATCCATTCTATGTATCTTTCAAATTACTCTATACCATTCCCTAAACCTGACATTCAGTCTCCAAGTGCCATGACATTACATAGGTTGTTCTGCATGACTTTAATGTACTATTTCATCATCAAAGATTCTTTTAGAATCTTTGACTTTTTAAGCTCAAACCATATATCACTTCTTACAAGAAAGAGTTATGTACTCTTCCTGCCCTCAAGTTTATAATCTAGTTAGTAGGTAAGATATGTATCAAGAAAAGTAAAAATTTGGACAGTACATGGTAAAAAAAAAATTGATTTTATCAGTTTGGTGCCATATCTATAACCCCAAAGAAATCAGAGAAAGAAGAAAAAGAATCATGTGTACAAAATATTTGTAGCTTCTCTCTTTGTGGTGGCAATGAATTGGAAACTGAAGAGGTACCTATCATTTGGGGAATGACTGAACAAATTATAGTATATGAATATGATGGGATACTATGATGCTGTCTGAAATGATACAGAGGATGGCTTGAGAGACCTGAGAAGACTTACATAGCTAATCAGGAGAAGAATTTATACAATAATGATGTTGTAAAGGCAAATAACTTTGAAACACTTAGGATTTCTAATTAACACTAAAACCAATTTTAATTCCAGAGGGCTCATGATGAAAATAATGGACTCAAAGTGTGGGAATTTATTTTCTGTGACTCTATGTGTTTTTAGCAGGTTTTGTTTTTCTTGTTTTCTCAATGAGTCAGGAAAGTGAGGAAAGAATGTGAATCTGAAAATAAAACTGTTTTTTAAAAAATCATTAAGTACCATAGACTACACTTTCAGCCATGAAACAGGCAACTATGATCAGTGTGATAAAGAGCAATTTACTAGAAAAAATGGAACTGGAGTTGGGCTTTGAAGGTTGGGTAAGATTTTGACAACAAAAATGAGAGGGAAGATATTCCAGCTGAATGACCTGAAAGTTGAATGTGAGGCAGTATAAGGTGTATCTAGGAAACAGAGAATAGACCAATTGGGGTTGAATGGAAGGGTTGATTTACTTAGTGGAAAAGCAGTAAATAAGATTGGAAAAGCCATATATATTTAAATCAGGAAGTGACCCAAGTGATAATCTAGACAAATTTACTCAGTTTTTAGAGGGAAAATTGGACCTGCACAAGTTGTAGGTCCTAAATTACGTGAGTCACAAGTAGCAGAATAATGCAGGGCTCTTTCTGTTATACTACATATTGGGGCCAGGTTGTGGAGGACTTTGGATGCCAGAGTAAAGAGTCTGGCATTTAGTTAATAGGTATCAGATAGCTACTGGAGTTGTCTAAGCAGGAAGTCAGCATTTGGAAATGCAGGCAAATATGTGGAAGATGACATATTCAAGGACTGTTACATATCTTTTCTGAACTCCCTGAGTCTCACTTTCATTTCTTTGGTCCTATAGCTCCAAATGCCTACTCTGCATGTACTATCATGTCACTCTAATACTTTAGGCTCAATATATTTTTCAATGAAATCTGTATCTTTCCCCACAAACCAGCTTCTTTCCAAGACTTTTCTGGCTCCTTCATGTTGTCATTATCACAAACCACTCACATAGGCTCAAAATCTCAGTCATCTTAGATGACTTCTTCATTCCCTTCACCCATTCACCAAGTTCTGTGGGATTTTTTGATGTTTCTTACTCTATTAATAATAGCTGATATTTATATAGCATTTATGGCTTGCAAAGTTATCTATATCTATATAGATATATATAGATATGTGTTTGTATATATATATATATATGCATACATGCATATATACATTACATAGTATATATGTGTATATGTGCATACACAATACACACATACACATACACATATAAAATTATTGGATCCTCATAAGAGCTTTTTAAAGGCTGATCTCAAAGTCAAGAAAACTTAGGTGGAAGAAGTCCTTCCTCTGACTTGTACTATCTATGTGCATCTGGGCAAGTCACTTAAACCATCAGAGTTCCTGCACCTAAGACTTAAAATTGAAGAGTAGATTTTAATATGCTTTGGTAGAGGGAGTTTCCTCATTGAGAGTTCCTTATATCAAGGAAATTACAGATCAAATCTAATATTTATGAAAGCATATTATGTACACACACATATGTACATATATATTATGTGTGAAACTAGACCAAGAGATTTAAGTAACTTGTCCACAGACATTTGTTGTTGAGTCATTTCAGTTTTACCTCTTCATGACCCTTTGGATCTCTGTCCATGGACTTCCCTTGGCAGAGATAATGATGTGGCTTGCTATTGCCTTCTCTGATGGCAAACAGAGGTTAGATAATTTGCCCAAGCTCAAGCTTACTCTTGTCCCACTTCTTGCCACATCTCTCTTAATGTAGTTTCTTAACTGATCTTCCTTGTCTCCAATTTCTGCCCCTCTTTCCGCAATACCCGTCCTACACAAACTGTCAGAATCATTTCCCCTAAGTTCCATGTACATCATATCATAACTTTATTTTACAACATTTCATGGTTTCTCCACTACACATAGTACTTTTCTTCATACTTTTAAGCCTGGCAGTCAAAACTCTTTATAGACTTCCCCAATATTACTTTTCTCCTGTTTTTCCCTTATCTAAATCCTGTTCGTTAGCCTAACTGCTTTGCTTCATATTCCCAGAATATATTTCCCAGAACCTTTCCACTTCTGCCTTTCTAACACCTTCTGCTTAGAATGCTTTTCCCACTTTGTTTCTGTTTGTATGTAGTATTCTTTCCCTTCAGAGTTCAGCCCATTTCCCTTTCTCCATGAAATCCTTTTCGACTGACCCAACCTACTATTATTTCTCTTGCCTCTGAACTACAATAGATAGAGATCTTATTGAGTACTAAGCATAAACTACCACACTTGTACTTGACCTAGGATTTCATCAGCATACGAAACTCCCGTTGTAGACATTTCCTTTACCACTACAGATAGATAAGTGTTCTGGGTCTTAGAAAGTTAACTGACAACAGCAAGATTATATGGTGATCAATTGTGATAGATTTGGCTCTTCTTAGCAATACAATAATCCAAGATAATTCCAATAGATATGGGATGGAAAATGCCATTTGCATCCAGAGAGAGAATTATGGAGACTGAATGAAGATCAAACCATAATATTTTTGCCTTTTTTGGTTTGCCTTTTTTTTCTTTTTCTTTCTTTTTCTTTTTTTTATTTTTTTATTTTTTAAATTTTTATTTTTTATTTAATGATTACTTTATATTGACAACATTATTCCTTGCACTCGTTTCTTTTCCGATTTTTCCCCCTCCCTCCCTCTACCCCCTCCCCTAGATGGCAAGCAGTCCTTTATATATTGGATATGTTGCAGTATATCCTAGATACAATATATGTTTGCAGAACCGAACAGTTCTCTTGTTGCATAGGGAGAATTGGATTCAGAAGGTATAAATAACCCGGGAAGAAAAACTAAAATGCAGATAGTTCACATTCGTTTCCCAGTGTTCGTTCTTTAGGTGTAGCTGCTTATGTCCGTCATTTATCAATTGAAACTTAGGTCTCTTTGTCAAAGAAATCCACTTCCATCAAAATATGTCCTCATACAATATCGTTGTCGAAGTGTATAATGATCTCCTGGTTCTGCTCATTTCACTTAGCATCAGTTCATGTAAGTCTCGCCAGTCCTCTCTGTATTCATCCTGCTGGTCATTTCTTACAGAACAATAATATTCCATAACATTCATATACCACAATTTACCCAGCCATTCTCCAATTGATGGGCATCCATTCATTTTCCAGTTTCTAGCCACTACAAATAGGGCTGCCACAAACATTTTGGCACATACAGGTCCCTTTCCCTTCTTTAGTATTTCTTTGGGATACAAGCCCAATAGAAACACTGCTGGATCAAAGGGTATACACAATTTGATAATTTTTTGGGCATAATTCCAGATTGCTCTCCAGAATGGTTGGATTCGTTCACAACTCCACCAGCAATGCATTAGTGTCCCAGTTTTCCCGCATCCCCTCCAACATTCATCATTATTTTTTCCTGTCATCTTAGCCAATCTGACAGGTGTGTAGTGGTATCTCAGAGTTGTCTTAATTTGCATTTCTCTGATCAATAATGATTTGGAACACTCTTTCATATGAGTGGTAATATTTTCAATTTCATCCTCTGAAAATTGTCTGTTCATATCCTTTGATTGCCTTTTTTTTCTAATGATTTTCCTCTTTTGTTCTGATTTTTCTTTCACAAAATGACTAATATGAAAATATGTTTTAAATAATTGTACATGTATAACCTATATCAGATTGTTTGCTATCTTGGGAAGGAGGAGGGTAAGGGAATTGGAACTCAAAATCTTACAAAGATGAATGTTGAAAACTATCTTTACATGTAATTGGAAAAATAAAACATGATTGAATTTTTTTTAAAAGTTGACTGAGGTACCAAGAAATTAACTTCTCCTGAGACTTTCACAGGGTCACAAATTAATATGGTCAGAGGTAGAACTTGACCTTCCTGATTCTGGGATAGTTCTCCATCCTCTCTACTAAGCTGAATTCCATATACATAAAAATAAATATGCATACACACATATTTATACATATATGCATGTGTATTTATATATGTAAATATGTGTATATATGTATTTATTCAAATAGTTAAAGGGATTTGAAATCTCATCAACTTGAGTGCTCCTCCAAAATGCACATCTCAAATGCCTGTTCATCATGTACAATTCTTGTCCCTTTCCTCCCCAGAATTTAACACAAGGATTGCACACAATGCTAGAGGTATTCTTTTTCCATTTCTCCCCAACATTCAGAGATAATCAATGGAGAACTCTGGCTATCCAATTGTCATTTCTTATTCTTGCCACATGACCATCTTCTCTTCCTAGTATGGTGTATGGTCAGATCAGACTCATTTGAGTGGTTCATGTAGCAAGCACCAAATAATACCATAAAGAACTAAATAGATTATATTTTAATAGAAAAAAAGAGATTTGTTAAAAAGGATTGATTTATCCCAGAATCATCTGGTTATATTCAGTTAGACCACTGACTCATCAGAGTTAAGATCAAAATGAAGGAAAAAAGATAATAGGAAAAAGATATGGTATATAATTGAAATGACTTATCCCTGAACTATTTAAACATGTATTTAAAAATTAAAAACAAAAAATGGACAACAGAAATGCCAGCAACATTGACTATGATAATTTTATCCAAAAGTTTAAGCAATATAAATTAGTTACCACAACAAGGATACCAAAAGATCCCAGAAAATATCTTAGCCAACAAACATCTGACTTACTTGCCAGAAAGAGATGCTGCCAAAGGCAACAAAGGATTAGGATACAAATGTGTTTGTAAAATCTTACAGAGAGGAATGATGGACAATTATGAACAGTATCATCTCATAAAGCAGAGAGAAACTGGAAGACAAAATCATTTTAATGAAAACTTGGAAAGCTATACAGCTATGCAAAATCATCCCAAGGAGGAACATGAAAAAGGATGACAGAAAGGAGAAAAATGAAAAAGTTCTGCAAAAATAAACTTTTCTCTATTGAGGAATATTTGTACCCTGACATCACAATCTTGAAAATGTTTACAGAGAAGTAATAATGGCACAAAATAGAACAAAAATTGGGAAAGAAACTGGACTGGACCAAGAATATGTACAGCTCTGTTTGGGTATTGATACAATTATGAAGGCATTGAAGGATTGCTACACAAGGTATTTGAAGGAGGAGTGAAAAAAAAATCTCAGGCCTTATTAATCCCACCAAAGGTGACTAAAATAACATCAATAACTATCAATGTGACTATTTTTCTATTTAGACAAAACTTTAGATATTTACCTCTATGTATACATATGTTTGCATGTGAATCCTTCTTCAACATCAAATCTTTCAAGTGATCATTTAATGATAGCAGCTAGATAGCACAGTGAATAGAGAACAAAAACTAGAGTCAAGAAGACAAGAGTTCAAATCCTGGTTTAGATACTTATGAGCTATGTAACCCTTGGCAAGTTACTTCACTAGTACCTACTTCACTTTCCTCACTTATAAAATGGAGATAATGGTATCATCTGATTCCAATAGTTGAGCTAGGAGTCATACATAATTGTAAAGTGCTTTGTAAACTTTGAAGTCCTATATTAATGCTAGCCATAGTGATGATGATGTTTGTAAGGTTTATTGAACTACAACTGTTGTCATTCCTTTCACATTGTTTGGTTTGGGGTTTATAACCCTTCTTATGATGTGTGTAAGGATATACTGAATTGTAGCTGCAAAGATTATATTTCCTATGGGAATGTAACTCAATTTATATTGCTTGCCAGAGTACCACATTTGTATTTAGCTACATTCATAATGATTGAGTCCTTTTCCCACTCCTATCATGTTGGGAATAAAATTTCTTTCCTTCTCTCCTATAGAATCTGAGTTAGAAATCCAAGGGGAAAAGCTATAAGCATCTCCATCTTTTGATTTTGATGCAGTCTTTGATTCTCACTTGAGGAAGCAACTTTCTGAAAATGGCCAAGCATTTTGGAGATTGAACTTTCTGGGAAAGCTCATGCTTATGTTAATACTATCCTGTATATCTATATAGTTTTAGTTATGTTTTTCTTTTACTCTTGTTCCCCAAATCAACCAAGGTCTCTTCCATCGCTATAATTATCAATACTATCTGTCATACATATAACTTTCTATCTGGGTCCAAATAGCCTCATAAGATCTGAAATTATAAACAAAATACCCTTTCACTCTTTTTTTAAAAATATAATTTTATTTTTCCAAATACATGCAAAGATAGTTTTCAGCATTTACTCTTGCAAAATCTTACGTTCCAAATTTCTCTCTCTCCCCGCTCCCTGCCCATCCCCAAGACAGCAAGCAATACAATATAAGTTGAACATGTGCAGTTCTTCTAAATATATTTCCATATTTGTCATGCTGTACAAGAAAATATCAGGTCAAAAGGAAAAAAACACGATAAAGAAGAAAATAAGTAAACAAACAACAACAACAAAGGTGAAAAT
Source organism: Antechinus flavipes (assembly GCF_016432865.1). NCBI lineage: Eukaryota > Metazoa > Chordata > Mammalia > Dasyuromorphia > Dasyuridae > Antechinus > Antechinus flavipes. The sequence continues at coordinate 61,570,300 of NC_067398.1, forward strand.
AGTATGCTTTGATCTACATTCAGTCTCCATAGTGTTCTCATTGGGTACAGATGGCACTTTCCATCACAAGTCTATTGGAATTGCCTTGAATCACCTTATTGTTGAAGAGAGCCATCACAGTTGATCCATCACATAATCTTGTTGCTGTGCACAATGTTCTTTTGGTTCTGCTTACTTAACTCAGCATCAGTTCATGTAAGTCCTCCCAGCCTTTCCTGAAATCAGCCTGCTCATCATTTCTTATCAAACAATAATATTCCATTACATTCAGATATTCAGTCATTCCCCAAATGAAGAGCATATACTCATTTTTCAGTTCCTTGCCACTACAAAAATGGCTTCTACAAACATTTTTGCACAAATGGGTCCTTTTCCCCCTTTTCTATAATAGTCCCTCATTCTTAACCAATTTTGAATATATTCTAATTCTATGCTTCTCATCCACTTTAGTCAATTATAATGCCATTATTATAATTATAGTAATTATATTATTATTATCACTATTACAACAGAATTTTCTGTTTAGTTGTTTCAGTCATGTTTGACTTTTCATGATCCTTTTTAGGGTTTTCTTGGCCAAGATACTAGACTGGTTTGCCATTTTCTTCTCCAGCCCATTTTATAGATAAGGAAACTGAAGCAAACAAGGTAAATAACTTTCTTAGGGTTTCACAGCTACTAAGTGTCTGAGGCTAGATTTGAATTCAGGTCTTCCTGACTCTAAGCCTAGCACTCTATCCACTGTACTGCCTACCTGTCCTATTATTACAGAATATCCTTTAACAGTCTCATCTGATATATACATGTTGTGTTTTGGGTTTTCTCTTTTTTCCTCTCTTTCATAGTATGGATGCCTAATTCCCCCTAATCATTTATTTGCAGAAGTCTTTGATACCAAACCTAGGAATTTCAATGAGTGGGAGAAATCGAGCAGTCTTCCTATAGAGATAGCTTCCTGTAAAACATAGTTTGGGGACCTCAAATCAGGAAAATATAGTTCGAATCCTGCTTCTTTAGGTACTAGTTATATAGTTCTGAACAAGTTACTTCTCTCCTCCTCAATTTTCTGTTTTATAATAAGAAGAAGTTAGACTTAAAGATCTCAAATGTCTTTCACAATTCTAAATCTATAATTCTTCTAGTTTTAAAACTAGACCCTCAGTGCTCTAGGTAATTCATACTCTAAGTTGCAGAGAAGGACCAAGACTACACTGGTAATTTTATTATATGGGAGGTCCCCATATTAATGGCAGGAGAAAGAGAAGGAGGAGGAGGAAAAAGAAGAGAAAGAGGAGGAGGAGGAGAAGAGAAGGAATAAGGGAAGAGGGGGGAAGAGGAAGAGAGGAAGTAGGAAAAGGAGGAGGAAGGGGAGATGAAGGAAGAGAAGGGGGAGGAGAAGGAGAAAGAGGAAGAAGAAGGATGAAGAGGAGGAGGAAAAAAGAGATGAAGATGAAGAAAAAGAAGAGGAAAAAAGGGAGTGAGAAGAAGATGGAGAAAGAGGAGGTGTCAGTGGCTGCAGAGGCAGTAAATACTTATAAAATCTCTCCCCTCAACCTTTCCATTTCCTCACTCCAAATTTCTCTGGATGCCTGCATGCACTCCTTCCTCCCTGACACCTCTTAGAGTCCTTAGCTTACTTCAAGGCTCAGCTCATGTGCCATCTCCTACAAGAAGTCCTCCTTTCTTGATTCCCTTAGTTGTTCTCTCTCTCCCTCCTCAAATAACAAGGTACATCATTGCCTATTCATCTATTGTGTCATCCCCGGGAGTTTGGGCTAGTAATGTTTTGATTGTTATGGTTGTATCCCTAGTGTCCGGCATATAGGCTTGTTGGATTGGAGTGAATTGATTGGAGAGAGAGAAAGGACAGAGAGAGAGAGAAAGAGAGAGAGAGAGAGAGAGAGAGAGAGAGAGAGAGAGAGAGAGAAAGAGAGAAACAGAAAGTGAGACAGACACAGAGACATAGAGACAGAGTGAGAGGTGAAAAGAGACACAGATAGAAAGAAAGGGAGGGAGAGGGAGGAGAGGAGGAGAGAAGAATAAGGGAAAGAATTCAAAGCAGGAGGAGAAAGAAGAGAGACAATGCAAAGGAGAAAAGAAGAACAAAAATAAGGAAAATAGTGACATGGGATATAGACTTTGGTTTTCTCCTCCTCCCTCCCTGTCAGCACTGGCCTCCTAGAAGGCAGAGCTCTGCTTCCCAGGCTGCTGGCTGACTTGGCTCTCCGGTGGAGCTCAGGTTTCACTGCGCATTGTGCGCTTGAAGATACAGTAACAAATGCATGTGTAACATATTATGAATAAAGCTCTAAAAAGCTCTCATTTATAGCTGTTTATGTTATGTGATTGAAGCAGAGAATTTGCCAAGACCAAAGGTTACTGCTGGCTCCTCTGTGACTAATAATACTCCAACCAAAGCAGCAAGCTCTAAGCCAATGAGAGTTGTCTTTGGAGGGGCTTTCAGAAGTTAGGTTCATAATTTGACTTGATGGATCATGAGGCTACTAACAACATTAATCTGAGCATTAATAGTAGGTATACTATGAATACCAGTCTTGGTTACTAATGAGTTAGAATCTTTGCCAATGGTCCTGGGGGTGCAGAGAGGGCAGGTAGAAGACCTCTAGAGTGGGCTGGGCTGGGTGAGTCCTTGAGGCTGTTAGGGACTGCTTACGTATCGCCCATTGCTCAGTGTCACCCCAGGAACTGGAATCCATGATTACCCCAAAACTCGCCATTTACCCATTTCTCATTCCAACTTACTGGTTTGGCCCCCTTCCCTTCCCACCCTTATTTCTTCCTGATGCTCTTGTATTAATTATTATTACCAGAATTCACACAAAATCAGAGCTGAAACAGACTTTAGTACATAGAATATTAGAGCTGGCAGAAACCTTGGAACAATGTTAGACCTGGAAGGGACCTGAGAACATAGAATGTTAGATTTGGAAGGGATTTTTGAGGTCACCTAGCTCAATGCTCTCATTTTAAAGAAGAAGAAGAAACAAGTTTAAGGGAGAGAGTAATTTATGATTAAGAAAAAAAGGATCTGGAATTCTGCCCCTCTTCATCTTTGTCTCCTAGAATTTCCCATTTCTTTCAAAATGTAGCTCAAATATTATGTCCTACGTAAAGCTTGTCCTGTGATAACTCCCAGAGTTGTCACACTCTTCCTTTTGAAATTACTTTGCATTATTTCCTTTGGGTCATTGTAATGGGGGCTGGGAAGATTACTGGGACTAGCCAGTGAGAGCCTGAACTTTATGAGTATCCAAAATGTGCTCTGCAAACTAATTTCAGAAAAGCCTGAAAAGATTTATATGAACAGATGCTAAGTGAAGTGAGCAGAACCAGAAGAACATTGTACATGGTAACAACAAGATTACATGATGATCAACTGTGATGGACTTGGCTCTCCTCAGTAGATTTAAGTTGGGAAATGACATCTGCATCAAGAGAGCAAACTATGGAGACTAAATGTGGATTGAAGCATAGCATTTTCACATTTTTGTCTGTCATTTGTTCTTTGTTTTCTTTCTTGTGTTTTTTTTTTTCTCTTTTGATCTGATATTTTTTTGTACAACATGACAAATATGAAAAAAAAATCTGCTCTGGATCATTCTTAGTGGAAATTTGATCACTTCTGTTATAACATGTTTCCACTCATATGATTTGATATGGTCAGCACCTCCCATGTCTGCCACTGCCATGCCAATCTATATTCAGGGACAGTTCTTCAATACTTTTTAACTGTGTGATCCCAGATAGATCATTTCCATTTGGAGTTATAGTATCTTCATCAGAAAAATTGGGATGTCAATACTCATATTTCCTTGCAATGCAATGGAAAAACCACTGGACATGGCCTCAGGAGTGCTGTGGCTTCCATAACTGTCTATGACAGTTAATAGATGTAGAACCATCCTGTCTAAGACAGATACTAGATGTGGAACCATAATCAAATTACATCCCTTCTCCAGGAAAGTTTGTTATAGACCATTGATGATAAGCAAGGGGATTTAGTAGAGGGAGAGCATGCGGTAAGGGAGAGAGAATGTATTAGGACATAAGAGAAATCCACAGAATAGGACTTTACATGTAACAATGAGAGAATGAATTAATAGATTGACAAAGCCTTCTCAGTAAACATTCACAGACTGAGAAGGAACCATATCAAAATCAATATAGTAATGAATGGTATGGGGAGAGGAAACACAGACTTTAATTCTGTCCCAAGTGGTCAATTAGTGAATCACCAAGCAGCCATACCACCCAACAAAATACTTGCATCTCCTGGTCATTGCTAGGAGCTGGCTGGCAGGTTTCTGGATTATCTGGCCACAACCAAAGGCAAGGTAATGGATCTCCATTCTTCCTGGTACCTGCTACTGGTCACTTGGTGGGTTGCTACCAAAATCCAATTCGTTTATTTCTTACATGTTGGGTCCTTTCTGATGATCTGCCAGCAAGGTCATAGGATTATTAGTTCCTATCAGTGACTGTCTGAGATATATCTCTGGCCTTGCTTGTCACTAGTAATAAAGAACTAGGGGGCTTCTAGGTGCTTGCTGGAAGCAAAAGACAGACAGACACAAAGAGAGAGAGACAGAGACAGAGAGAGAAACAGAGAAAGATAGAAAAGAGACAAACACACACAGAAAGACATACATAGAGATTCAGAGACGAAAAGTGGGAGAGAAAGAGATGCAGAGGGATGAAGACAAAGAACTCCAAGAAACTGGAAAAGAAGGTGGTCTCCACCAAGGAAACAGACTTGCCTTTAGACATCTGCCTCACAATGGCATTCTGGGTGCCAAGAGAAAGGAACCTGAGCTGCCCTCTGGTTGTGGTCTATAGGTCTTTGCCTCCAGGGAATTTGGGCAAGGAAAGCTCCCTCAGGAAAGGAGAGTGGAGCTCTTCCCTGAGCTGACCCTTCACACTCGCTTCCAAAATACAAAGGCATTCAGCAGAGGCTAGCTGCTGCTGAGCCAAAAGGCATAGAAACTCTGTAACCTGAAGAAACCTGGAGGAAAGTGAAAACGCTAATATTATTTATCCCTGGACTCCAGGGTACGAGGAGTCTAATTTAAAATTTTTCATCCTGCTTCACACCCCACATAATGTGCCCTTTCTTCTCCAAACCCAAGGTGTCCTTTTGCCGAGCACTGCTCGGGCCTGTGGTGGGAACATATTTTCCAAAGGTCAGTTTTCCAATTATAATCCAAAATTTGAAGTTAATATTTTTTCTCAGGCCCATGTTGTAACCACATTCTGTTAATTTCATAAAGATACCATTTAGCTGACGTAGGTGGTATTCTGGGCATCAGAACACTTGTCTAATGTCAACAGAAAGCAGTAACGGTAACTACCGACTTCCCATCACTTGGGAAAAAATATTTTCCCCAAAATTATAGCCTGTAGGAACCAGACAGCATCCATGTTTCTTAGTTGGATATTACAGAGATTTTTCTTATGTACTTAAAATTACTTCGGAGTTTATAAAGTCTCACTCCATTTTAATGACTTGCTCATGGGTTCTTCTACTCTCAGCCTGTCTTGGGCTGAGGTGATTTTCAGGGTCCTTCATTTAACAGTTAGGCAGCCTGGCCCTGGAGATTACTTACACAGTGATGGAATGTGGTGTGGAAAGAAAATGGGCCTGGGACCGAGAAGATCCCCAATTCGATTCTGACTCTGCCACTTAATTGCCATGAGAATTTGCCCAAGTCATTCTTCTCTCAGAGGTTCAGATTTTTCTTCTCTATGATCCTAAGCAAGCTGTAAGAAGGCTGGATTTGGCAGAAGAATTGGCTTTAAATTTACTGGTGCCATTGATTGTTTGACTAAAGGCTTAACTCCCTACTCTTGCCCTCCAGAACTATTTCCTCATCTGTTAAAATGTATATAATAATACTTACACGATCTGTTTTTCAGGATTGATATAAGAAAAGTGATTTGTCAGTGCTAAAGCTAAATGTGAGTTTATTATTATTCCTGGCTAAATTTGCTTCCTCCCAGTAACTCAAACTTCTGATATTTTTGGGATAGAACTGCCCTTTGGCCAGTGCTCTCTGAGTCTAGCTAATCTGGCTAACTCCTTCATGTTTACATATTCATGGATGATAAGGATTTAATCTATTAATTGAATATATTATCCTTTCCAGATTAATTAAATATTTACTTAAGGGCCCATTCAGGACACATCTATTTGCTGGGCCTTGTGAAACTCTGGAGTTCTCTGTCTACTTGTTTGGTTATTTCATTCATGTCCAATTCTTCATGACCCCATTTGGAGTTTTCTTTGCAGAGACACTGGAATGGTTCCCCATTTCCTTCTCCAGTTCATTTTATGGATGGGAAAACTAAGGCAAACAGAGTTGAGTGATTTGCCCAGGTTCGCACTGCTAGTAAGTGCCTAAGACCAGATTTAAATTCAGAAAGATGAGTTTTACTGACCCTAGGTCCAATGCTCTATCCACTTTGTCACCTAGCTGTCACAGTCTGTTTAGAGAGGCCTAATTAAAATAAATGAAAGCAAAGAGACTGTTAATTGTGAACTCCTGAGTTATATAAGAATATGAGTATTGACATTCCAATTTTCCTGGTGAAGAAACTGTAATTCCAAATGAGAAATGATTTATCTGGGCTCACACAGTTAATAAGTATTGAAGAACTGTCTTTGAATGTAGACTGCCATGGAAGTGGCAGATGTGGAAGGTGCTGATGTTACCAAGTCATAAACAAATGTACATTTCTATGTAAGTGCACATATGCACATAGATACACATCTGCAGGTATATCACATATATTTGCATGTTGCATGTGTATATATGTATGTATATATATACATATCTATCACCAGTGACATTATAGTATTATGTAAAGAGTTTGAGAGACATTGATCTGAGTTAGCGTTCCAACTCTCCTACTAGCTGCTTGATAAATTTTGAGCCAAGTCAAGTAGCTTCTCTGGACCTTATACTCCTCATCTGTAAAATGGGAAGAATAACATATTGCCTACCTCCCAGCTATCAAAATGTGATCATTGCCATCATCTTGAGGAAGTCATCAAACCTCTGAGACTTAGTTTCCTCATCTGAAAAATGAGGATAATTATAACACATTTCTATAGTGTCTTGAGTTATACAAAGTACTTTCCTCAACTAAACAATAAGCATTTATTAAGTGGTTATTGTGTGTCAGTAATGACACTGGAAACATAAAAACAAGGACTCTCAAATAGTATATGTTCTACTGGGGAAAAACAACAAAGAAAAAGAAAGTACTGGGAGAGCCAGGACTACAATCTAGAGAAAAAATGAAGACATAATTGGTTTAGGTATCCTCATTAAAAATGGAGATTTTGGGAAGAACCAGTCAATCAGATAAGAAGTCAAAGGGGTGGAGAGTACTTCTGATGTGTGAAATACAGAGGAGGAGTGTGCTCCCAGGGTAAAGAGGTTCCTATGGCATGTAGAGTTAGTTGGGAGCCTTAGGAATTGAACCTACAAAGGAAAGTTTCCTCAACAAAACTTTAGATTTTAGCTAGTCTGTCTCTGTCTCTGTCTCTATCTCTATTTCTTTATCTCTCTTCCTCTCTGTTTCTCTCCTTCCCAGAGAATGCTATTAATTGTAACTTTGATTTACCATAGCCATGGAGGTGAGAAATATTTCCCAAGGATCCACCACCTACTGACATTACTGAAGTGGATCTTATAGAACTTTTTGCAGTGATTTCTGAGGGAAACCTGCTAGAAAAGAAAAAGGCAAGAAGTCAAAAATTAGAATTAAGAGTTTATATTTCATCTTAGGACTGTATAGATTTCCCAGAGTTGAGCAGTTAGCCAGTTTCTCTGGTTTTGTTCTACTCTGCTTTTTCCTACAAAGACCAGGAAGTTCAACTCATTTGAGTTCCAAACTTCAGCTTCAGAAAGTCCCAGAAGCCCAGTTCTATGACAGGGGCTTGAGAATTCTGGGGAAGGAACTCTAATATCTATCTGATGGCAAAGAAGTTTTATAGATCTAAAAAGGGACTTTTTAAAGAGGTAATTGAGTCCATTTCCTTAGAGGAAATTGAGGTCCATCACTGGCAAATGACTTGTCCAAGATCATACTAGTAATAAAAAGAAAAGAGAGCTAACATTAAGACCTTTATATCCTGCTTGTCAATCTGAAAGTCATCAATTATACTATGCTATTTCTCATATTCTTTTGCTACTGGACATTTTTTTTTAGTTAATCCAGTCAGTCACATGTAGAACATTTCTTAGATTTATAGCCAAAAGGAACTTTGAAAGCCATTTAATTTAGGAGGAAAAAAGACCCACATGTGTAAAAATGTTTTTATAGTGGCAAAGATTTGAAGAATGAATAGATGCCCATCAGTTGTGGAATGGCTGAATAATTTGTGGTATATAAAAATAATGGAATATTATTGTTCTATAAAAAAAAATAATGAACAAGCTAATTTTAGAAAGGCCTGAAAAGATTTACATGAAGTGATGCTCAGCAAAACAAACAGAACTAGGAATATATTGTAAACAGTAACAATAAAATTGTGCAATGACCAACTATGAAGGACTTGATTCTTTTCAGTGCTTCAGTGATCTAAGGCAATCCCAATAAATTTTGGATAGAAAACACTATCTAAATCTGGAAAAAGATTGTGAAGATTAAATCTGTGGAGATTGAATGTAAATTAACACATACAATGTTCACTTCTTTTTTTCTGTTTTTTTTCTCTTTCTAGTGGTTTTTCTCTTTTGTTCTGATTTTTCTCTCCCAACACGATTCATGAAGAAATGGGCATTTAAAAAGTTAATATAAATATATAAGCATAAAAACAATTTTTAAAAAGGCATTGAATTTAATTTACTTTATTTTACAAATGGAAAAACCGTGGTTTAGCTAGATAGAGGAATTTTCCCATGATCACCGAGGCAGTAAGTAGCAGTCAGGAATGAACCTAGCTCCTCTACCTATAGTTCCTTTAGATCTTAAGGAATCACTAGGAAGCTTTCCCTTTTCCTTTCCTTTCCCCCTCATTCCTCCCCACTCCTATACTCTCCTCACTCTGTGCCAAGCAAGAATTTCACTGACTGGTATTTGGTAAAGAATATACTAGAGTTCTAATTCCATGAATGCTACCAGCAGCCACACATCCAAAACTCTGCCAACCGGATTGGATATGAGTTGTCTCAATGATCATTCTGAGAAGCTAAGTTAGTTGGGCACTGAGCTCTCAATGGAAACTTCAGGGTCCAGCTGGTCTGTTAGTTGGAAAACTTACATGAGAACTTTGCTTTGTTGTAAGTGGTTTGAGGGCAGAGATTGTATCTTCTATTTCATCATATCTTCCCACAGTACATAGAATGGAACTCAATTTATGGTAAGCACAATTGTCCATTGATCATTCTTTTGTTTGTTAAAAATGTTTCTGATTAACAATCCAGTTCTGCTCTAGGCTCAACCTTTTGGTTGGTATGTGTAGTTCAGAGGAGGAAAAGGTGTGTGGGGAGTCTGGATTGACTGTTGAATCCATATAGAAAGAGCTCTGTGTTCCCTTTGGGGATGAGCTGCTACATAAAAGACCTCCAAAGTTGGAAGAGTCAATAATGAAGGCATAACCCAACATATCCTTAAAATAGTTCATTTTTAAAATACAAACAAAAATGTTATTCATTTTCTATTCTAGGAACTGAATTACTCTTTCTATTATTAAGGAATAATTATTTTTGTACATCATAGAGATGGGGCATTAATTAAAAATGAAGATTTATCTAAAAGTCTTGGACCAAGAGTTAAAGGGAGCTGAATTCTAATCCTGAGTCTGCTATGAACATGATATATGACTCTGGGCAAGTCACTTTTTCCAGAACCTCAATTTCATCCTTAGACTAGATGTTCTCAAAGGTCTCTTCTAGCTCTGATAGCACATTTTACCTTTATTGTCACCTATTCTCATAGAACCTCAGGAAAACTTATTAATTGGAGTATGCTAAAAATAATGACTAAGACTATTTAAGGCTCATTTGGTTCATTTTTTTAAAGAATATAGTGTAGAAACTTGCAAATGGATTATAACATTATGTGTTTTAAAAATATATTGCTACTCACTTTCCAGTTTCTGAAAAATGAATTTCCCTTTGTCTTCCATTATCATTTATGTAACAGTTCGTGGTTACAAAGTTATGTTCTTCATATTTTAGGATTATATTACCTAAAAGTGGAGACCTTTTAGTCTTTACATGAGGAAACAGGTCTGACATGGGGAAGTGCCTTGCTTCCTCAATGGTGTCCTAGTAGTAAATGGCAGATTTAGATCAAGAAAATTGCAAATTCTTCTGCATTCCCTTTGGTTCTCACAATAATCTTAATGGTAGGCATCAAAAGCATGATAATACCCATTTGCCAGATGAGTACATTAAAGTTCAATGAGGTAAATTTACTTGGCCATGATCCAAACCTATTCAGTGGCTAGATTGGAGATCCAATCTACATAATTCATTAAGTGGAGAATTGCATTGAACTCTCAGTAGGTGCCTCTTTGTTTACACAGGCTGACATTAATGGCCACGATGACTTTGTGAGCTCCCAAGATTTGCTAGACTCAAAGAACCCACCATCTTAGTGTGCCATCTTAACCCCTGGCCAGTCTCTTCTTTGAGGCCCTCCTCAGAGCTATAGTGAACAGTGGGACTCTCTTCCTCCTGAATCTGATTTGCACATTGGGATATCTGAAAGGGCTTCTAATTGGCAGCCCTCTCATGTTGTTTCAACAAGCTATGATAAAACAATTGGGCCAAATTGGTCCTGGCTGAGAATGCCTCTGCAGAGCTGTTTCCAATTTGATTGTTGAGACAAAGGAAAAAGTGTAGTATTCACCAAGCACCTAGGAATTGCTTTCCTTTGGGCTATATTGACTTTCTGCAGGTTTCCATACCTATTCTCCAGAGGCCTTTAAGTATCACAGAAAGAAGTCAAGGGAAAATGTAATAAGAACGAGCAGATCACATGGTCATTTCCATGCCTTTTATTAGCTGGGGAGAGTACAAATATGGTTCCTATTTCATAAGTGGTTAGGGGATTGCCTCATGGTCATTCAACTAAGAAAAAAAGTGGCAGAGCCAGATTTCAAATCCACTTCTTCCTGGGAGCATCATTATATAGTCTCCCCTCCAAATACATACAACTCAAAATTTATTCTTAATGGAAAAATGAAAAAAAAAGAATGAAATAGTTTCCCTCCCAAGTTCTTATTAGATTTTAAATTCAAAGAGCTAGAAATAGAGGAGTCTTCAGAAGCTACTGAGTCTTGCTCCTTCATTTAAAGATGAGTAGGTAAGTGATTTGATCAAGTTCACACACATAGTAGTAAATTGCAGAGTTTAGACTCCAGTTCAGGGCTCTTGTTAAATTGTTAGGTGATTCTACTATTTTTCTACTATTCCTAATACCACCCACCATAATAACCTTTCTCGCCAAAAAATTTCTGTGGACACAGTAGCAGCCTGTAGGGTTATAGTGAAGTTAGAAGAGAAATCCATTATTTATGTCCTGACGTCCAATTCTTTGATTTTTTTTTCACTAGGTGGATTTGGTTTTTACATTATTTCAATTAGAATTTTCATTTTTGGAAGTACTAGGAGAGAGAAGAGACCTGGCTATATCTTGATTTTCTGAGGTTGGGTCAGACCATTTGGATGAAAAATGAAAGATTGCGTCCAACATCTGGATGTATGCGTCTACACGGCGCCAAGCATCCGCATCTTTGGAAACATCTAGATGAGCCACCCCATTTGTACTTATTTATTTATTTTTGTCTTTCATCTGGAGGTCTGGCACCATGTGGACAGAGCCATAAACTCCAATGTGGCTAGAGGAGAGAGAGCGGTAATGGTGGGGGCTCACAAAGGGAGACCATTGACGAACACTCTGAAAATAAAAATGAAAGAGTTTTTGCAAACATTTGGTGTTTTAGTTGCTGAAATTATTCCAGGTTTGTTCGCAAAACCCAGCTTACCCAAATGCGCTTATTTTCTTTCTGGCTGTGGAAGAAACTGGACCTGAGATCCCAAGCCTAGCACAACTTCTCAGGTATATTTCCATACCCTTTGAACAGAATCCAAGAATATAGTCAGCTTGTGGTATTACCGAATCTCCAGATGCACAGCATGAACTAGAGTCCTCTGCACACTAGCTCAGGGTTGATCAGTTATATTTCACCCAACTCCTCATCTAGTCCTTATGTCCTTTTAATTCATGTCTCCTTTAAATCTAATATCTCCCTTTTTATTCTCCTAAAGCATTAAAGTGACTACGTCCACAAATTCTTCTTATTTATTGAAGTAGGTCTCTTCCCCTCAGTATAGCCCCTTTGCCAGAAGCAATTGCTAGTCCTACCCTTTGGCCTTCTGTTTTGAAAATCTTTTGTGAAGGAACGTAGACTGAAGTAATTTGAATAATCCAGCTCTTTTCCCTCTGAGGAAGATGGATGAAAAAAAAAAAAAAAAACAAATGAGGAGGGACAGAATGCTCCTCAGAATCTCAGGTTTCAGAGACATGCTGATATAAGTTCTTCTTTTTTTTCATTTTCTGTTAAGAATAAACATTGAGCTGTGTGTGTTCAAATGGACCATACAATAATGTCCCCAACTCCACTGATACTGGTGGTAAAGGGAAGGAAAGCTAGCATGGAGTTGGAAGTAAAGATTTGTTTGAAATGGCACAAGAAAGGAATACTTCAATATTGCCCTAAAAACCTGTTGGAGTGGAAGAATAGGGACTGCAAAAATAGATTTCTGCTATTCTGGCTTCAATGTGTATTTACAAAGTAAATTTGATAAGGCAGAAGCTCCAGGATAATCTCTCCATACAGGCCAACTGCTGGAGAACAAGACTCTTAGAGAAGGTGAAAAATGCCATTTGGTGGAAAGTAGTAGAATTATAAAAGTCAGTAACAGGGATGATTTGAGGAAGGTCAAACCTGTAGGGCATGAGCACACTTTGCTAAGATCTGAGGGGTAGTAGGGAAGGTGGAGAGCGAAGAGTGACAGAGAGTACTGATTGTTGATTTCTAAAAGAACAATCAGGAAAAAATGCAATTCCATAGAGAAAGGAATAGGAGGTGACCATGGGTCACATGCCATATCATATACCTCATCAGCTTAGATCATCATCCAGAGAAGTCATGGAGGCTATATAAGTCTAAGGGGAGAGTGACTGACTAGAGAAGACTTCTTGATTGTCTCTTTATGAAATGTGATTCTTTTGAATGTGCTTTAATGTATAGACAAAAATATTCTATGTTTTTAGCCTTGTGAAACTAAGAGCTTGAAATTAGAGCTGGTGGTTATCCTTGAGGGAATATTACATACTGATGTTCTCAGATTCTCTCCCACTTGGGTGGGAGGCAAGGAACCAGAGAAGTGAGGGGTTCTTTAAATGTGAATTATAACACAACTCCTTAATTAAGGAAATATTAGCATTTAGGCAGATTTTGCACTCATTTATAATCTTCATTTAATAACTACTATGTAGCAATGCTTCCTCTGATTTAATTCCTAGAGTCAAAGATGTTTTTAGATTTTATTTTTGATGACGACAACAACAGCAATTTACCTTACTTTGGAGCTTCAAAATTTTGCAGTGCTTTCTTTTAAATACCTCTGAGATAGGTAGTAAAATTAACACTACCTCTATTACAGATAAGAAAAAATAAATCTCTAAGAGGCAGGTGTCTATATGCATGTGATACCTTTCTTTAAATTTGCTCTTCAGCTCGGATGCATAATTGTGTAGCAGTTTCTCAGTTTCTCCTGGAAATTTCTTGGAATTCAAGTTGACATGATGACAATTCTTGATTCTTTTGTGAATGATAAACTTCCTGGCTGTGTCAGGCCATGTGATTACCTAGTGTTAAAAGGACTTGTGATTTTGAAATAATACATAAAATACTGACTAGTCTGTTGGCACTTTCCAATGTCATCTAGAAGAAGAGGCAGTTTCCATTTGACTCTTTCTCTCTTTGACCTTTCAAATAGCATTTATATAACTCTAAGACTTCTAGTGAAAGGTGGGGTGGATGATCTGGCCTTTCTCCAGTCCAACAGCATTATGGAGACTATTTTCATAAAGCAGCTACATTAGAGAAAATCTACTTACTGAGTTTGTATGTGTGCCTCCGGCTGCCTTTTATGCTTTCTGTTTCCTATCCTGAATAGGTGACCCAATTTCAACCTGGAGGAGGATTTGTTTGTGTTTAAAGTCAATCTTGTAAGTTTGAGAGGTCCAGAGGTCTGGGATCCAAGCTAGTTGGAAGTGACCAGTGGCAAGAGGAATTTTTTCATTAGAGAAAAAGACTATTATCAAGAAGAAGAGACCTAGTCTAGTTTTCCAGAAAACAGACTCTGAAGGAGATGGTACAGAGCTAAGGGGAAATATAAAATATCTAATCAGGAAACCTGCAAAAGCCTTTATGTTCAAATGAGTTTTAAAATATCAGGCTTTCAGACAATTACAATAGTAGTTTTAAGTTAAATTACTGAATGTTTTAAGTGGTTCTGTCAATGCATTCTGTGATTCGTTTATGTTTAACATTTCTTTTGTGTGTGGGAATAAAATATCTGATCCATATGGAGGGGAGGGGAAGAGGCTAAAGAACTTGTCCAAGGGATTGTAAACTAGTAACCACTGAAGCAAAGATTTGAACACAGGTCCTCTGACTTCAAACCCAGAACTCTTTTCTCTCTCTCTTTTTTAAAGAAAGCTTTTTATTTTCACAACATATGCATGAATAATTTGACAACATTGACCCTTGCATAGCTTTGTGTTTCAGATTTTCTCCTCCTTCCCTCCCTCCCCCTCTCCTAGAGAGCAAGCAAGTCAATATATGTTAAACATGTTAAAATATATGTTGAATCCAATATGTATAAACATATTTATACAATTCTATTGCTGCACCAGAGAAATCAGATTTTAAAAAAAGAAAGTAAATGAATAAGAAAAAATGCAAGCAAACAACAACAAAAAGAATGAGACTGTTAGGTTGTAATCCACATTCATTTCCTACAATTCTTTCTCTGGGTGTAGATGGCTCTCTTCATCACAAGATCATTGGAATTGGCATCAATCATTTAATTGTTGGAAAGAATCACATTCATCAGAATTATCGTGTACAATGATCTCCTGGTTCTGCTCATTTCACTTAGCATCAGTTCATGTAAGTCTCTCCAGGCTTTTCTAAAACCATCTTCCTGATTATTTCTTATAGAACAATAATATTCCATAACATTCATATGCCATAACTTATTCAGCCATTCTCTAACTGATAGGCATCCACTCAATTTCCAGTTTCTTGCCACTACAAAAAGGACTGCTATAGACATTTTTGCACATGTGGGTCCCTTTCTCTCCTTTATGATATCTGGGTCAAAGGTTATTTACAGTTTGATAACTTTTTTGAACATAGTTTCAAATTGCTCTCCAGAATGGTTGGATTCGTTCACAACTCCACCAACAATGTATTAGTGTCCCAGTTTTCCCACATCCCGCCAACATTCGTCCTTGCTTTTTCCTGTCATCTCAGCAGATCTGAGAGGAAGCCAAATTTCCATGCAGTTGGAAGGTATCTCAGAGTTGTCTTAATTTGTATTTCTCTGATCAATAGTGAGTTAGAGCACCTTCTTATATGATTAGAAATAGTTTTAATTTCTTCATCTGAAAATTGTCTGTTCATATCCTTGGATCATTGATCAATTGGAGAATGGCTTGAATTCTTATAAATTTGAGTCAATTGTCTATATATTTTAAAAATGAGGCCTTTATCAGAATTCTTAAGTGTAAAAAATGATTTCCCAATTTATTACTTCCCTTCTGATCTTATCTGCATTAGTTTTATTAGTACAAAAATGTTTTAACTTAATATAATTGAAATTAACTATCTAGTGTTCATTTATGAGTTTCATTTCTTCTTTGGACACAAATTCCTTCCTTCTCCACAGATCTGAGAGGTAAACTATCCTATGCTCCTCTAATTTGCTT
Organism: Antechinus flavipes; assembly: GCF_016432865.1. Lineage (NCBI taxonomy): Eukaryota > Metazoa > Chordata > Mammalia > Dasyuromorphia > Dasyuridae > Antechinus > Antechinus flavipes. The sequence goes on from NC_067398.1 coordinate 61,586,341, forward strand.
ATAGTATCACCTTTTATGTCTAAATCATGAACTCATTTAGATCTTATCTTGGTATGTGGTGTTAGGTGTAGGTCGAGCCCTAAATTCTTCCATATTAATTTCCAATTTTCCCAGCAGTTTTTGTCAAATTGTGAATTCTTATCCCAAAAGCTGGAGTCTTGGGGTTTGTCAAACACAAGATTGCTAGTTATTATCTATTTTGTCCTGTGATCCTAACCTATTCTATTGATCAACTGCTCTATTTCTTAGCCAGTACCAAATGGTTTTATAATATAGTTTAGACTAGGTCTGGCACAGCTAGGCCACCTTAATGAGCATTTTTTTTCATTAGTTCTCTTGAAATTCTTGACCCTTTGTCTTTCCAGGTGAACTTTGTTACTATTTTTCTAGGTCTATAAAATAATTTCTTGGGAGTTTGATTGTCATGGCACTAAATAAGTAGATTAATTTAGGTAGTGTTGTCATTTATATTATATTTGTTCGACCTACCCATGAGCACTTGATATTTTTCCAACTGATTAGATCTGATTTTTTGTGTGTGGAAAGTGTTTTGTAGTTGTGTTCATATAGTTCCTGACTTTCCCTTGGCAGATAAATTCCCAAATATTTTATACTATCAACAGTTATTTTGAATGGAATTTCTTTTTGTATTTCTTGCTGCTGGACTTTGTTGATAATATATAAAAACCAGCACTCTTTTCTCAATCCATATTGCCTAAAGGCACTTCTAAAAATTAAAAAATTGACTGAAAATAAATGAATCAACAAACACTCTTTCAAAGTGAGCAAAACAAAGAAACAAAAAATTACCCAGTGTATAAATATGAAAGAAGCAGACTCCAGGATTAAATTGGTATTTTTTGTTTCTTTTATTAAATGTTATTAACATTTTTCTTCTTTAATTTCAACACTGTAAGGCAGCTATTCCAGGGCTAGGAGATTACTTGATGGAAATTAATGGTCAATATTCTCAAAGTCTAGAACTTGATTATTTAGATTCTTGTGTTGTATATATTTGTTTCATGCATATTTTCTTGTTTTGGTGAAGGCCACATAACTAGTATTCATAAGATATGAGATATAAACTGAATCCAAATAGAGGATTCTAAACATCCTCCTTAGGGGATTTGTGAGCAAATGCTTGCCAAGCATAGCTAAGACAACAATGATGCTTAGTGAGGGAAAGGGAGTCATGGAAATAATGGAGACATTTTTTCTCTAGAGAAGTTTTGAACAAAGGGATTGTATCATGTGATGGGAAGAGATTGGGTGTTAGGTGATTTGTTGTGTTGTGGCATGGATTCTTTTTTGTTTACGAATGGGACCAGATGGTCAGTTAATTTCTTTCAAGTCTGGAATTCTGTGATTCATAATATCCAGGGAGTGATTGACCTAGAATGGTTCCTTTCTTAAGTAGTTGTAGGAGTGTAGATAATTACTAGTTTAAAAGGAGCCTCCTTCTCTTTTGGGCAGCTCCTCTGTCCTGATGTCATCTTAGGAGTGATATCCAGGATGATCCAACCTAGGGGCATAAGATAGAACTTGGCATGCCTTTGCTAACTGCATTAAAATGTTTAAAAATAGTGGCCAGGTATAATTGAATACAATGAATTATAGAATTTCAAAGTTGGAAGGTATCTCATTCAGCATAATGAAAGTGTAAGATTTTGGCTACATTGTTGCTTAAATAGGTGTTGTGGACTGACCTGGGAACCTAACCATCATTTGCATGGTTGTTGATGAGAAAAAGCACTTTTGAGTTCTCCACAGATGTTTTATAAACACATTTTGGAAGAGTAACAAGTTTGTAAACTGGGAACTTATCATGTGGAAGACAGAGCAAGGTATGAGCCAGGGTATATAGCAAGAGTTTTGTTAGTTCTGTCTACAAAAGAAAACTGAGAGCTTCTGGGTTCCTTGGCAGTGCAAGTTGTACTCTAGGACTCAGGCCCAGAGCTGAAGGAGTATAAGTTATGGCAAGTTTCAATAAGCACAAAAGCATTAATGGAGATAATAAATTAATTCATTAAAATTACAGGATACAAGATTAAACTGCAAAATTATTGGTATTCTTATTTTCTGACAATGAGACTTTAAAAATTATTACATAAACATATATATTCTATCCCTAAAAACATAGTCAAGAAAAAACCCATTTATAGTAACAATCCAAAACTACCAAATATTTGAGAATTAGCCTGCTTAGCAAAATAAAGGATCTGTATAAGAAGAGCTATAAAAGTGTAATGAGCAAAATAAAGGACCCAAATAATTTGAGGACTACTCAATATTCATGAATAGATTGGAATGATTCATCAAATTAATATATATGTTTAATATAAGACTGATCAAAATATAGAAGTTCTTTATAGAATCAGACAAAATCATAATGAGATATATGTAGAAAATATATATGGAAAAACAAATAGGCAATACTATGAAGGACACACTAAAAAGAAACACTGAGTTTAGAACTTATTACAAAGGAGTTTTCATCAAAAATAACTGGTCCTGAACCAAAAATATAAAAGTAATTGGTAGAATATAAAATATAAAAGCATCCAACCACAAGCATGCACAAAATTAGTGTTTAAGAAAGCTATAGAAAATAACAGGGGAAAGGATTCATTATAATACAGATGTACTTGGGGAAATTGGTTGACCATTTGGCAAGAAAGGGATTTGGATCCACATCTTGTACCATAAACCATGCTGACATTCTGTTGGATGAAAAACATTTTAAAAATGAACTCTAGAAAAGACAGAAGATAAAACTACATTATAAAGCAGCAGTCATCAAAACCATTTGGTACTGATTAAGTAATAGATTGGTGGATCAGTGGAATAGGTTAGATACACATGACACAATAATCAATGATTATAGTAATCTAGTATTTGATAAACTCCAAACTTCCATCTTCTGGGATAAAAACTCACTATTTCACAAAATTTGCTGGGAAAACTGGAAAATAATATATTAGAAATTTGGCATAGACCTATATATCACACCCCATACCAAAATAAGGTCAAAATGGGTACATGATTTGGGCATTAAAGGTGATACCATAAGCAAATTAGAAAAGCAAGGGACAGTTTACCTATCAGATCTTTGGAGAAAGGAGGAATTCATGATGAAAGAAGAACTAGAGAACATTATGAAATGCAAAATGGACAACTTTGATTACATTGAATTTAGAAGTTTCTGCATGAGCAAAACCAATACAAACAAAAGGGAAGTACAAAGCTGGGGGAAAAAATTATAGCCAGTGTTTCTGATAAAGGCCTCATTTCTAAAATATATAAAGAATTATATCAAATTTATAAGAATATAAGTCATTCCCCAATTAATAAATGGTCAAAGGACATGAAGACAATTTTCAGATGATGATATTAAAGCTATCTATAGTCAATAGTATGAAAAGATGCTCTAAATCACTACTGATTAGAGAAATACAAATTAAGACAACTGAGATATCACTTCACACTTCTCAGATTAGCTAATATGATAGAAAAATACAATGATAAACAGTGGAGAGAATGTGGAAAAACTGGAACATTAATGAATTGTTAGTGGAATTGTGAAATGATGCAGCCATTCTGGAAGGCCTATGGAACTATGCCCAAAGGGCTATAAAACTTTGCATATCTTTTGATCTAGCAGTAGTAAAAATGGGTCTGTATCCCAAGGAACTCATAGAGGAGGGAAAAGAACCCACATACACAAAAATGTTTGTAAAGGCTCTTTTTGTGGTGGCCAAGAATTGGAAAGTGAGTAGATGGCTATCAATTGAGGAAGGGCTGAATAAGTTATGGTATATGAAAGTAATGGAATATTATTGTTCTATAAAAATGATAAGCTGATTTTAGAAAGGTCCTGAAAAATTTACATGAACTGATGCTAAGCAAAACCCAAGTAGAACCAGAAATACATTGTACACAGTGACAGCAAAACTGGGCAATGATCAACTATAAGAGATTTGTTTCTTCTCAGTGATTCAGTGATCCAAGGCAATCCCAATAAGTTTTGGGTAGAAAATGCCATCTACATCCAGAAAGAGAACATGTTATATTTACTTTTTTCCCCTTTTCCTTCTGTTTTTGTTTTCTCTTATGGTTTTTCCCCTTTGTTCTGATTTTTCTCTCCCAACATGATTCATAAAGAAATGTGTATTTTTAAAAAATTAATGTACATATATAAGCAGAAAAATAAAGAAAACAATAAAAAAGTAATTTAGAGCAAAAGAAAAAAGAAAAGGCAGGAGAAAATGAATTCAAGTATTGATCTCTATTATGTAGAGGAGACCATTTTTCTATTCATCAAATAGAAGGAATAACTGGGGATGAGAAAGTTGTACTTGCATACGTTAAAATAACATTTCTACAAAATAAAAACACAACATAAAAAGAAAAAGAATAGATTGGAAAAATGTAGCAAGTATGACAAATAAATATGTAGCATCTAATATATATATATACATACATATACACATTAATCTAAAATATATAAGAAACAAAAAATAATTTAACTCTCAAACCACATAATCAAAATATATAAATAATTATCAAAAGAGGGAACAAATTGTTAATGATCACTTGAAAATTGATCATGTGAAAAAAATGTTCAATCTCACTAATAATGGAAGAAGAATAAGTAAAAACAATTTTGTTACTACTTCACATCCGTTAAATTAGCTAAAATAATAAAAAATCAATGAATCCAAATGGAACTGTGGAACAATGGTGATACTCATTAATTGATGATAGAATTTCCATTTTCATATTTCCCTTTTTTGACTTTTTAAATTAATTTTCCCCTCTGTGCCTTTACATTTAGTCCTCAACTTTTCTCCTTTGAACTCACTGACTTACTTCAAGTTCAGTTCAGGTCTTCTGGATTCCAGTCTTTTCTGAGTTCCCTAATTATTTATGCTTTCTGTCCCTTCTCAAATTGCCTTTTATTTTTTTATCTTTGCATGTCGCCTAGTAGGATGCAAACTGAGGATGTCTCGTTTTAGCTGTCTCCCACTTTTATATTCTAGAATCCAGCCAAAATGGCATTATATATATTACTTGTCTCCCCCATTAGAATGTAAGTTTTAAAAAAAGAGAGAGAGAGATTGTCATATCATTCATTGTAACTGACCTCTGATATTTCTTCCAGTTTTAAATCTGTGATCCTGTATTGCTTTTGGGAGTTGTGTCTACACCTGTAAACCTACAGGCTCATCTTCAAAGACAAGTGATGGGATTTGAACCTCCCCGGTTACAATGGGTTTCTAGATATTTTTTGCTGAGTTTTAATAAATAAATCAATTTTTCATTTGTCCCAGCCTTTTCTGCTTATTTCAATACTCTCTGCATTTATTCCAGTGCCTCTGCATAGTCTATGCACATAGTGAGCGATCGATAATGAATTAATTAGTATGCACTTAGTGAGTTTTCAATAAATAATTTATTAATTCAAGAAAGCTAAAAAAAATAATGCCCTAGGTGTTAATGAAAGAGATGGTATTATCATTAAATTACACGAACTTGGCCAATTTGTGGTTATTGAGACAGGACTTATGGTGTAGAGCAATAATGTTAAACTCAAATAGAAATAGGCACCACCAAGCCATATGTTATGATCCCTGTTGGCCACATATTGAATTAGAAAAGTGAAAAACCAATATTATCTGTTTTATTATATTTTTATTTATTTTGTTAAATATTTCCCAGTTACATTTTAATCTGGTTTTGGCTGGAAGTATTGCTACTGCAATGCAAACTGTGGGCAGTATGTTTGATATCTTTGATATTAAGAAAAACATAGTGGTTTGGTAAACAAGCCATGGGGAATTATTGGCATTTTCCTAGGCTCTTCTGTCTCTGCATACTTTTCCTTGGATGTCCCACAATCTCTCATAGTTTTGACTTGCCAGTTTATTCCAGATGACACTCAGATCATTACCTTGACCTCCAATCTGACATCTCCATCTATCCATAGGCAGGAGGCCAATCAGAATCTCCAAGTCCATATACCCAGACTGAGGTATTTATTGCTCTTTCCCTGTAAGTCTACTCCTCTTAACTTCTCTATTTATGTAACTGTGGCAATTCTCCCATTTTCATAATTTTGAGAATATCTTTCTTCTACCCTCCTACTTATTCCAATCATTTCTAAGCAGTTGGCAAATCCTGTTAATTTTGCTCCTCCCCTATCTCCTGTATCTGTCCCTTCTTCTCTAGTCCCAATGCCATCACCCCTTTAGACCACTGCCACAGAAAAGTCTTTTTATCCTCATATGAACTATTGCAGAGTGAAGTCAGATGAACCAAAAGAATAAATTATAACAATATTTTTGAATGAACTGTTTAAAAAGTTAAGACCTCAGATCAGCACATTGATGAATCATGAGTCCAGAGAACCAATGATGGATTTTACTCATCTCCTGACAAAGAGGAGATAGACAAATGCACAGAGTAAGACATATTTTTGTACATGGCTTCAATAGGAATGTTTGCCTATGCTTATTTGTCACAAGGATTTCCTTTTTTCTCAACACAGGTGAAATATCATTATTTGTATCAACACATAATACCTGGTAGTGATCCAGGTGAATATAAAGATAAAATCAAATTTAAAAAAAGAAAATAAAGTCTCTCTTCCCCATTCCATTCTCTCTCCATACTATATATTGTATCATGCCCAAATTATCTTCCATGAAAGATATATGGTCTGGCCATGTCATTACTCAAACCCATCTCCATTTCCTACTGAGAATGTATAAGGTTTCTTTGCCTGACATTTAAGTGCCATGATCTGATACCATTCTACCTTCTCGACCTTATCTCATACAATTCTCCTCCACACACTCTATCCTCACATCAGAGTGGACTGTTAGCTATCTCCTGTACCTGGCTTCTGGTCCTTTCTGCTGCCACCTGAAATGTCCTCATGTCCTCTCCCTTCCCATGTATTATTTTGTATTATAGTTACTTGAATAATAGAACTATAATATAATAATTATAATACAAAATAATTATAATATAACAGTTTTGGATTAGGAACCGAGGACCTGAATTCAAATCCTTCCTCAAACACTCACTAGGGATGTGAGTTTGGATAGGTCCCAATATCTATGGAATTCCATTTTCTCATATATAAAAGCATGTGATGGTATTCCATAATCTCCCAGATGTCTTCCAACTTTAAATCTATGATTCTGTGATCTAGACTGGAAGGTTCAAAATGACAATGACCTTGTATTGTCTTATCTGGACTTTGTAGATACCCTAGGGCTTAGCACAGTGCTCTGCATACAGTATGTGCTTAATAAATGGAAGTCTGTTCTGAATGCTTTTATGGGATGAGGGAAGACATCCAAGACTTTAAAAAAAAAAAAAAAAAAAAAAAAAAAAAGGACTCCCAGTGACCCTGGTCTATTTAGAATCCTTTAGCTAAAGAAGATCAAAGAAAATTCACATAAAGGAAACTAGATCTTTGTCTTTGAAATATACCCAGTTACCAGCTTAAGAATATACATTGGTCAGGAACATGGATTTCCAGAATTTCCCTGGCATTATCGAACAGGATTAAATGGTGACGTGTAAAATTTTAATTTAACACACATGGGTTCCCATTGCTTGCAGTCATCAAAACAGAGTCACAAACATGGATGTGTTGACTTCAAGTGCTTTTTCCCTTTTTTTTCTTCACCAGCGCTTACCTCCCCATTGACAATCATTCATCTCTCTTGCCCACACTTTCTGACCTGGCCTTGAACCATCCCTACTAGACGAATGTTATTTATGGGGCCCACTCTGACTGGCGGGCTAGGCTACCATCCCCAGACACCTTTGGTCTGTCTCACCTGGCAGCAGCTTAATGGCCCGGGAGACAGGTGGGATCTGCTTTCTGTCTCTGGGAAAGGAGATTCTCATGCACTAGCAGAACTGTAAGTCGTTTGCCAAAGCATCCACATCACCCCCCCTGCCCACACTTCTCCCCACCCCCAAAGGCGGAGTTGCCTCTAATGGGAAAGGTATGCAGTGAGCCAGAGAGCGGAAGGTATCACACAATGAGGCGCTGAGAGATGCTCCCAGCCATTGCTTTTCCCCTGTAGTGGGATGCAGTTGAGCGGAACTGAGGACAATGGAGCAGGAGCAGCTGAAACCTTGATCCATGTGGGGCAGACAGGCTGGGAGCTGTACCAAGCTGGGTTTTCCTTGCTTCCAGGGGTCCCCTCCCTTCCTTGGTGTTAATTGGTTTTCTTTGACACTAACTTCTATGTAAGAATGAATAACGGTGTGTCACCCTTCTGTCAACACATGCACATTCCTGGCCTTCAAATGGCTAAATCATTTTTGTAATTCCTGTAGCGATGTAAACATTGTAATGATCCCAAAGAAAACCTGGGCATATAATAGTTTGAGGGCATCCCCTTTCCTGTTCCCTCTGCCCCCACTATATACCTGCATGACCTTCAAACAGTCTCCTGGTATCCTGGAGCCAGTGTCAGTGTCCAGAGGCTGGACATGTCTGCATAAAGCCAGTTAGAAACTGTCTCTACCCTCCCCAACCTTCTTCCACTGTGGTAGTCACTGACTCCTTGTTCCGAAGTAAGCCCAGTCTTTGGCACTTGCCTCCTTCCATGAAGATACAGTGAAGCATCATGGAAAGTGTGTTAGATTTGGAGTCAAGAAATCTGGGGTCAAATTATGAGAATAGCATTTATCTATAAATAGCTGGAACATAAGCTTATTGAAGGCAGGGACTCTGTTTTTGTGTTTGTATTTATTGTGGGATTTGTGGCAGAATTAAATACCCTCAGAAGAATTAAAGTTGAAGATTATCCTAGTAAGGTACTTGGCACATAGTAGATATTTCATAAATGTTTGTTGATTGAATTAATGGGCTAGTGGGATGAAAGGAGGCTAAAATTTCAAAGAAATTCCTTCCTTTATTGTATCCCAGAAAACCATTCTGGATGGTTTCATAGAGAAAGGAGATATCAATATGCAAGGAAAATAAGAAATACTATTATATTATTATTTTTTAACTAATCCCTATAACAAAGTGGTTATCACCCATCAGAGCCACATTGTGCTATCTTGGAAGCCTGAGAATTCAGGGTCTTTTTCTTGTCAAAGAGAGGTAATGTTTATAAGGGTCAGAAGATCACTAATTTAGGAGATGGGGACCTGAGATCTAGTCTCAATTCTACCAACTTGATTGACAAAATAAATAATTTTACTTTTCTGGGCTTCAATTTTTTCTTTTATAAAGTGGATTTCCTAATTCTTGCCTACCTGACTCAAATATTGATTAAGAGAATCTCATCAACTAATATGCATGAAAGCATTCTGAAAACTTTCTGTATAAGAGATAGGGATTGTTACTATTGGCCGCTAAGGTCTGACTACTATTGTAAAAATTAGTGTTCTATATATAACAATTGCTTTAAAAATTGTTTATTTAATGATAGAACTTATAAACAAATGAGCATGTACTGAGCAAATGAGCTAGAGCTATAGTGACAGGATTAGGTGGAAAATTCCAGAACCTAGGCTTCTCACCTGTCCCTTCAGCCATCTATCTCCTTGACTATCAATAAACCTGAGTTCCATCCCTCTACCATGGGCTTTTCTTACTTAGCATGCTCAATAATATATGGTTAGAGGCAATGAATGCAATTGACTTTACCTGAGCAAAATGATCCTAAGATACTTTCCTGAGGTCAAACTCCAAACTTTCTGAACAAAAGAGTGAAGAATTCAGGAGGGAAAGCACTTCACCCTCTATCACCCAGAAATGCTTAGATGAAACAGAATGAAAATTTCATTTGCCACCCTGGCTCATCCTTGTAAACATTCTCTGATGGAGCTGAATGCTAGTTTAATGATATGAAGTGAGCACAAAGGTGGAAAGATAAAGCAATTCTTTCACACAACTGTCTTATTTCTATATCTTGATGATAGTGTATTTCTTGCTTTCTTAAGAAGTTGGGGACCCCCAGGTGACCTGAAATAACTCTCAAAACAGTGGAGGCAGGGCAATATGGTGAGCAGAATTAGATGAATGATGCCCCTGTGATCTGGCCCTCCCTTCATATTAAAAAAATCTGAATTTTTCTTTCTTTTATGAGATGTTCATGGTACCTTACTGTAAAATATCAGTTACATATTTATAGAAATATAGTCATTTGAGATATATTGTCCAATGAGCCCACTGGTTAACTATCCTCCATTTTATTCCTTGTAGGGTTATTAGATGGGACCAATTCTTGAATAAAATTGAACTTCACCCTTTCAGTGCGCATTCAGGGAGCTAGCTACCATCTAAAGAAGTACATTTTAAGCACAAGATTTTCCCTTTTTTGTATGTATGTATGTGTTTATTTATTTTTAATAATAATTAAAAATAATAATTTAATTTTTAAATTAAATCTTTTTTATTTTTTAAAACATATGCATGGATAATTCTTTAAGACTAACCCTTACAAAGCCTTCTGTCCAATTTCCCTCCCTTCCCCCACCCCCTCCTCTAGATGGCAAGTAGTTCAACATATGTTAAACATGGCAGAAATGTTAGATCCAATATATGCATAGATATTTATACAATTACAAAATTGTCCTTTGCTTATCTCAGTATGTGCTAGACATAATGTTGCTCAGATCCTTGTCTCTGATAAAGTCCTTGTCATAAGTCTTGAAACCTGTGCCCAGGGACTCCCTCTGCTTGGCAGTTGAGAAGCAACTGCCAATGCTGCCTGATAGGCTTCTTCCCATGAGGCTTTGTTCCAGCTTCACTCTGACTCTTGCTTTGAGACTTGGTGGAAAAATGAACTTTGTAGCCCATGCACTAAGGAATTTTCTATCCACCAAGTCCCAAAACAAGACTCTTCAGTGCTGGGGTTCACTCACTGGGCTAAAAGAATGAATAGGAAGGGAGAGAATCTCTATTTCCATTCTCGCAACATTTCACAAGGTACAAATAAATAATAATTGTGAATCTGCAGGTTTGAATAATGCTCAATATTTTTCAGGGTTCATCTGGATCCAACTCCATTTTCCAGGGAAAGAAACTGAAATTCAAAGAAGTTTAAATGATTTGCCTAAATAGTAAGGGACAGAAGTGAGATTTGAACCCAGATCCTTTATATACTAGATAGAGGTATGGGCTGTATCCTACTGGACATCCTATTTCTGTTTTTTTTTCCCTTAATTCGTTCAGATATTTTCAGCCATGTTTCAGTCTTTGTGATTCAGTTTGGGCTTCAATTCTAAAATTACTGAAGTGGTTTGCTATTTCTTTCTGCAGCTCATTTTACAGGTGAGGAAACTGAGACAAACGGGATTAAGTGACTTGCCTAGGGTCACACAGCTGGTAAGTGTCTGAGACTCGTTTTGATCTCATGAAGATGAGTCTTCCTAACTCCAGGATCAGCATGCTGTGCACTATGGCGCCACCTAGCTGCCCCTAATTCATATCATGACAAAGAAGCATGGGAGTCAGGAAAAATCTGAGATGACTATTGCCTCATCTACAACATCACTGCGTGCCTTGAAAGCAACCAGGGGTCAAAAAAAGTAATCAAGTTCAGAAAATTAAGTTCAGGGAATGTATTCTCACAAAACAGCCAGAAGATCCAAAATAGGGAGTAGCTGGCAGTGACCTAATAAATGTATAACAACAACAAAATTTATTTCTCACTAAAATTTGTACAGAAAATAGTTGTGAGAGAGGCTAATATTTAAAGTCAGTTCTCTCTAAAATAAATGATTCTGAGGAAATCCTATGTAGCCAAGGCTCTGAGGTGGAAGGTTCAGAGAACACTTAGCCAGGGATGATAAAATCAGAATCAGAGGAAATGTCCTTTGTAGGGATGGGGTAACAGAGAGTGCAGAGGAATTGTATCCAAACCAAATTGTGTGGCCAAATTATTGAATATTTTTCTATCTACTATTCCATTAGGTATGATAATTACCGCCAGAGTTTCTGTCAGAGTTCAGCTGAATTGCTTATTCATTCATCCACGAGCCTTTGCTGTCTTGTAATACTATAGAATACCTCAGGAGAGATCCTGCTATGAAAACAATTTTCTGTCCCATGGATCACTGGTATTTTCACATTAGTTATCTCTTTCGAGCATCATAAAAACTTATGAGCTAAGCAAAATAGGACTTATCACCCCCATTTTACAGATGTGGTGAACTGAGGTAGAGAGGTATAATTAAAGGTAGGTGGGAAGGCATCCAAGACAAATGACTTCCAGTACAATCTTGCTGGTGGACACCCTGATTAGTTGGTTTGTATGTTTGTTCGTCTGTCTGTCTCTCTCCACCCATCTCTTCTTCCATCCCCTTCTTCCTCTCCATTTTTCTTTCTTTCCTTTCCTCTTTCACTTATTTCTCTCTGATTCCTTCCTTTCTTTCCTTTTTCTTTTCATCCTTCCTCTCTTTCTTCTTTCCTTCTTCCTTTCTTTTTCACTTTTACTTTCTTCTCCCTAATGCTTTTCTCTCTTTCTTTTGCTTCCCCATCTCCATTTTTGCCATTTTTACTCTGATCTTTTCTTTCTCTAATTCTCCTCTCTCATTTTCTCAACTTCATGCTTTATTTTTTCTTTCTGCTTTCTGTGTTGCTTTCATTTTTTTAGCCTCCTTTCTTCTTCTTCTCCCTGTATC